>NC_141874.1:481110863-481415363 GCF_056163025.1 Triticum urartu | reverse complement strand
AGTATGCCACACACCTCCCGATCAACAGGACCCCGTTTCGACCGTAGGAGGTCCAAGAGAAGTCCGTTTCCTCCGTTTTGCGGTACGCCAGACCCCTCCCGATGAATAGGATCCCGTTTCGACCGTGGCGGATCGAACACGAGGCCGTTTCCTCCGTTCTGCGGTATGCCAAGCCTTGTTTCCATCGGTTGTTCCGTCCAAGCCGGTTGGCTCCCGATGAACAGCATGTGTTCCGTTGCCTCCCGATCAACACAACGCATTCTGTTGCCTCCCCATGAACACGAGGACGACGCAGTTTCTCCGTTCCGACCCAGCCATGTACACGAGCCCTAGCCGTACGTATGCACGAGTAGGCGTTCGAGACCCTGCCCGTATTTACGTACTTGGCCGTATTTTCTTTCTTGCACCCTGGTTGTACGTACGTGTACATGCTACATGCGCGCCTCTACTATGACACATGCGCGCTTCTACTACGACACGTGCGCGCCTCTACATCAACCAATATGTATGTACACATTCGTGACCAGAATGACAACGCTATGTACGCTTCGACCAGGTGGGTCCCAACTATCAGGCACTTCCTTGCGTGCGAAGATGTAGCTGGTGGGTCCTAGCAGTCAGGGGGCGAATCATTTTTTTGCCCGTAATATGGACACACTTCCTTGCGTGCGAAGATGTAGCTGGTGGGTCCCAGCAGTCAGGGGGAAACATTTTTTTACGAAATAGGTGGCCCGTCCGGTGGGTCCCAGCTGTCAGGTGGAGGAATCATTATTTTCCGCGTAATAAGGAGGCACTTCCTTGCTGCGGCCGTGGACCCAGCTATCAGCCTCTCCACGTACAGTACTCTGTTTGGTACTTCTTCATAGTGTAGTACTGATGTTGGCACTGGACGTGCCGTTGTGCTGGCTACGCCACTATGTGGCGGTGAAAAAGAAAGCTTAGGTACCTAGTGATACCAGAGAATGGTAGAGACGTGAGAGATAATGAAAACCGTGTAATGTATAATGATGGAGAGAGTGTGACACTTCTCAAGGGAGACGTCGAGAGACCATGTTTGCGAAGATAGGAGAAACATGAAGTGAGCGTGCGGGTGAACTGGAGAAAAGAGAATGATAGCTACATGAAGGAGCATGCGAGAGAGATGGGTGTGAAAGGAGTCAACATAAAAGGGATTCAAATATTTGAATTCGAGATGATGATACAAGTAATTCATACTTGAACCAAAATTGATCTATCAAACATGTATACTAATATGAATTCACGCGCATCTATGTTATTTAATATGTAGATATTACTGATCCATACATTTGAGTAGAACATAATTTGGTTTAATTTTTTATGAATTCAACCTTATGATTTTGAGATCATTGTAGTTGTAAATCATATTATACATATAAAGGAGCAGAATTCTTTGTTGTGCTTTTGAAAGTATATATAAAAATGATGTATATAGAATTTTATTCCAATCAAAAATGGATCCCGCCTAAACAAAAATAGGATACAAACTAGATTCGAATTGAGTTGGCACGGTAAACATGCACTCTTGCTCTGCAAAAATTTGAACGAAGCGGGGAAAGTCGCAGTAACCGCCCGAAACCAAAATCTGCGAGATGGAAATTACTGCCTATCCCTGACACGCAAAGCCTATCGGCTCGATTTCTATAGGTTTTGATAGGGGTAGGTTTGTAATTTCACTCAAACGTGACATAACCGCCTCTCACCCGGATTCATACACGGTGGGCGCCAAAACATAGTGTCTCCTCGGCCGAAATCGACTCCCTCCCCGATTCATACACGGTGGGTGCCAAAAACAAAATATCGTCGGCAAATATTCGGTGTATGCGAGATTACCATCTTATCCCCAACCGACTAATATTGCAGTGATGTAGGAAATTTTAAACGGGGGCTAAGTTTGTAAATTTCCCAACATTTGAGACAAGCGCGACCTTTAGACGTGGTTCCCCCTTCTTGTCTCCCTCCAATTCCCAATTCGTACTCCGTGGGCGCCAAAACACCCTCTCCACCCCAGCCTCGTTCATTCGCCACCCCATCCACCGCCATCCTCCTCCACCATGCCGGAGCTAATACCCCGACGTTGTCGTCCATTACAAGAGATCGACCGCAACTACTAAAGATCATTAAGGTAAAACCCAACCATAGCATTAAAGTATCAAGTCCTTTTTATCCCATACGCAAGAAACCTACTTACTCGGGTCTATGCTTCTGTCACTCACGCCATCCACCATAAGCAGATCATGAACATATTGCAAACCCTACAGTGGGAATCCCTCACGCTTGCGCGACACCACTACTAGGGAAAAACCCTAGAAGTAGCGCTGGTTTTGTGCTCACTAGTAGCGTGGGTAGGCGTGCTACTAATAAGGCGCTACAGCTATTGCTTAGCAGTAATGTGTGCCCGCACACGCTACTGCTAGGATAAATAGCTGCAATGTTTGTTCACTCCCACGCTAATGCTAATGTAACTACTGGCAGCGTGTTTTCTCTCCATCTCTACTAGTATTATTTTTTTATTTTTTTATTTTTAGTGTATTTATGCGCCATCATACAAATATTGGTACAATACCAGTTATGAGGTTTACATCATTATGTCCATAACAGTGTGTCAAATGAAGGTGGATTAGGTTCAAGTGGAGGCAATATGTGGTGCATGTCAAAAGTATACTACTAATCCAAACTTGTTCTAGTTTGGACTAGTAGTACTTTCGATGTGCACCACATGTTGCCTCCACTTGAATCTAATCCGCCAGCACAAGCTATTTAATCATCATCATAGTCATTACCACCAACAGTATTTATTTAATCACCACTAACACTAGCTAATAATAATCATCATAGTCATTACCACCAACACTAGCTATTTTATCATCATAGTAATAGTGTAGCACATCATCATCCTAAAACTCATTTCTAGCTAGCTAATCACTCCTGCTGCTCTCTCTTAGGTAAAATAACATAAAACATGTGTAGCTCTCCTCCTTGATCAAGTTGGAGCATGAAGATGAACCTGTCTCCTAATCGTGGGTAGCGCATCTGTTTGTTGTCCCTAGTACTTCTCTGCGCTTCTCCATCACACATTTGGTCCAGTCTTGCACTATTAAGCATCCGTCGCTAATCTTGAATGCACTAAAGTAATCTGTAGGATATCTTGTCCATAAGCTAATAATATTCATGGTACCTTTAGTCTCGATCCCATAAGGCACAACATTCATCGGCAGTCCCTGTTGAAGAACATCGTATGGTAACATACTTAGCAATGAAGTTTAGCTTAAAAAATAATGTATGGAAAAGATGCACTGAGGACAAATAGTAAAAATCTTACCATCCTTCCTAAATAGATGTGACCGTAGTTCATTACGAACACTATTAGTCACACATTTTCAGTACTAACATTTCTAAGTGCAGGAAGAAAATTTGTCTTGACAGTATCAAGATCCTCAAGCCATGAAACATAATGACTTAGCTCCTCGCAGTTTAGTTCAGCCCCGGGACAGTAGTAGGTCCTGTCTACCAAGCGTTGCACATGTTTGCTTTCACCGAAATAAGCTGACAATACAAATTAGTTGTCAAGTATTTTTGAATAAACAATATCAAAGACATAAATATGGTTGAGAAACTTACATAATAGTATAACTGGAGGCGTCTGCACATCGACCCAGATGTCGGTATTACCTTCAATATCATCTTCCGGACGAATATCAAAGGTGATAACCATATCAGGCTCAAATGCATAAGTCTTGCATAGTGCTCGCCATGTTTTGCATCCAAAATAGGTGTAGTTGTCTGAATTGTATTATTTTGCATGGAAAATATAACCATGCTCGGTCTTCAAGTAAACTTTCTTTTCCTAAATAGTACAACTGAAACCTATCTTATCCAATACAAAAACTCTTGCATGGCAGGGGATACGCTAGTAGAATAGTAAAAAAAAGACTTGTCATGCTTAAATTATAAGTTGAAGCAAATGAAGAAAATGTCATGCTTAATTACGAAAAAAGACTTGTCGTTGTGACTTACTGTATCCACTTCAAAGTTCTTGTCCAGCTTGATGCTGAAGCGCCTATCATCATCTAGGAAGATTCCATCGCACAGGCCGCGCTCGTCTTTGCAGTATTTGCAAATACTGAAATCCTTTTCGTCGTCAGACATTTCCTATGTTCATAGTTAAAACATTATATTAAAATCAATCGAAGACAACTACCAGGATACTCAACACACAAATCCGGGGCACTCGATATTTCCTACATATTCTGACACAAGTCATGCCAAAATTCACGGAAAAATCCGGCATGACCTTTGCTAAAATAGGACATATCGAGCACCTAAAATTTGCCGGAACGGAAATGAATCAACACTCCGGCAAAACATAGTCCACTCGGAGGTGTAACCTGCAAACATGACCGGCCACTTGGGCAAGCACATATCCTATTTGAGCAACACAAGATATACATTTCAAAATATCTTATAGGACTCAAATTAGCATGCATTCAATAAGCAAAGGTAAATCATCTCATGCGTCTGTACATCGTCGAATATAATCACTAATACATCCTGAATAGTGTCATACATATAACATCACTAATACAACTAAAACCTTAGCACACGATGGGTATCGGCGCGGGCGGTGGACACCCACAGAGAAGGAACCATCACGGGATCATAGCTCCAGTGAGACCCCTGGAGAACCTGCCAGGTATTGGAGAACCTGTGCTCCAACGCAAACAAGTAGCGACGGACGTGCGCGTCCTCCTCACTGACACGGTGATGCACCACCTCCGTGGGGTCCTCGAGCCTCTGGACCGTCACTGGCCCACGCGACCACCACTAAAGAAGGTTCGGGTCAACGACAGGCTGGCTCCTCACCAACCTGCGCCCCCCGGTAGGTAGCGCTTCCCAGTACCACCCCGGCGGAGCCCAGTCCCGGACATGGCCCATCTGGTCAAGAAGGTATCGTCCTCCGCTGACTCGATGACGAGGATGCAGGATAGGCATCGTCCACGTCGATGCGGGAAAAATTGCTTTAACTAAAAAAGTAGCAACAAGTTCTTACTAACTAGTTCTATTAATTCAACTAGTTCTTATTAAAAATAAACTTACTATAAATAAAAATAAACTAGTACCTAATTAGTACCTAGTTCTTACTAACTAATTAGTACCTAGGAACTACTGCCCTAATTACCATCTAATTTGATGAAGGTAGGGGTGGAAAGT
The DNA here is from genome assembly GCF_056163025.1 of Triticum urartu. Classification (NCBI taxonomy): domain Eukaryota; kingdom Viridiplantae; phylum Streptophyta; class Magnoliopsida; order Poales; family Poaceae; genus Triticum; species Triticum urartu. The sequence continues at coordinate 481,410,134 of NC_141874.1, read as the reverse complement.
GGTAGCGGATATTCCAATTATCTAACAATAAAGTGAAATAAGTGGTCAAATTTTACTCGTTTTATGATTCATCTTAGAAATTTGATTCGTTTCCACCCTTACATGAACCCTAACTCATTTGAGCCACATCCGCATCCGATTTGTTTCCACCCTTACATGAACCCTAACTATTTGATGCAACTAAAATATAAAGAAACCCTAGGCAGAGGTAGGGGAGGGGGAGGAGCAGGCGTGCTCACCTCGGGTGCCTGCGATGAGGGAGGGGCAGGCGGCGTCGAGGTTGGGGTCGGGGCTTGGGCGCGCGGCTGATGGCGGTGTCGAGGTTGGGGTCGGGGGCGGCGTCCGGGGCGGCGTTGAGGTCGGCGGCGGGGGCGGCGTTGAATCTAGGGTCGGGGCGGCGTAGAGGGTGTGCGGAGAGCACGCGGCAGCCGACGGGCGACAGGGGCGGCGAGAGTGGAGATCTGGATTTGGGGGAAGTAGCCATGGGGAAGGACGAACCCCGTGGTTAAGTCAGAAGTAGCAGTAGCGCGTTCCAAAAAGCGCGCTACTGCTACGTTAGCTACAACACGTTCTGGGATAGACGCTACTGCTACTCCTTTCTCTTTTTCTCCCTTTTTCATTTAGTTTTCTTCACATTTTATTTTTTCCTGTCACCTTATTCTATTTCTTTCATTTTCAATTACCTTTCTATTTGCTTTCCATTTAATTTTATATCCTTTAGCAGTAGCGAGTTTAGATTAAAACGCGCTGCTACAAAGAAAGTAGCAGTAGCGCGGTTCGATATAGGTCGCTACTACTATGTGTAGCCTATCGGCTAAGCTGTGGGAATTTTAGTATTAACGTGTTTAGAACAAGACGCGCTACTGCTAAAACTTTATCTGCAGCGCGGTTTGCACAGACGTGCTACTGCTACTTAGCACTAGCATGCTTTTTTCACCTGAGCTACTGCTAAAGTTCTGTGTATATGGTTTTCCCTAGTAGTGCACGAAGAGCACCATAGGATAGCACCAATAATAAAACATGCAACTCAAAACCAATCACGATCATCAAATAACCCATAGGACAAAACGGATCTACTCAAACATCATAGGATAGCCATACATCATTGGGAAATAATATATAGCGTTGAGCACCATGTTTAAGTAGAGATTACAGTGGGTAAAAGAGGGGTTGGTGAAGATGGCGGTGAAGTTGTTGGTGAAGATTGCGGTGATGATGATGGCCCCGGGTGGCACTTCGGTGCCACCGGAAGCGAGGGGGAGAGAGCCCCCATCCTTCTTCTTCTTCCTTAACCTCCTCCCTAGATGGAAGATGGGTTTCCTCTCTGGTCCATGGCCTCCATGGTGTGGGAGGGGCGAGAGCCCCTCCGAGATTGGATCTGTCTCTCTGTCTCTCTCTGTTTCTGCATTCTCAGATTCTACCCTTTCACTGTTTTTTAAATTCCCGGAGATCCGTAACTCCGATTGGGCTGAAATTTTAACACGATCTCTATCCAGATATTAGCTTTTGTGCGGAAAAATAAGGGCAGCAACTGCCTTACAGGGTGGCCACGAGGGTCAGGGGCGCGCCCACCTGCCTCGTGCCTCCCTCGGGCACCGTCTCGCGTGGATTTTTCTTCCCAAAAATCACATATATTCCATAAAAATCTCCGTCTGTTTTTATCCCGTTTGGACTCTGTTTGATATGGATATTCTGCGAAACAAAAAACATGCAACAAACAGGAACTGGCACTGTGCACTGGATCAATATGTTAGTCCCAAAAATAGTATTAAAAGTTGCCAAAAGTATATGAAAGTTGAATAATATTGGCATGGAACAATAAAAAATTATAGATACGACGGAGACATATCAGCATCCCCAAGATTAATTCCTGCTCGTCCTCGAGTAGGTAAATGATAAAAAAGATAATTTTTTATGTGGAATGCTACCTAGCATAATCTTGATCACATAATTTAATCATGGCATGAATATTAAGACACGAGTGATTCAAAGCAATTATCTATCATTTGACATAAAAACAGTAATACTTCAAGTCTACTAATAAAGCAATCATGTCTTTTCAAAATAACATGGCCAAAGAAAGTTATCCCTACAAATTTATATAGTCTGGCTATGCTCCATCTTCACCACACAAAATAGTCACATCATGCACAACCCCGATGACAAGCCAAGCAATTGTTTCATACTTTTGACGTTCTCAAACCTTTTCAACTTTCATGCAATACATGGGCGTGAGCCATGGACATAACACTACAGGTGGAATAAAATGGTGGTTGTGGAGAAGACAAAAAGGAGAAGATAGTCTCACATCAACTAGGCGTATCAACGGGCTATGGAGATGCCCATCAATAGATATCAATGTGAGTGAGTAGGGATTGCCATGCAACGGATGCACTAAGAGCTATAAGTGTATGAAAGCTCAGACTGAAAACTAAGTGGGTGTGCATCCAACTTTCTTGCTCATGAAGTCCTCGGGTGTTTGAGGAAGCCCATCATCAAAATATACAAGCCAAGTTCTATAATGAAAATTCCCACTAGTATATGAAAGTGATAACTCAAGAGTCTGTTTATATGAAGAACATGGTGCTACTCTGAAGCACAAGTGTGGTAAAAGGATAGTAACATTGCCCCTTCTCTCTTTTTCTCTCATTTTTTGTTTTTTTGGGCCTCCCTTTTTTTGGCCTTTCTCTTTTTTTCTTTTTTTTCTTTTTTTCTTTTATTTTTATTTTTTCGTTCGGAGTCTCATCCCGACTTGTGGGGGAATCATAGTCTCCATCATCCTTTCCTCACTGGGGCAATGCTCTAATAATGATGATCATCACACTTTTATTTACTTACAACTCAATATTACAACTCGATACTAGAACAAAGATATGACTCTATATGGATGCCTCCGACGGTGTACCGGGATGTGCAATGATCTAGCGTAGCAATGACATGAAAAAACGGACAAGCCATGAAAACATAATGCTAGCAATGTTACGATCATGCAAAGCAATATGACAATGAATGCTCAAGTCATGTATATGATGATGATGGAAGTTGCATGGCAATATATCTTGGAATGGCTATGGAAATGCCATGATAGGTAGGTATGGTGGCTGTTTTGAGGAAGGTATATGGTGGGTTTAAGGTACCAGCGAAAGTTGCACGATACTAGAGAGGCTAGCAATGGTGGAAGGGTGAGAGTGCGTATAATCCATGGACTCAACATTAGTCATAAAGAACTCACATACTTATTGCAAAAGTCTATTAGCTGTCAAAACAAAGTACTACGCGCATTCTCCTAGGGGGATAGATTGGTAGGAAAAGACCATCGCTCGTCCCCGACCGCCACTCATAAGGAAGACAATCAATAAATAAATCATGCTCCGACTTTGTTACATAATGGTTCACCATACGTGCATGCTACGGGAATCACAAACCTAAACACAAGTATTTCTACTAATCCACAACTACCCACTAGCATGACTCTAATATCACCATCTTTATATCGTAAAACTATTGCAAGGAATCAAACATATCATAGTCAGTGATCTACAAGTTTTATGTAGGATTTTATGACTAACCATGTGAATGACCAATTCCTGTCATCTATCTAAATAGATATAAGTGAAGCAAGAGAGTTTAATTCTTTCTACAAAAGATATGCCCACGCTCTAACAAATATAAGTGAAGCAAAAGAGCATTCTACAAATGGCGGTTTTCTATGTAATGAGAAACAGGCTATCCAAACTTCAAATGATATAAGTGAAGCACATGAAGCATTCTATAAATCCATACTCAAAAGATATAAGTGAAGTGCAAATAGCATTCTATAAATCAACCAAGGACTATCTCATACCATCATGGTGCATAAAATAAAAGTGAAAACTAAATGCAAAAGACGCTCCAAGATTTGCACATATCATATGAACGAAACGAATCCGAAAACATACCGATACTTGTTGAAGAAAGAGGGGATGCCTTCCGGGGCATCCCCAAGCTTAGACGCTTGAGTCTCCTTGAATATTTACTTGGGGTGCCTCGGGCATCCCCAAGCTTGAGCTCTTGCCTCTCTTCCTTCTTCTCACATCGAGACCTCCTCGATCTTCGAACACTTCATCCACACAAAACTTCAACAGAAAACTCGGTAAGATCCGTTAGTATAATAAAGCAAATCACTACTGTCAGTACTGTTGCAAACCAATTCATATTTTGTTTTTGCATTTTGTCTACTGTAATATAACTTTTCCATGGCTTAATCCACTGATATAAATCGTTAGTTTCATCAAAACAAGCAAACTATGCATCAGAAACAGAATATTTACTTGGGGTGCCTCGGGCATCCCCAAGCTTGAGCTCTTGCCTCTCTTCCTTCTTCTCACATCGAGACCTCCTCAATCTTCGAACACTTCATCCACACAAGTAACAATCTGAACATTCACCATACTTCTGATACTTGAAACATTCTGCCAAAATTTTGAAAAATAAAAAGTTTGTATAGAAATATAGTGCAAAAGGAATCAGAACCATTTGACTTTCCAGTAAGAAATGTAAAATCTCACACTACAGCCAAAGTTTCTGTCCTGCACCGTACAAACCAACATGCAAAGTAAACATCCTAAAGGCAAATCTTGCCACATTATTTTATAATACAATGGAATTTTACAAGGGGATAATTATTTTTGTTGAAAAGTTTCTGTAATCAAGATTCACAAAGTTTCCATGAGCATGAGCAAAGTTCAAGGCTAGCTCCCACTTCAACAATGCTTGTCTTTCTCACTTTCGCTTTTCTTTTTGAAAAAGTTTTAGGTTCCCCTCTTTATTTTTTTGTTTTTAAACTATATGAAAGCACTCAACAGAAATAAATGACTCTAAAACTTCCGGGTTGTCTCCCTGGCAGTGCTTTCTTTAAAGCTATTAAGCTAGGCAAATAGTGCTCAAGTAGTGAATCCACCCGGATCCCAAGGTATATCAAAGCCAATTTTAATTAACAATGATTTTTAATTTAGTAGTGAGCACAAAGTAACATATATCATGCAACAACAAAGTCTAACTCTCTTCCTATGCATCAGCATGTCATAAAAGAACAATTCATGCACACAAAGTAAAGGACAATGCATAGTATAAACAGTTTCTTGCAATTTTTTCGTGTGGGAAACATAGAGAGGTGGAGATGTAGTTCCTCTCTCATAATAATTGCAAGTAGGAGCAGCAAGCACATGCATATCATATTCATCAAAATCATCTTGTGTAATAGTAAAACGCAACCCATCAATATAATCCTTAATAAGTGCAAACTTCTCCGATATAGTGTAGTCGGGAGAATTCAAAAGATAATAGGACTATCATGCGTGGGTTAATAGCAACAATTTCATGTTTAACATAACAAACTATAGCAAGTTCATCTCCATGAGAATAATTTATATTGGCATCTTGGCCACAAGCATAGCAAGCATCATCAAAAATGGATATTTCAAGAAAATCAACGAGATCATAACAATCATCATAGCAATCATCCTTCGGTAAGCATGAAGGGAAATTAAACAATGTATGAGTTGAAGAGTTACTCTCATTAGAAGGTGGGCACGGGTAGCTAATCCGCTCTTGCTCCTTTTGTTCTTCGCTCTCCTCCTCATCTTTTTCATCCAATGAGCTCACAGTTTCATCAATTTCTTCTTCCATGGACTCCTGCAAAATATTAGTCTCTTCTTGGCAGCGGAGACTTTCACAATAAACGCATCAGTATCGGAATTGTATTCATAATTCTCATAACAATATTTAAGGATAGCTAAATTTTCAGGTCTGTAGACAACATCATAAAGATTTTCACATTCTTTGAACATAGATTCAATTTCATAAGCACCCATAAAAGCAACAAATTCTTCTATTTGTTCCACATCATAGTAGTCATATATACCTCTAGCATAAGATGCCAAAGTTTCATTATCATTAAATTTGCATAAAAAGGGAAGGTGTGGAGCCGTCATCCTAGAGCAACAACTATAATCATATCTCAAGCATAGTTGCCTAGCATACCATTTCAACATATAAATTTGATCCCATAATAGTTTCCCTTTTTGAGTCAAGCGATAATCCCTAAAGCATTCACGTTGATCCAACGTGTCTGCCATTACCAAATTGAATGGGGTTTTCTCTAGATTATCAAAGTAGTACATAATATCTGTCACATAATGAGCATCGAGGGTTTTAGGAGGTTCCTCATCTCCATGAGCAGCAAGTACACCTAAATTTTTTGGTATTTCGTGTTCCATATCCATAACTAAAGATAAAGAACAACTAAGAACAACAAATAAAAACTACTTAGTGATAAAGCAAACAAGCACTAACGAGAATATTCAGCCCACGCTATTGCTCCCCGGCAACGGCGCCAGAAAAAGGTCTTGATAACCCACAAGTATAGGAGATCACAACAGTTTTCGATAAGTAAGAGTGTCGAACCCAACGAGGAGCTAAAGGCAGAACAAATATTCCCTCAAGTTCTATCGACCACCGATACAACTCTACGCACGCTTGATGTTCGCTTTACCTGGAACAAGTATGGAACTAGAAGTACTTTGTAGGTGTTGTTGGATAGGTTTGCAATATAATAAAGAGCATGTAAATAAAAAGTAGGGGCTGTTTAGATAATTATACAACTAAGTTAGTTTTAGTAAAGATCTTTTTATTACGAGAAAATTATTTGTCCCTACGCAATCAATAACTAGACCGGTAATCATTATTGCAATTTTATTTGAGGGAGAGGCATAAGCTAACATACTTTCTCTACTTGGATCATATGAACTTATGATTGGAACTCTAGCAAGCATCCGCAACTACTAAAGATCATTAAGGTAAAACCCAACCATAGCATTAAAGTATCAAGTCCTCTTTATCCCATACGCAAACAACCTACATACTCTGGTCTGTGCTTCTGTCACTCACACCACCCACCATAAGCAAATCATGAACATATTGTTCACCATACAGTGGGAATCCCTCACGCTTGCGCGACATAGAGAGCACCATAGGACATCACCAATAATAAAACATGCAACTCAAAACCAATCACGATCATCAAATAACCCATAGGACAAAACGGATCTACTCAAACATCATAGGATAGCCATACATCATTGGGAAATAAAATATAGCGTTGAGCACCATGTTTAAGTAGAGATTACAGCGGGTAAGAGAGAGGTTAAACCGCTGCATAAAGGGGGGAAGAGTTGGTGATGATGGCGGTGAAGTTGTTGGTGAAGATTGCGGTGATGATGATGGCCCCCGGTGGCACTCCGGTGCCACCGGAAGCGAGGGGGAGAGAGACCCCCTCCTTCTTCTTCTTCCTTGACCTCCTCCCTAGATGGAAGAAGGGTTTCCCCTCTGGTCCATGGCCTCCATGGCGTGGGAGGGGCAATAGCCCCTCCAAGATTGGATCAGTCTCTCTGTCTCTCTCTATTTCTGCGTTCTCAGATTCTACCCTTTCACCGTTTCTTAAATTCCTGGAGATCCGTAACTCTGATTGGGCTAAAATTTTAACATGATCTCTATCCGGATATTAGCTTTCTGACGGGGAAAGAAGGGCACCAACCGCCTTACGGGGTGGCCACGAGGGTCAGGGGCGCGCCCAGGGGGGTGGGGCGCGCCCCCTGCCTCGTGCCTCCCTCGGGCACCGTCTCGCGTGGATTTTTCTTCCCAAAAATCATATATATTCCAAAAAAATCTCCGTCAGTTTTTATCCCGTTTGGACTCCGTTTGATATGGATATTCTACGAAACAAAAAATATGCAACAAACAGGAACTGGCACTGGGCACTGGATCAATATGTTAGTCCCAAAAATAGTATAAAAAGTTGCCAAAAGTATATGAAAGATGAATAATATTGGCATGGAACAATCAAAAATTATAGATACAAGGGAGACGTATCACTCTTCCATCGTGCCCCGCCGCCACCGTCTACCCTCCTAGATCTATTTCCACGCTGCGGACATCCATCGCTAACGCAGTATCATCAAATTCTCAGCAGATACATACATGGCGCCGCACTAGAGGTGGTACTCTTTCGTATCTGCTCAACTTATTTATCGCAACAAGAAAATAGATCGCCACTGCTTTACTCTGATTTCTTGTCCATCACTTACTTGTTAGTTGAAAGCAAACATTGGTTGCGAAATTGCCTTTGTCCGGTTTGCACCTTCAGATCCTCCATGGCACGCTCAAGACTATACTCGCAATGCTTATTGTTTTCCCCTTTTATATTCCACACTAGTTTAATGATAGTAGACTAAATTTCAAAATTGGGTCAGTCGATTTTTGAGAGCTCGCCCGAGTTCGCCGGTGCGAAGGAAGGGGCTCGGGTGGGGACGGTGGTTGTGGGGGGCGGTGGTGGGGCCTCGCTGAACGAAGAAAACTCGACGCGGGTGGGGGTGGCAGAGTAACACAGGCGGTGGGGACAGTGGTTCGGGTGGGGACGGTGTTTCGGCCGGCGGCCCGTGCGGTGTTGTGTATTGGAAGAATCAGAGACGAGGAAGAAGAAGGGTTAGGAGACGTAGGATCTTCGTCGAACAGCCTGAAATGGTCGACAGACCCAAATGACAAAAGTCACGCGACTTGCATGCATACATGCCTTTATATTCAGTACCATCATCGTACCTGCTTAGCACTGCTCCTGAATCCATCAAACTAAACAACATGCCACTCATAATTCCAAACTTGTTGCTCAAATACGAATCTGATATGATGCTGATATTACTAAAACAGATAACGTTTAATTGGTCAGCTAATGTTCCTACTTTACTTTCGAAAAGCACGTGCACCACATATAGAGAGACAGCAGGGAGTTGCATTCTTAATGTGCTCTGGTTCATCATGTGTGGGCATTGCGCAATGAACATTTTATTATCCAAAATCTGCTTGCTCTTCTTTAGCATGTTCCTCTTCCGTTCTTCTTTAATAAGTACTCTCTTCGTTCCTAGATACAAGTCTTTGTATAGATTCCACCATGGACTACATATGGAGCAAAATGAGTGAATCTACACTCTAAAATGTATATGTATACATTTTATGTGATCCATAATGGAAATCTCTACAAAGACTTATATTTTGGAATGGAGGGAGTATGATAGTAGTATAATATGTTCCTTGTAGTGAAGATGAGCAGGGACATTGGCATTGTAGAGGTCTATACGGTCGGTTGTGATGGACACTTCGAACTCTTCGAGCCTCTTTGATTCGTAGGATTTTGTAAACATAGGAATAGGATTTGTAGTGGCCTGCCCACTTGAATCCTACAAGATTAGCAAGGAAATGCGGGGAGCTGTGTCGCCTTTGAGAGTTACACTGATATGAACAGTACCACACCTTCAGTTGAAGAGAGCTGGTATCCGAAGCATTTCTAGCCGTACCGGCAATACTAGCACATATATTCCAGCAAGTTCCACTTTGCTGATTTTACGCCTGATGCTTACGGTTTTCCCGTTATATCTACACTATGATCTGTGTAGCTGCTTTGTGTCGCACTAGCAGCAGTCCACTCTTGAAGCTAAACAACACACCAATCATAAGTCCAAAGCTTACTTCTTCAAATATGAATTGTGATATGATACTGATATTAGTTAACAGACACACATTTAATTGGTCAAGTAATGCTCCCACTTGATTTTCCAAATGCATGTGGCCACATATAGAGAGGCAGCATGGAATTGCATTTATTTGGGCGTTGTGATTCATCATGAGTGGGTAGCCAACGTTGTATGCAATGAAGCAGAACCTCAAGAATATGCTTCCTCTTTTGTTCTATAACATGTTCCTCTTTTGTTATTCTGTATTTAGCACGTACAGTATCTTCCTTGTCAGGAAGGGGAGCAGGGACATCTGCAGTCAACAGCTAATAGAGCTGGCCTATACGTGACCGATGGGATTTCAATTAGTAGCGGCAATACAACACCGTATTCTCCAGCCAGTTCCACTTTCCCAATTTATATATCGTGGTTATGGTGTACCCCTTTTATGTACACTACGATCTGCCTAGTTGTTGTGTGCTCTTGTTATCATGATTTGACAATAAACTCTCCATATAGTATATTATGAAACTATCATCTGTGAACTATCTTTACTTCTGGAGCCCATTTTTTTGTGTACTTGTGCCAGATTATATTAATGCACAGACCATATTACAGCACACATGAGCTCTCTCATCAGAATCCAGTGATAGCACGCAAGGGTAATAGGGGTGCCCCAATATTGGAATATCCTCTGCATTACCAAGATAATCTCACTACTATTTATATTTTCATGGTTCTCAGATATTATACGTAATTACAGTGAATACCAGAATCCGCGCATCAGAAGAATATTGTGGAACACTTCAACGACTTACAAAATTGGCCCCAAGGCATTGAGTGCCATTCTGGATGCAATGAGACTCATACTCTCCCCACCTATAGCACTACAAAAAATACACTTCCGTGATGATACATGTTTGTCACAATAGGTCGCTTTTTTTGTCATGCATGTACATCCATGAAAAATTTATGACAGAATCAAGATAGTCATACCTGTGCTGTCGTAGAAGTGTTACATGACATTACCAAAATTATCATCACGGAAGTGTCCAATTCCATGCCAATAAATCGCGCATCACAGAAGTGCTTTCGTCAAGGGTGACCGACACGTGGCATCCACCGTAACGGAACGCCGTTAAGCTATCGGGTCGGGTTTTGGATCCGATAACCCGTTAACAGCCCCGACCAATGGGGATTTTCCACATGTAAAATCATCATTGGCTAGAGGAAACACGTGTCGGCTCATCGTCGGGACAGATGTCATCCACTCACTGGACAGAAGGCGCCTATGATACGTCAACATGTGGCACGGCCCAACAAGTTTAAATGGGCCGGCCCAACTAAAGGCCCACAAGATTTTGCGGACCATAATGGGCCGGCCCAGCTAAAGGCCCACGAGATTTTGCGGACCATAATGGGCTGGCCCAGCTAAAGGCCGCAAGATATCGCGGGCCATAATGGGCCGGCCCAGGTAAAGGCCCACAAGATTTTTGTGTGCCATAATAGGCCGACCCAGGTAAAGGCCCACAAAATTCTTGCGGATCATAATGGGCCGGCCCAGCTAAAGGCCCACGAGATTTCACCGACATTAATGGGCCGGCCCAGCTGTAGGCCCACATGATTTTGGGGACCCTAGTAGGCCGGCCCGTTAACTGACTGCCATGTTTTGGGCCAAATGTCGGCCCATATTTGATATGGTCTATTAATGGCCTGCCACGCTCCGGGCCTAATAGTGGCCCATATGAGATCCGGCCCGTTAAAAGCCTACCACGTTTTGGGCCAAATTATGGCCCAGATCAGGTCCGGCCCTTTAAGAGGTTTTGGGCCTAATTATGGCCCATATCAGATTCGACCCGTCAACTGGACACTATGCTTTTGGGCCCACTTGCTAAAGGCCCACTTAGTAATTCGGGCTGATATTAGTTTTGGCCTGTTAAGGGTCCGCTTAACATTTCGGCCCTATATTAATTTCAGCCTGTAAATAGCCCGTCATATAGTTGGGCCTAACTACGGCCCGGTTTGCATCTGGCCTGCTCACAGCCGATATCTGATTGGTCCAACCAAGGACCGAGACAATTTTTCGGCCTGTTAAAAGCCCGTGATTTGATTTTCACAATCATGGGCCGGGGTACATTTCGGGCTGCTGCCGGCCCATGAGCTGATCGACACGTTTTAGGCCCAACCTACATCGTGATTGCATGACGGCCCGATTATGTACCATAATTTTACGGTTTGGCCGGTTTACTGCGACGACAGGATATATATACAGTTAACTGCAACATCGTGAAAAAGAAAAAACCTATACTGTACAATAAAGAAATTACGACATATAACATCCACTGGGCATCAAAGTTCGCCACTATGATAATAAAGCACAAGCATACATCAGATTACATACAGTGGGCATCAAAGATCGCCACCTGTGCAAATAAACACGCCGACAAAATAATATACAAAACCGACAGCACTTCAATAGAGTTCAAGAAACATTAGCCCTGCTGGGAGCTGCAGCGCAAGAAGCTGAGCAAGATGATGAGACTGCGCTTGTTCAACGCTTATATCTTCCTCACTCTGAAAGATAAACAAGCAGACAGATGACAGGTTTTGCACATAAAAGTATCAGTGCTGACAATTCATCACATTTCTTACTGACGAATAAAGTGACACAGTTTAAATTTGCATCAACACAATATGGTATTATTCAGGTCAAGACATGGCAGGAAATGACATTGTGAAGGAGTTGGCAGCTTCACGACACCACTGGATTACAGATCAAGAACTCATAAGTATCAGTGGTTAGTGTGCTGTCAAATTATACCATTTCAGATTGGCAAATAAAGAGACGGTTTTAATAATAGTAGAATGATATGACATTTTTCATAGTTAAGACATTGCAGAATATGACATTATGCTGTAGTGGGTAGGTTCACCACAACACTGGATTACAGATGAAGAACCGAAGCATACATGCAGTGCAAAAGAAGATCACTTGCTCTGTATAGTTTAATTTACATGGTATGAAGAAGGAACTTGGTTTGTACAACTGAAAACTTAAATTGAGAAAGGACGAACTTTTGTTTATGAACTACATATAATAAACTTTAAACAAGCAATTTGATGAAAACACCAAAAATAAACAGCTGTTGCAGTCATGCCTAACCAAATATATACAACAAAGTTTGAAGGCTTGAGATGGACAAACTTACATTATTGGTGAAGACCGGCTCTATAAAGGCCTTGTCCATGCTGATGGGGGGCAATTCAAGAAGTTTACCACAGAATCGTCTTCAAAAGCATTGCCTTTATTCTACATTTTGTTAAGAGTAAATATAGATGTGATAATATACGAAAAAATGGAGAATATTTAAAATAAGATGAAGAGTGATTCTACATAACCAAGCAGCTATAAATGTAAGTGCAGTGATACAGGCAAAAGGTACAGCCAAGAGCAATGCACAGCTAAACTTCTTCAGTACCAACCTTATGGTAAGAGTAAATATAGATCTGATGCATAGAAAATGGAGGGCAAAGGAAAATAAGCTGCAGAGTGATGGTACATGAACAACTACCTGTCATTATAAGTACACTGATAAAGGACAACATGTACTTACAAGAACAATGCAGAGCTAAAAAAACATTGGCATTGGATATATTCTACACTAATGTAACCATTCATACAGATCAGATAATTTGGAGCGAACAATTGATAAGCAAGCTATCATGCATACTGCTGTCACATAAAGAACCAGGTATGTATGCAAGTACAGTGATACAGGACAACAGGTACTAACAAGAGCAAAGCAGCGGGCAGCATATTTGCGATATCCTGTCGTTCTTGTCAAACTGGAATTCTTCTTCGAGCAAATTTCTGACAAAAAAGATCTGTAAGGCACATGCGGAAAAGTAGAAGTTCAAATTGTCATGTGATTTCATAGACAGTACCTCATCCTGGGAACGAGACCAGTGCATAACAAGGTTTTTCCATTCAATGTGTTCTAAATTTAGCACAGGAGACTTCACCAGAAATTCGTTTATAGACTTGCCATCAAAGTGTGATTTCCTCAGGTAACACCGATACTGCTGCAATGCTTCCTTGAAAAGCAAAAGCAAGCTTTGCTCGTCATGACTATCCAGATTGACCCTCGCCTAGTTACAACAATGTAATGTAAATCATTGATGTGTTTAATCAGCAGAAAACAGGACAATAGTAGCCATGAATAATAGCACTTACACGTAAGTTGGACAGGAAGATGTGAAAATGGTGTTTGTCTTCACAATAATCTTCCCATGATGGGAATATATGCACATAGTCCCTAACAACATTGAAAGCATTGTCTTTTAAACTGGGAATAAATGGAATGGGGTTCCAATCTGCAGGAATTGGTCGTCTCTGCAGTTGGGATAGGTCTTCAGCCGGTGGACTTGCTGTACTTTTTGCTGGAGTGGGATTTTTCTGTGGTACAGCTGGTGCTATGGCAAATGAAATCGGTATACCTTTTGCTGGAGTGCAGGTCCTGTGTGGTGGGGCTAGTGGTGTGGCCAGTGAAGTATGGGTACAGTCTGCTGGAGTCGGTCCTACGTTTTGTGTCACTAGTTGTACAGCCAATATAAGTGGGGTGCTGTCTGATTTCTCCGGCACCACCACGTTTTTCTAGGACTTTGCTGGTGCTCCTTCAGGTTCGGCAATCACCCTCTTCCTTTTTGATGTCTGATGCACAAGAACATCATTTCAGTGGAAAAACATGTTATGATGACAGATGGAATATGTATTAATAATGGATGGGCATGGCATCTCGACATATATGATGAGTAAACTAAGCAGATGGCGGTGCAACAAAGTAGAAGAAAGGCAAGACAACATATGCAAGATACGCGCAATCAATAAAACCTTGCCAAGTTAGAACAGGCACCTTGATGGGTGAACAGGACAGGCCATCTGCCTTTGACTCCTCAAGGTTAGAATAGTCATCAGGATGATATTCTGAACAAGAATCAACAGGCGGGGAGCGTACGAGTTTCATTGCTTCCAGAATGGCACTCAATGCCTTGCTGCCAATTTTGTAAGTCATTGCAGTGTTCCACAATATTCTTCTGATGCGCGGATTCTGATATTCACTGCAATTGCGTATAATATCTGAGAACCATGAAAACATAAATAGTTGTGAGATTATCTTTGTAATGCAGATGATATTCTAATATAGGGGCGCCCCTGTAAACACTTGTGTGCTATGACTGCATTCTGATGAGAGAGCTCATGTGTGCTGTAATATGGTGCGTGCATTTATATAATCTGGCACAAGTACACAAAAAGATAGGCTCCAAAAGTAAGGATAGCTGGTAGATGATAGGTTCATAATATACTGTATAGAGAGTTTATTGCCAAACCATGATAAAAGAGCACACAACAACTAGGCAGATCATAGGGGCTATTTCTTTTTAGGACTAGCATTGCCACACTTTGCCACACATTTTTGCCAAACTTGACTAAGGTTAGTTCATCAAAATGAGAGCCACAAGTTGGCAAGCCTAAGGGAATCTTGCCACACTTTTTGTGTGTATGCCATGTGGGATCCAACTGTGGCTTGCCTAAGATGTGGCTTGAACCAAACACTCACCTAAGTTGGTCAAACTTGCCTAACCTTAGGTGTGGCAATCTTTGGCAAAGTTAGTCACAAACCAAACAGCTCCATAGTGTACATAATAGGGGTACACCATAACTAGGATATATAAATCGGGAAAGTGGAACTGGCTGGAAATTACGGTGTTGTATTGCCGCTAGTAATTGAAAGCCTATCGATCACGTACAGGCCAGCTCTATCAGCTGTTGACTGCAGATGTCCCTGGTCCCCTTCCTGACAAGGAACATACTGTGCTTCCCATACAGAACACCGCACGGGCCGCCGGCCGAACAACCGGCCCCACCGCCTGTGTTCCTCCGCCACCCCCGCCCCCACCCCCACCCTCGTCGAGTTTTCTTCGTTCGATGAGGCCCCACCACCGCCCCCCACAACCACCTTCCCCACCCGAGCCCCTTCGATCGCACCGGCGAACTCCGGCGAGCTCTGAAAAATCGACTGACCCAATTTTGAAATTTAGTCTACCATGATTTAACTAGTGTGGAATATAAAAGGGGAAAACCATACGCATTGCGAGTATGGTGTTGAGCATGCCATGGCGGATCTGAAGGTGCAAACCGGACAAAGGAAACTTCACAACCAAGACAAGAAATCAAAGTAAAGCAGTGGCAATCTATTTTCTTGCTATGATAAATAAGTTGAGCAGATACGAAAGAGTACCGCCTCTGGTGTGGCGCCGTGTACACATCTGCTGAGAATTTGACAGTGCTGCGGTAGCGATGGCTGTCGGCGGCGTGGAAGCAGATCTAGGAGGGTAGTCGGTGGCGGCGGGGCGCGGTCGATGAGACGGTCGTAGGAGCGGCGCCGGCAAGGTGGACGACAGCGGGGATGAAGCGAGAGGACGGGATACAAGGATCCCGGTCCGAAGCCGTGGGTGAGAGAGGTCGATCTCTTGTAATGGACGGTGGCGTCGGGGTATCAGCTCTGGCATGGTGGAGGAGGACGGCGGTGGATGGTGTGGCGGACGGCGGCAGACGGAGGAGGGTGGGGTGGAGAGGGTGTTTTGGCGCCCACGGAGTACGAATGGGGAAAAGGGAGGTAGAGAGGAAGGGGGGCACCATGTATTCATGGCGCGCTTGTCTCAAATGTGAGGAAAGTTACAAACTTAGCCCCCGTTTCACATTTCTACTACATCACATCAACACTACACGGTTGGGGATAGGACGGTAATCTCGCATACACCGAATATTTGCCGATGAGAGTTTGTTTTTGGCGCCCATCGTGTATGAATATGAATCGGGGAGGGAGTCAATTTCTGTCGAGGACACACTGTGTTTTGGCGCCCACCGTGTATGAATCCGGGTGAGAGGCGGTTACGTCACGTTTGGGTGAAATTACAAATCTACCCCTATCAAAACCTATAGAAATCCAGCATATAGCCTTTGCGTGGCACGGATTGGCAGTAGTGATTTCCATCTCGCAGATTTTGGTTTCGGGCGGTTACTGCGACTTTCCCCGCTTTATTCAAATTTTGTAGAGTGCATGTTTACCGTGCCAACTCAATTCGAATCCCGTTTGTATTCTATTTTTTTCGGGCGGGATCCATTTTCAATTGGAATTACATTCTATATACATCATTTTTTATATATACTTTCAAAAGCACAACAAAGAATTCTGCTCGTTTATATGTATAATATGATTTACAAATACAACGATCTCGAAATATTAAGGTTGAATTCCAAAAAATTTAACCAAATTTTGTTCTACTAAAATGTATGGATCAGTAATATCTACATATTAAATAACATAGATGTGCGTGAATTCATATGAGTATGCATGTTTGATAGATCAATTTTGGTTCGAGTATGGATTACATGTATCATCATCTCGAATTCAAATATTTGAATCCCTTTTTTGTTCACTCCTTTCACGCCCATCTCTCTCGCATGCATGCTCCTTCAGGTAGCTATCACTCTCTTTTCTCCAGCTCACCCGCACGCTCACTTCATGTTGCTCCTATCCTCGCAAACATGGTCGCTCGACGTCTCCCTTGAGAAGTGTCACACTCTCCCTATCATTATAAATTAAACGGTTTTCATTATGTCTCACGTCTCTACTGTTATATGGTATCACTCGGTACCTAAGCTTTCTTTTTCACCGCCAAACACACAGTCTCCACTCGTCTTTCTCTTTGTCTTTCTCTCTATGGGATTCTCTCACACATCCTAATGTCTCTACATATGACTCATACCACTAAAATTACTCTCTCTATCTCTCCTGTAGACACAACATTTGTTGCAGTCTCCTTTTCGTCTCCATCCCAGACTGACATTATTCATTTGTTTAACGATCAGACAACCCTGACTACCATCTCCTCTCTCTCTCACAGACACACACGCACAACTCCTACCACTAAAATGTGAATGGGAAACGAGATTTTGTTATACCCAAACAAAAAAAGGACTGGAGGGAGTGATTGCTCTGACACGGACACGACCTCTCATAGCGCAGGCATTGAACCGGCGCGCCGTCCAAGAGGGCCGCACACGTTGCAGGCCCAGCTGAGCACGCCTCCTCACCGCATGCAACCAGCTTAACACTGCCCCGCCTGCCTTCATTGAATCTGTGCGTGTGCTGGCAACACGTCCTTCCGCGAGCCGGCAGGCATTTTAGAACACAAAAAATGACTAAAATATAATTAATTTACACATGGTCTTGACTTGTTGTTCTTGCACTAGTAGCAGGAACTAGTAGAGGATTTTCTTTATTTATAACTCTCCTCACATTTTTTTGGCTTTCAAGTGAATCATCGTTGTGGACATTATGTATGAATGTGCAGATATCTGTGAACATGAGTTTGATGTGGAAGTTGAACTTGGAATGTCGGGCTTGCGCGTGAACTATACCATGTCCAATGCTTCGTCTGTTATTGTTTGGAAAGTAATTGCTGTTATTACATGACCCGAAAAAACATTTTGTGCCACATCAGTAGATGTACGGACATCACAACAGGCATGTTGACTGGATAAACATTTTAACCTAGCTATTATGAAGGAAATTTTGTATTGACAACAATTTTAGATAACAGGAGACGCCTAGCCTGCTCTGCCTCTGCTAGCTTATTTCTAGCTTCTTCCATCTCTTCTTTGGCTTGGGTGAAGAGAGCATCTGATTGCTCTTTTCGCTTCTTCAGGAACTCAGCTACATTCTCAAGGGCTGCTGCACGCTTTCTTTCAGCCTTCACTAATGCCACGAGCACACGAACAGCTGACGACTCCACCTGGCTTGTGTGTAATCCAGCATCATCTACGAATTTGCACCTTGTGGCTAATCAAGCATCATTAGGGAACTGACACCTTGTGTGTAATCCAGCCTCATTTTGGAAACATGGTCTCGAGGTTGACCATACTTCCCTCCTCGCAGGAACTGCATCCTGACATGAAGTTACTTCTTTTTTAGATCAATACTCAGAGCAACCTAGATCCATTTAGTAGAAGCTAGATAAACAGAACACGGAGAAGTGAATTCAAAAGGAATAAATAAATAAAAACAGACTACAAGGTGAGAACACCCACTTCCTACATCAAGCTAAAAACGAAAGCATTAGTATGATTAAGACTCTTCTTATTACACATTGAAGAACACCTCTCTTAAGAGAAACAGAAACTACAACATATACACATCGAAGAACATGAGGCTACACGAAAGTAATTGAAAGGGTGTTACTTACCAAAGCTCGTTTTACAGGTTCAGTGCAGCTCCTCTTTAACTTGCCACACTCCTTGAAGATGTCCCGAATATCCCGTGTTTGGTCTTCATTGCTCCTCTACATGTTCGCACTCGTGGTTTTAAAATCTCCACATGGCAAGAAAAATATACTAATAGTAATACTCGCGCATCTTGTGGGCAACATTAAAGCACTCGTCTGCCATGTTAGAGCATCTCCAACAAGATAAACTACTCATACAAATGCATCTTGATGCGTGCAACGCATGGGCATTTTGCTAGTTCTAAAAACCTTTCCATCCTTTGACACACTACTGGTTGCAGATGAAAAACCTACCCAAGCACATCGCGATACAGGAGCGACGCACAATTACAAGCTGAAATTCTGTTGGACAATGGAGGCTATAACCAATTACTTTTACGAGAACAATAGCACACAGGAAATTTGAAGGGTAGGTATGAACAAAATTGGAACTGCACATGTACTACTAAGTAATTCTATACACACATTACCAATCGAGGAGGAGAACGATGGTCGCGGCGGCCTCTGTGAGTCATGGTCGGCAACGGGAGTCAGTTCATTGTCCATGACGATGGTACTTCTGCGCTTGGCGTCGGCTTCCGGGAAGCAGATCTGAGACCGTGGAAGACGATGCCGGGGAAGAGGCTCTGTGTACGACGATGATGGTGGACCGGCTCCAGTGCGGCGTACGAGGTCGTCGATGAGGCAGATGCGCTGCGGTGGACGAGTGCGCCGATGTAAAGGGGAGGAGCATGAAGGCTGTGGTGCCGTGGAGAAGTCTATTTTGCGGTGGGGATAGAAATTGGGGAGTATTCAGGTGTACTACTTTGGGTGCCGGGGTGGGGTTGGCTGGGTAGGGTGAACCTGAAGTTACGAAAACAGCCCCCTACCAAGCGTCATCCGTAGGCCTGTTCCGATGGCTATGATGGTAACTTCTCACTGCTTGAATCAGGGTCGCGGGAGATTTTCCCGTCGACCTCAAAATTTTGTGACACTGGATTCCCCGTATGGCGTGTTGAGTGATTCGGCTAAGCAACTAGCGAGTAGTAGTAGTAAACTCGGCATATTAGGTTTGACCCCTAAAGTTTGACCAAGTTCATAGAAAAATATAAACATTTACCATAACAAATATGTATGATGTGAAAGTACATTCAATAATGAATCTAATGATATTTATTTGTTATTGTATATGTTAATATTTTTTGTTATAAGCTTTCTGAGAGTTTACAAAACTTGACTTTGACCAATGCTAACACGCAGACTTAAATAAAAACGGAGGGAGTACACATTTGTTTTCTTAGTTTGTAGTGAACTAATCATTTGTTGAAATTGTGAAATAAATATATTAGGCTATTGACTTCGAATGTAATGGTCTATACAATTCAATAGTTACAATCATTGTCGAATCCCAAGATGTATACAAGGTCTATAGTACTTCACAACATGCTCAAACTCACATAATCCCAGTCAAATGAGAATCTAAATGCATTTCATAGTTATTACTTTGTAGGATGCAACAATAATAACCATAACTCCATCAACCATTATAGAGGCAACATTTTGACATATCCCAACGTGTGAATGAAACGTGCAGAGAGAGCTTTTGAAGATGGAGCAGATAGGGCGGGAAAGATTGTATGTATGTGGATGAGAGAGTAGGAGACAAACCTAAAGAGACACACACAGAGAGAGAGAGAGAGAGAGAGAGAGAGAGAGAGAGAGAGAGAGAAAGAGAGAGGAAGAAGTTAGGTCTGTGAGAAAGATGCATACATGTAATATACATCAGATGCATGTGCATCTGGATTCTGTATACGTGGAAGGAGAAGAGACAACATGTTTGATGAGAGAGCAGGAAAAACATGGACGAGAGGGGAAGGATCTCGTGGGTTGAGGGATTGACAATTTTGTGCGGGGGAGAGAGTGATTGGTAATTTTGTGCAAGAGAGAGAGGGTGGGGGAGGAGTCAGTCAGCCGTCGTCACATCACCCTGCTTCCAAATGACCCCGCATTCTCTAGCGCGGTGTGGTCGCCGTCTTCGATCTGCTCGTTGCCCTCTTTGGAGATTGAGGTGTTGTGCATGTTGGGGTGCAAACAAGCACAAGCGAGAGTGGTCGCCGTATAACCTTGGATGGGGATGAATTGTGTGCTCGGGGGAGTGTGTGTGTGTGTGTGTGTGTGTTGTGCTGCGTGTGTCTCTGTGTGTGTGTGTGTGTGTGTCAGATATTGAGAGAAAACAAACCTAAGGAGAGAAATGGGTATTCACGAAGAGATTGTGCGGGCCTTGAGGTGGGCAGGGGCCTGGTGAGGGTGTCAAAATGTGCGCGTTGATGCATGTGTTGCATGCGACCATGCGAGGGACGGACGAATCAAGAGAGATGGTTGTTGTGTTACGGATGCTCCTCTCTCTGTCTCTCTCTGTCCCTCACACACACACACATGTTGGAGATATGCCCTAGAGGCAATCATGTATGATGATATTTCCTATGTGTTTATGAATAAAGATAGTCCTTGGACATTATCAATAATGTGTATCAGCAAGTACGTGACTTGTTTATGGGACTATGCATTGTACTCTCCCTCTCTCTCCTAGTCGAAAGGGCTGTGTGGATGCGCAGCCAACTAGACTAGCATATGACACGGTCGATGGCTTGGTCTCACTAGCCATGGAGCATTGGATGCTAACCAGATAATATGGACTTGGAAGGATCTGGTCAGATTCGATGTAGTCGGATCCGAGTCGAGATAAGGTCCAAGTCGGACAAACCCAACTATGAGACGCAGTGATATGTCATCTGTGAGTCTCTAGTACAACATATGTTCTATGTCCTAAGACCTGAGCTGACGCATGTACTCGGGATGGTGTAAGACTTGCTTTGGGCCGACCAAATGCTACTCCGTGACTGGGTAGTTACAAAGGTAGGTTTCAGGCTTGTCCAGACCCATGCTGCGAGACATGGTCGAGCAAGATGGGATTTACCCCTTCGACTAGGAGAGATATACTCTGGGCCCCTCGTGTGGTCCGACCAAGGATAAGCATGGCCATGCGACAAGGATTATGAGATAATCCGGATAGTGGTCGGCATCACTGGAACGAGAAAGATGTCGGGCTAGCACAAGGATGACAGACTCACCTTGAGCTCGACAACATATATCGTGTGGCAAAAGGAATGGAAGTGTGATGTACAGGTTCGCTAACCAGCTTCATAGTCTGCTTGGTATTCGGCATGCCTTGCTAGAGGCCGCTACCAACTGTGCAGTTCGGAGGTGATCCGAACTGCGACCAAGCCGACTTGAACCTAAGGGGTCGCGCACTTAAGGGAAGGAACCTATGAGGTTGGATCCGAGGACACTGGTCGGATGTGATCCGAACTGTATTCGTATTGTGGCCGAGTAGACTTATGGGCTTTAGGGCCCGTGCGAGGCCCAAGTGTTGAGCCCATGATGGACACCTATATATATAGTGGAGGTGTCGCACACTCATGCGGCTGATCACTTCGGCGCTGTCACTAGGGTTTGCATGTGTTGCGAATAGACACCTCCACTCACCGCCGGTTGTGTGATTGGACCTAGCAATCCGCCGCACGATGTTCCTCCTGCACACGTGGATACCGTTAGAGGCGGTGCACTTGCACCGCTCCGGCGAACCTGTACGTGGGAACCGACCACTGGTTGTACGAGGGAGATCAGACGAGGAGGAGACGATCCACGCGGAAGCGCTGCCCCAACTCTTCTTCCGCTGCATGGCACTGTGCGTCTAGTGGTAACGAACTGTGATCCATCTCCCGTAGCATGTTCTTGGTTGTTCTGCGCGTAGCAATTTTAATTTGCAGTCGACGCACCCTATTGTAGATCCCAACAACACACACACACACAAGTATACTAGAAGACCGTTCTCTCATGTATACACAACGTATCGGCATCTGTCTATGTCTCACTCATGCACGATCATTTGCACATTCATGCCTCTCTATGTCTGTATCACACGCACACTGTCTCCACATTGCCCTTCCGCCACAACACACATATGGACACATACACACGTTCTCTCTCAGTCACAGACACAAAATCCGTATTAAAAAAAACTAGGGCGCACCTAAAACATCCAAATCCAAATAAACACGAACTGGAGCTAAATTGAAATATATGGAAATATTGCAGCGTCAAGAACTTTCATAGGAAAAAAAGTGGAGTAATATTCGAGGATTGTTTTCACACACACAAAAAGGTTCGGTGGATGTCCTTCAAGCGCGACACGGTGACGCACTGTTCGATCGACCGCGCGGCCACGGTTCACGCGCTTGCACAGGATTCCGTATCGTGGTCGTGGTACTAAGGCTGGTCACAATGGGCAAGAACATAAGCTAGTAACTAATAAAAGCGCTGCCTAAGTCTAATGTTTACGTGTACTAGTACGGTTTTCTTTTAAGTTTGACCAACCTTATATATAAAACTAAAGTAAGCTCCCACACGCGCACTCATCAATATGCCGCCACCGTTGCGCATGCCGGCGCCCGCCTGCTCCGGCCAACAATTTCTCGCCCATCACCGCCGTGTCGCTGACATCCCTGTGCCATGAGGCCGAAGGCTCGCCCGCTCACGTCGTCTGCAGTCCCTCCTCGCGATGCCGCCGCGCTGCCAAGCATGCGAGCAGCTGGTGGAGCCGCGTCTATGCATGCAGCATACGAAGAGGAGGACGAGCGCGTGCTCCCGCACGTCGGCGAGGAGGAACTAGCGTGTCATTGTCGTCTCCACCCGCGCGGAGGAGGCGCGCATGGTGGCTGTCACGGCGGAAGCCGGTCGCGCGCGCGTCGAGCCCGCAAACCGGGTGCGGATGCGGAATCTACCTTCGAGACCTTGAATGCCACGTGTATCCTGCAATTTGAAGGAGCAATTTGGGTCAGTCGACTCATGTGAGCCATTTGATGCAACATGGATGGCTAGAAGGGCTTCTGCCACCTCTTGTGATGTCTTCTTCCTTTGCTCCGTCGAACTTCTTTCACAAATTGACTGACCCAAATTATACTACTAGTACGAACGTATTAAGTATAGTAGGAAAATGAAGATACAAGCAGTAGTACCAACTGCAAGAAGAATAGTAGTAAGACATAGTACTAGTACTACTGTATGTACTAAAGAGTTCAAATAACGAGAAAGAACATAAACATAGTTCTGCTGGGGCCTCAATACAACACACCCTTGAAAATAAACTAATAAGCAACTAGTCTGCTTGACACTGCAGTAGAACCAGCATGAGCGATGGCACTGCCACCTACTTGGAGTCCGAGTCCACGTCCTCGACTTCGTCCTCGTCCCTCTTCCTCTTCCTCTTCGCCGATGCTTCTTTGCTTGAACCGGACACTGGGCTCAGGTTCTTCATCCAACCCTTGTAGATATTTAAACAAAGGTAGGAATCCATTGCTGCGTATAGGATGTGATCTTCATCTAATGTCTTCGACTCCCATGCATGATGAAACTCGTGATGAGGTTTCTTCAGTTTAGCGTACGAAGGATCAATCATGGCTGCTGCCAGGGTCAGCATTGAAGGTTGAGAGGAGGACACCAGGCTTGGCTTCTGGAGATCGAAGGGCTGGCCTACAATGAGACCTATCCGACGCAGGATGTCACTGTCGTTCTTAAAGCCTACAGTAACGAATTTCACTCTTTTGTCCTTGAGGAAGTTCTTAAAATCCTAGAACTCAACGTCGGCATGGCATATGTGGTAGACCAAGCAAACGTTATGTACGCAAACCTGGATCACGGCGGGCTTCTTCCTCTCTTCGTCCTTTAGATCCTTCTCTCGTCCCAGGACCATGGTGTACTCAACATCTAGCCCAGCGACCCATTCATCCGTTGAACTGTTGAACATGCGTAGGAAGCGAGCAAGCCATGCTTTCCCCGTCTCGGATCCACGTGTGTAGATGACGATGAACTGACCGCCGGTGATGGCTCTAACCTGGTACTCAGCGGCGACCATGGAGATTTGGGAGGCCTTGGATTTTGGAGGAGGGTTAGGAGAAGTTGAACTGTTGTACCCCGCAAAAAAAAACTGGGAGCAAACTAATATGGAAGTACAGGACGACTGGGAGCGAACTGTTTTAAGGTAGAAGACGGGGACGAGTAGGGCATGCGAACGGCGTGGGGTTGCTGGCTTGCCTGGTGGATAAACGGCTGCAAGCCCCCAAAGAGTTCTCGAGAACTATGCGGGACCCACTAGATGTCATTTCTACTAGACCCATATCGTAGGCCTGACGGTATAGCTTCTTCCTGTTCGCACGCCATGCCGGCACGTGGATGTAACTTCACTTAATTCCGTCAAACGTCGTGCCTCCCACGACCTTCGCCTCCCTCGCGCGGTCGCGCCCTTTGAGACTTCGACCGGCTATAAATGAGCAATTTTTTTTGCCTTTTTTAGACAAGCAATTTTTTTTGCCTACTCCGCATGCATGATACTCCCTCTGGTCCTTTTTACTCCCGTCAACCGTTTGCAAAGTGTTTGACCAAATTTATACTTTTTTTGAACACCACATTATATTAATTAACCAGCCACACCAGTACACTCATTCGATACAATATTCACCACACAGGGCGGTACATTATTTACAAGAATACATTCTAATATATTGTCAAAGATATACTTAGCGATTAAGTGTGCCACCTTATTGCCAGAATGGCTAATCTTTGACAATTGAAGATTGTTGATCAACTTCGAGATGCTCAACGCTGTCATCTTCAGGTCACGCATAGCAGACCTGTCAACACTTTGACATGCATCAATGAAATCCCACGACCAAATTTATACTAAAAATATCAATATCTACAATACTCCCAAAACACTTAGGCACGGTGCATTAACTTCTACCTCGTTTCTTGTTTCTTGACATATCAACCAATAGGAGATGTGGCTGTGCATGCTTTTAATGAATTGAGACTACCAAACACGACATGCAGTGGTTAGTTCATTACATGCAATGCTATTAATTAGCAAATAAACATCAAGATCTCTCGTTTTCCCCTCCTCCTTGGTCACAGTGCACAATCTAAGATGACTTGCTCACCTAGACGGAGGGAGTACTGATTATGATGAGTACTCCCTCCTTCCATCTATATAGGGCCTAATGCGTTTTTCAAGACCGCCTTTGAAAGCTCCTTTCACATACGAATTTGATGATGTGCTTTGTGTAAGTTGCATGTCATATATTATTGCTCTAACATTTGGTCAAAGTTAGCCTCGAAAAATGCATTAGGCCCTATATAGATGGAAGGAGGGAGTATAAGAACTACGTTTTATAATGAGTGTAAAAATTTTGATTTGACATTGTGAATGTTGACACATTGTGGAATAGTTTTTGAAGTCTGCAAAAGTACTCAACTAGTTTTGTTGTTCTCCACAAAAAAATTTGTTTACCAATGCATGCATGAACTCTAGTTACTCTAACCTCCCTCTCTTCTTTAATTCTTTGCCACATTAGCATGTTTGATATTCCCGTGTGCATGATACCAGCTAAGATACCACCATTATGGCTAGCCTTAATCATCGCATGCAATAATTTAGTGCACCTTGAAATATGAACATGTGTGGGGCGTGTTTGTTTTTAATGACTTGAGACTATACCTAGCCCGACATGCAAGATGACTTATTATGCACCATTCCCCACACCTGCAGGAAGCCCGTTCGTCTCCAAATTTTTTCCTCTCCATGTGTGGAAACAATATGCCTGCCAAACTCTCCTTCTCCCTCCAGCGGTCCCACCACTCCACCCCATGTGAAAAAATTCTGCATGCATGACTCTCCTCCCCCCACGCTCATCCAATCCGTTGTGACCAGCAATATTTCCACCCCTTCGCTCCCCAATAATTTACTCCAACAAATATGCCCACGTAGCTGTTACTTAACTGCAGGTGCATTCGGTCACTGACATATGGGCCCAACAGGGGTCTGGCCCACATGTCAGTGACGCAACTGGACCGGCAGTTAAGTCAGTGCAGCTCAGTCCATATCTTACGTAGGTGTGCCATTGCTCGCTATAAATACTACGCCTCCCACGACATCGCTATCTCCTCCCCCTCACGTTCACGTTCATCGCTATCTCCTCCACCTCCCTCTCACGTCGACCACCATGGCATCGCCCCTCCCAAGCCCTAGGAGCCCCTCGCTGCACCGCGCGGACGGTCACGCGTCGCCGTTCCGTTCCTCGACGCCACTAGTCGAGGAGGACGCGTTGGTGTTCCGCTCCTTGCCGCTACACGACGCGTCGCCGTTCCGTTCCTCGCCGCCACTAGTCGAGGAGGACGCGTTGGTGTTCTGCTCCTCGCTGTGACGCGTCGAGGTGGACGCATCGGCTTTCCCAATCTCGCTAGCACGCGCGCCGGAGGACGCGTCGTCTCCCCGCTACAAGGAGAATGCCGCGCCGCCCGCCAAGCCCCCAGCATTGAGGAGCTTTGAAAGAAATGGATGTCGCCTTGTGGGAGGCTTTGCCTCCAGCAAAGCGCGCCAAAATAGAGGCGGGGAAGAAGGCCGAGGAAGAGAAGCGCACCACGGAACAAGCTGCCTGGGAGGCCTATGTCACGTCCGAGAGAGTCAGGCAATTGGCTCTTTGGCAGAAGGCTCGTGCGAGGGCCGTGAGGGTGGCGGAGGACGCCCGTGCCGACGCACTGAGTGCAGTCGGGCCCAAGCGCCTCATCTACGCTTGGCGGTACGTGGATCGGGTGCACGCTTCCAGTGAGGAGGAGTACCTGTTGATGCCGGATAACCACGCCGGTGAGATCGCGCTCGCCCGCCGGCAAGCCGCCAATCAGCACCTCGCGAGTTGTGAGGCTGAGGAAGAGGTGTTGTGTCGGCACACTGGGAAACGGCCGCGCACCAGGGCACTCGTGGCGCGCCACAAGCGCTCCTGCGAGGACCATGGCTTTTAGGAGGAGTATAATTTTTGTTTCGTAAGGCGATCTCATTAGTTTTTCGACGCAAATGATAAATCCCGAACGTTCCGGAATTTTTAGCGTCCTTAATTAAGTATGTAAAAGGGAAAGTTTGGAAACCTTGTGTATTCGTACGCATTTTGCAAGTACGTGCATATAGCACAAACTTTACTATATACTATCGCACTACACGTCTCTCTCGATATATGCTTGCAGACTGTGCTACTCCCTCCATCCAGGTCAATAAGTCATCTTCGGTTGTGCACCGTGACCAAGAAGGAGGGAAGACTTATACACCTAGACGGAGGGAGTATTACTATTACTTATGTACGTGCAAATGCACGTTTTAACATTACAATACGGTTTTTGTAGAAGTAGAAAAACAACACTACTCAAGCTTGTGAAACGATTCAATGCAAAACAAATGCAAAAATGCTCGTTTTATTGCTTACTTTTAGCTTCCTTCTCTGTGGTTATTTCTCTATCGCACTTTGTACGGAGTAGCCCACTGGTTGGAAAGGCATGCAAATTCCCAAACCGCTTCCTACACCCTGTATCTCACTGGTTTTCGGTGTTGACGTTGTCGCCCATGTCGTCGAGGATGAGGTTGCCGAGGTCGGGGAAGCAGTCATCGTTCGCAACTAGTCATGTGGACTAGCATAGTAGTAGGATACAGAGTAGAAACATGAATTATACCACGATTTTGAATAGGAAGGACAGAAACACATACTGTGCAATGGGAGCAGCACCATTGGCGTTGAGGTTGTCACCCATGTCCAAACACCACGTAGACACGGTCTTTGAGCATGGTTCGTAGTCGTTCCACGCTCGGGCATTGAAGTTTGTAACTATTTTAGATTAGAATATACTACTCCTCCGGTGCTAGTAGTAGAGCAGAGTCCTACTCTACTACTCTACTCAAGCAAGTTAGGTCATAGCATTGAAGGGAGTACCAGTACTATGATCACTCAAGCAAGTTGTTTGGCATCGATATGACCCTACGCTGCTGGTATGTGTCTCGTAAGTCAAGCGGCATGCTGTAGTCATCATCACCTGTCCACTTCCCGCAGCACATATTCACCCATCTTTGTCCGCACATAATCTCGTCCAATCTTCCATCCCTGCTAAGGCGCGTCCCCCCTTGTCCGAGACCCAAGCACTAACAATGGCATAACTGAGCAGCGTCCGCTGAAAGAGTGGCTGGAATTCGCTCCACACAGAGGTAATCAAGCTCATTTTTCACGTGTGAACAATCTCAGTACCATGCCGCTCGCCGCGTGCTCGTCGGGGCTTTACCGTTTACTCAAAGCCCTTAGGCCGGAGCTTTTTAAGCGAGCTCCTTGCTTGCTGATGCCGCCTGATCTTCAAAAACGGCGTGTCACGCAGCATAACGATCGTAGGGTGGCGAGCATCAACCCCCTTGACTGCGATCCGATCCCCGTCAGCCTCAACTACATTAACGGTATGTACTGGGTTGGCATGAACACGTCTTGGATGGTGCTCGTCGACGGTTGCGGCAGCTGGATGCTCGTGGAGGTCTACACCCGGCGATTGATCCCCCTTCCTTCGATTAACACTGCACTGCTTTGGCACCGCGGCCCAGAATACTCGGAATCTTATAGTAGCCAACATGATACCAAGTTTGATTTGCTCAAGGTTGTAATCTGCCAAGTGCCCACAAGATCTGCGAATTATAAAGACTTCAGGCTAATTGCGTTCTTCAACCGCGGTCTCGCCTATCTGACAGGTCACTGCGGTAAGTGGATAAATCTGCACGTCCATCGCAGGATCATACATCCTCCATGGTTCTCTGATGCCATTGAACACAAGGGCTTCATTTACGCAGTCGACTCCTTCTATGGCTGGACGTATTGCTGGCCTACTCCAGTCATCGCTACAAACGTCTGTTACAACAGTATGTTACTTTCCTATAATATCATGATGGCCTGCTTATATTACTGTCAACATTTGCTGAAAAAATATTCATGCTCATAACATGCTGTTCTTAAGATTGACTAAACCAAGAGCCCTTTTTTATTTGACTCCAACTTGATATGATATTGTAGGCCGCCTGGTGTCCCTACCCTTCCTAATCCCAGAACCTTTCAAAGAAAAGTGGCATGGCAGTTGCAGGTGGTTCCTGGCTCGATCAGACGACAGCGAAAGATTGATGATCGATCGCACGTACCGGACGTGTTGTTCCGTAGAATACAATCACAGTCACTGCAAGGTCTTCGAGTAGGATCCCAGCTTCTCTGGGATTTCAGGAATTTTTGACCGGAGGCTGGTAAGTAGCCTTGGTACATGCTCTCTGTTTGTCGGACTAAATTATCCGATTAACCAGGAGATCACCGACGGCAAGGATCAGGATGGCAGCACGGTTTCGTTCATCAGGCAAAACTGTGTGTACACAGCGTACCATGCGTCTCTGCATGCACCATACCCTGATATGTGCCGCCACGCTCTGCAGCCCAAAGTAGGAGAGAGGGTCGCAAGTATCAGACTTCGACCTGCTGGCTGGAGTTTCCCCCGTCAGGCACCCATATGGTTCAAGCCGTCAACCAATCTCCACAGCTTAATAAATAGTAACGTCTAACTGAGCTAGTTAGTTAGATGCGTACACTTGGTGTAGTAGGATCTTTATTTAGTTTGATGCATACACTTGTTCATTTTGTAATGATGGCTGCTGTTTGGTTTGGAAGAGAGAGCTGCGTCTTCACTCTCCTGGCCTGCTTACTGCTTCTGTTGCACCCCCAGCCCTGGTTGCTGCTGCTGCAGTTTTCAATGTACAATCAGTAGTATATTTCGTCTGTTGGTTGAATAAATGTGTTGTTAGAACGAAAAACACAATGTTTTGGAAGTCGTTGCATGGTTCGATCCTTTAGTGCCCCGTACCGTACGTAGCGCATATTATTTATCGTACAGAACACATTTTTTGAAACTCGGAACACATTTTCCACTTGTTGATAACATGCAGCCCACTGATGAAGGCCCAATAGAGAAGCCCATAATTAACTGGAAGGGAGGCTCTCACATGAATCCGGCCCAGGTACATGCTCATGGTCCCCTAAACATAAATAAATAAGTAAAGCTAAATGCTCATGCACCAGTTCTTTGGGAAACTAGGTAGCCGAGAATTTCTTTTTGAAGAATACCCAAGCTAGGCCTATTTGTTTTCTCCGAATTACTGGGCTGCAAATCTTTCAAGACGAGGAGGGATGCATTCCGTCCTGGCTTAAGAGTATGGTCAATGTCTGTTAAAAGTAATATCAAAAGGGGTTGAATATTCCAAAAACTTTATAGTAAATGGGATATAAGTTTCTTTTTTTGTTTTTGTTCTTCACTGATAACTTATACGTATTTCATTGGATTTAACATGACATAGTACTAATTTATTTTAAATTTGTTTTAGTATGGCTATTAATTTTTGGATTAAGAATATTTCGTTCCCCAGCAAAAATTTGCGAATTTTCAAAATTTCCCACATATTTAGTTAATTTTTTGACCCTGGTACTGACCAGAAAATGGCCAGCAATTCTAAAAATGGAAAACGGGCTGCAATAAATTCCATATGAATTAGAAAATGAGTAAAAATTATAAAAATAATAGAAAATGGGCTGTACACGCCACAAATTTCGAGGCTGACTTGTTTACGCAAGGCTTTATCAGTGAACACACGATTCTAGCAGCAGTTAGTGTTGGATGTCCATCCAACGGCCGACGTGCTTCTTCAATCTCTGATCTTCCTGCTCCAGCCGCCTAAACTAGCGCCGGTGGGACTGCCTGCTCCCTCCTCTTGAGGCCCACTATGATGCCGCGCAGGCTTCCCCGGCCCACCCTACTCCCTCCGCTGGCTTGGCCGCACGCAATCAACTGCCTCCTTATTACGCGAAAAAATGATTCCTCCCACTGACATCTGGGGCGCACCGGTTGGGAGGCTGACCTGTGGGCCTACTAAGTTGACGCGTACGCAGGGCTTGTCAACTTAGTCAACAAATGATTCTAGCAGCAGTAACCGTTGGATTTGAATCGAACGGTCCTGCTGCTTCTTCAATCGCTGCTCTTCTTGCACCAGCCGCCCAAACCAGTGCCGGGGAGACCGCCTGCTCCTGCCTCCAGTGGCCGGCTGTGCTGCCGATGAAGCCTCATCGCCCCCTACTACTCCCACCGCTAGCTAGGCCCTACGGCGACGGCAGCCTCACACCGCAGCCGAACCAGTGAACCCTCGTACTCCTCTCCGCGTGGGCATCCACTGCGCGTATTCCCCGACTCCGCGTTGTCCCCTTCCTAGGCCTCGCCATCGTCCACCGCCTTGGTGCTCTCGGCGCGGCGTGGACAACGTGGTCAACGACATTCCATCGGAAGAGTACTGTACGTGGAGAGGCTGACAGCTGGGTCCACGGCCACATCCCAGTTTTTTTGTGATTTGCCAAGTAAGTCGCTTTGTCAGGCCTGTTGGGCTGCAAATCTTTCAAGACGAGGAGAGATTTCATTCGGCTGGCCAAGAAAATGGCCCATCAGTAATGAGAAATGGGTTGTACATTTTTAAAACACATCAAACCGGCAATTAGTTTCAAATATCTTTTTTCATTTCGAGATTTGAAATTACAATAATTTTTATGCGTGGAGAATTTGTTGGATTTTATATTGGTATACATTTATTTTTAAAATCAGTTTGAATGTGAGTCGAAATTTCGGGATTAAAAACAGTTCCGACCGCACCGAAATATGCAAAATTTCATATAATTTTTTAACCGTGGCCACAATATGGGCTGTAATGCTAACAAAAAGAATATGGGCTCCAAAAAAACTTTAATAATTAGCAAATGGGCTGTAAATTATTAGAAATAATGGCAGATGGGTTTTATGCTGTTTTCCACAGATTTGAGGCTTTCCTAAAAAAGTTTGACGCACAAGCAGTGACTGTTGGATGGCTATCCAACGGCCGTCGTGCTTCTTCAATCTCTGCTCTTCCTGCTCTAGCCGCTCAAACAGGTGCTGGCGGGACTACCTGCTCCCTCCTCCCCGCGACCGGCTCTGCTGCCACGCAGGCCTCACCGCCCCACTGTACTCCCATCGCTGGCCTAGCCATCCCTCTACTCACCCACACATGCTGTTATTCTCCGGCGATGACAGACGAACCAGTAAACCCTCGTACAGTCATACTCCCCTCCACGTGGGAAACAACTGCCGAGTCTTCCCTGCCTCCGTGTCGTTCCCTTCCTAGGCCTCGTCGTCGTCCACTGCCCTGGTGCTCTCGCGATGGCCTGGTCAACGTGGTCAACGACCGACATGCATCTAAAGTGGACTTTACGTGGAGAGGCCGACAGCTAGGTCCACGGCCGCACGCAAGGAAATGCCTCCTTATTACGCGCAAAATAATGATTCCTCCACCTGACATCAGGACCCACCGAAAGGGCCTCTGTATTTCGCGAAAAAAATGTTACCGCCGCTGACAGCTCGGACCCACCAGCTATATCTTCGCACGCAAGGAAGTGCGTCCTTATTACGCACAAAAAAATGAATACTCCCCCTGTTAGCTGGGACCCAGTATAGTGGCAGGCTGACTTGTGGGCCTACTAAGTTGACGGGGACGGAGGGCTTTGTCAAGTTAGTCAATATGCACGATTCTAGCTCCAGTGACCGTACGATGTCCATCCAACGGCCGTAGTGCTTCTTCAACCTCTGGTCTTCTTGCTCCAACCGCCCAAACCAGCGCCGGTCGTGCCTCGTGCTCCTGCCACCCGTGGCCGGCTGCGATGCGGCGGAGGCCTCATCGCCCCCTACTACTCCCACCGCTGGCCAGGCCATCCCTCTACTCACCCACACCTCCTATTATTCTGCGGCGACGGCAGCCTCACACCGTAGCGAACCAGTGAACCCTCGTACTCCTCTACGCATGGGCATCCACTGCCGCGTCTTCCCCGGATCCACGTCGTCCCCTTCCCAGGCCTCGCCGTCGTCCACCGCCCTGTGCTCTCGGCGCGGCGTGGTCAACGTGGTCAAGGAACGGCTTCCATCAGATGTGGATTGTACATGGAGAGGCTGACAGCTGGGTCCACGGCCGCAGCAAGGAAGTGCCTCCTTATTATGTGCAAAATAATTATTCCTCCACCTAACAGCGGGACCCACTGGACGGGCCACCGTATTTCGCCCCCTGACTGCTGGGACCCACCAGCTACATCTTCGCACGCAAGGAAGTGCCTGATAGTCGGGACCCACCTGGTCGAAGCATACGTAGCGTTGTCATTCTGGTCGCGAACGTGTACGTACATATATACTGGTCGATGTAGAGGCGCGCACGTGTCGTAGTAGAGGCGGCCAGGGTGCAACAAAGAAAATACGGCCACGTATGTGTACATACGGGTGGGGTCTCGAACGCCTACTCGCGCATACGTATGGCCAGGGCTCGTGTACATGGCTGGGTCGGAACGGAGAAACAGCGTCGTCGTCGTGTTCATGGGGAGGCAACGGAATGCGTCGTGTTCATGGGGAGGCAACGGAATGCATCATGTTCATGGGGAGGCAATGGAACGCGTGGGAGCCAACCGACTGGGTCGGAACGGAATGCGTGGTCGTGTTCATCGGGAGGGCTTGGACGGAACAGGCGATGGAAACGAGGCCTGGCGTACCGCAAAACGAAGGAAACGGCCTTGTGTTCGACCGGCCACATTCGAAATGGGATCCTATTCATCGGGAGGGGTCTGGCGTAACGCAAACTGGAGGAAATGGACCTCCTGCGGTCCAAACGGGGGTCCTGTTGATCGGGAGGGGTGTGGCGTACCGCAAAACGGACGAAACGGACTTGTGTTGGAGCGCTACGGTCGAAACGGGGGTCCTGTTCATCGGGAGGGGTGTGGCGTACCGCAAAGCGGGACTCCACGGGATACTGTTCATCTCCACCGTCGACCCCCTCCAGCCTCCACGAGCTACTATTCATCCACCGTCGACCTCCTCCAGCCTCCACCTCCGACTGTTCATCCACGGGCTCCTGTTCATCCAGCCTCCACCGCGCGCTACTCCACCGGCTACTGTTCAACCAGCCGTCTCCACGGGATCCTGTTCAACCACCCCTCCACGGGCTACTGTTCATCCTCCCCTCCACCTTCTACTGTTCATCCTACCCTCCACGGTGTGGTCCTGTTCATCCAGCCCTCCACGTGGTCCTGTTCATCTAGCCCCAACCGGCTCGATCGATCGGGGTCCTATTCATCCAGAGGCAACACCACAGGGTCCTGTTCATCCACCCCCACCGGGAACTGTTCATCCAAACCCCCCCGCAACTTTCACTGTTCATCCAGAGGCAGCATCGATCGGCTTCAGTTAGCAGCAGTAGTGAAGGAATCGCTCGATCAGGTTCAGTTAACAGCCATCGATCGATCACTCGGGTTCAGTAACGCGTAGCCTGCAGTGTAGTCGCTCGGGTTCAGTTAGAGCCCAACGCCTCGCTCGGGTTCAGTTAGAGCCAACGCCTCACTCAACACACGCGCATACGTGTACGAGAGAAACGCGCATCGCTCGGCCTCCGACCTCCCACCGTAACCTGGAACTCCCTGAAATTTTCCTCACCCTCACTTCTGCCATGATTTTTTTCGTCATGGACGGCCCAAAGAATGTCATGCGGCTGCGTCTCCGGCCCGCCCAGGACGAAAAGCCCATTTTCTGTCATGATTTTTTGTCATAGAAATAGGAGCCCACCACATCTATGATGATACCGGGCTTTGTCACAATTATCGTCATAGAAGTGTCATATGTATGACAGAAAAATATTTCGTTCGGCCCAAAATGTCACGGATGTGTCTTTTTTTTGTAGTGTCGATTCTTGCTCAGAATATGATCCTAATGACTATTCTAACCTTGAGGAGTTAAAGGC
Organism: Triticum urartu; assembly: GCF_056163025.1. NCBI lineage: Eukaryota > Viridiplantae > Streptophyta > Magnoliopsida > Poales > Poaceae > Triticum > Triticum urartu. The sequence continues at coordinate 481,374,476 of NC_141874.1, read as the reverse complement.
AGATGGCTTGTCCTGTTCACCCATCAAGGTGCTTGTTCTAATTTGGCAAGGTTTAATTGATTGCGCATATCTTGCATATGTTGTCTTGTATTTCTTCTACTTTGTTGCACCGCCATCTGCTTAGTTTACTCATAATATATGTCAAGATGCCATGCCCATCCATTATCAATACATATTCCATCTGTCATCATACCATGTTTTTCCACTCAAATGTTGTTCTTGTGCATCAGACATCAAAAAGGAAGAGGGTGATTGTCAAACCTGAAGGAGCACCAACAAATCCATGAAAAACGTGGTGGTGCCGGAGAAATCAGACAACACCCCACTTATAATGGTTGTACAACTAGTGACACAAAACTTAGGACAGACTACAGTAGACTGTACCCATACTTCACTGGCCACACCACACTACTGCAGGATGCTGCTAACGTGACACTACGATCAGAGACCCTTCGAGAAACTGTGTGCGATGCCATAATCGCAAATGGTGCTGTATGAAAACTGTCAGAAATGATGCAAAACGTTTGCGATGAATGATACATCAAACACGGTTCAGATTATAGTTGCGTGTGCGATGAGGGGCATACGGTTGATCTGTACAGACTGTTTGTGATGAGACAGAACAACATATGCGGGTAGCCATATCAATGTGTGTGCGATATACGGCATACAGTTCGCTCCGATGAACCGCTTTCTATTAGGGAGCGCAACATAAACGGTTCGCCAGATCAAGGTGTGTGTGATATAGGGCATACGGTTCACTCGGACGAACTGTTTTCGATTAGCGAACGCAACAGAAATGGCTCAACTTAACAAGATATGTGTGATACGTGGCAAATAGCCGACTCAGATGAACTGTTTGCGATGAGAAATTACAACACATCCGGTTAATACAGTTAGTTCGTGTGCGATTCTGTCTGTACAAAAAACTTTGAAAAATGCAAACTAGTTGCTTGGGGTGGATAGGAGTATCGCACACGATGCGTCTGCGAGTACTCGTCTGCGATGATTAGTAAGTTACACATACGTTTTCTTATGTTAAGACATGGTATCGGATACGGTATTCGGGTTGTGTGTGTGCTCCACTTAGTCTTCCCGTGCCCCAGCGAATGCTTCCCGCGCTCCACATGGATGAATTGTAAAATCCACGCCTATTCCCTCACCGGTTTCCTGCCACCAGCTAACGGCTTGCTGCATCTAACCCAGGCGGCAACACACCACCGCGCCACTCTGCGAAGATCTAGTCCTCACCCATCTACCATTAGTTATTCCAAGCATGCCAGGCAACGACCAAAGCTTCGACGTTGACGCCTACCTGCGTTACATATTCAGCGAGGAGAATGAGCCGGAGCAGGTCGAGGAGCAAGAGCTTCATCGGCCGGTGCAGGCACCATGGCCCATCGACAGCAATATCGGTGTCACAGTCCATGGGAGCATAATCGACATATTGCAGAGGAGGTGTGATGAGAAGTTTGCCATCCATCGTGCAAAAGATCTAGAGTTGCTCGGCGGCATGACCGACGACCCACCCGAAGAGCCGCCGTCACTAGTGCTCATCGAGAGCCTGATGCCCCGCAAGGAATGGGCAAAGGACCTCTGCGATTCAGTCAAGATAAAGGCAGCCTACGGCTTCATCATTGCCTGCGGCGGCCATGTCAACCTCGATCCCGATGATGTGGTGTCCAGGCTCGAGCGCATCCTTGGCGGAGTTGACGTCCCGGATGAAGTAGAACATCGCTAAGGTGATATAATGAGGATGCAGGTGATCGACGGAATTTGCTACCAGGCCAGAGACATGGAAATGAAGCGGTTCCGCGGAGTTGTCATGCGCGCGATTGCACGCTGTCAAGCTCTTCTGGAAGAGGCCCAGCAGCCCCAAGAGCCTCCCAGCACCAGTAGCTCCGTAGGTGGAGGCGGGTCGGGACACTCGGGGTGAACAGCCGCAAGGGTGTTATGCTGATCATGGAGTCCGAGAAGACCATCGTCGAAAGGCCGCCAGCTCAGCCTTTTAGCTTATATTTTATTATAATTGTATGCATATGTAGGTCGTGGGTGTTCTCGGCCTTCCCGCATTTGGCATTTTAAATTATCCTGAATATGTAAGACAATTATTAAGAATTATTAACAGTTGCCATTGTAATTTTGCCTCAACGGCAAGCAGAGCGCACGCAGGGACGCCGGAGCGGAGCGCGCCGCAGCCGCCTCAACGGTGAGCAACCACGTGGTAAACCTTCTGCCATCAATAAATTTTGACCTTGTTTCTAGTCACATTGCTTATTACAACACAATAAGTAATTGCAAATCTGTTCATGCCTATCAAATTAATATGTGTTCACACTTAGCATCGGGCTATAAAAACTACCCACTCGAAAATTACTTCACAGTTCCTCTCCTCATCACCCAAAAAACTGGTTTTCTCTGTCAAGTCATTATACCATGACCGGTAGGAGGAGTTTAGGGTGGACATATAACCAGACAACAAAGACCAAGGTCGCAGAGGCACTAGAGAGGTCTCGCCGCGAAGCCGCAGCCACAGCAGAGATGTCCGGGCGTGCCGTGGATCCCTCGAACGAGCTCTCACGGGCACGCGAGGGCTCTCGCAAGCGCATTCACATCGTCGTCCATCGCGACAAGACGGCATTCCTAAAGTCCTTCGCCGGCGACGAAGACATTCTCGCTGGCGTCACTACGCAGCAGGAGTTGGTCGACAGCTTGATGAAGCTGCTCAAGATCAGCGATACCTCGGTTGACAAGGCGACCGGCCTCATCGAGAAACTCATGGATGACAATGCGAAGCTCCTCAAGTTGGTCACCGAGAAGGAGGAGGAGGCCACCGGCTGGAAGATGCTGCATGAGTAGAGCAGTGCCTCGTAGATGACGCTGAAAGCGGTCGTCGAGGAACTGATGGGTGGCTTGAGGAAGCTCCGGATCGAGCGCGAGCAGGAGGTGGAGAAATCCGTGGCTGCTTTCAAGCAAAGTCGTGAGGAATTGATGACGGAGCTGGAGGATTTCTCCGCCCGGCGATCCATCGACGAGTAGAGACAATAGTGACCCAGACCATTGTCTGCAATTTCCTTCTTCTCTTGCCCCCATGTCTTCTGGGCTTTGCCGCATGTGGCATTTTAAATTATCTGGAATGTGTAAGACAATTATTATGGGAGCCATTTTTATGATGTGGGGTTCTGGCAAACCCTTAAGGTTCGAACACTTGGGGTGCACACGAAGTCTTTTCCTCCCACCGATCTACGCCCTAGCTCGCTAAGATCTCGCGGACGAACTCGACGAACTCCCTACACAGAAAGACACAAGTTTATACTGGTTCAGGGCACCATTGTGGTGTAATACCCTACTCCAGTGTGGTGGTGGATTGCCTCTTGGGTTGATGATGAACAATACAAGGGGAAGAACAGCCTCCTGAGGGTGAGGTGTTCTCATGCTTGGCTAACTTGTGTGGGTGGGGATGATCTTGATGATCCGTCCCCGCCAATGGTGGTGGCTAGTCCTATTTATACAAGCCCTGGTCCTCTTCCCAAATATTGAGCGGGAAGGTAGCCAACAACGGCGGGCAAATTTGAAGGGGGACAGCTAGTACAAGCCATCCTGACAAAGGTGGTCTTCGCCTGCGAAATGCTCTGGCAGTGACGCCGTCTTGGGCACCATGATGACTTCTGTCTTGCCGTCCTTCTGGTCTTGGTCTTGTTGCACCGATATGGCAACCTTCGTCTGATGCCTCGGTACTCCTCGCCTGCGCTGGCCTCCTTAGCACCAAAGAGGAAACAAGGACGATGTGCGCGCTGGCGCCTACCTGGTGTCGATCGTCATGGCTCACGTCACGAGAGCCTCGTGAGGTTTGCTCGCCTTGATATCTCCACCCCTCGTGAGCCTCACCAACTAGGCCACTCCAGAGGAGGTCTTGTGTCGTCCGCCTCGCGAGGCTTGGACCCTCGCGAGGGTCTTGGATGCCTTGTTGATGAAGATGGGCCGTACGGCCTGCTGGCTTAGCCACACCGCGAGCCACAGGCAGGCAAGTCTGGGGACCCCCGTTCCTAGAACGCTGACAGTAGCCCTCGGGACCAAGGTGCGCTCGGGCTTGGCTTCGCGGCGAAGCCAAGGGTCAAGTACAAAGCACCGCGGGCCGTCAAAAGCCTGCGGCCTCGGTTGTCGCGTGGCGGTTGATTGAACATGGGCGTCTCCGCTTCCCCATGCTGCCTCGACAACTACTCGACTTGATAAAAGGCTGGCACAAGCAACACTTGCCTTCATTGCTTCTTCTTCGCGTTGCTCCAGATCCCCTTCCTTGCTCTCCGCCACCGCTATCTCCAGATCCGCCCAACCTCATCTCGTAACTGCGATCCATGGCGCCGCGCAAGGCCAAGGCTTCCTCAGTGCCGTCTTGGTATGAGCCGGCCCTTGAGGCGCCCTCCATCACGGAGAAGAGCCTCGCCTCCGTGCGCCTGCTGACGGCGGGCGAAAGTAATGAGTGGGGGGAGACTGAGCTCCGGCTTGCCTCTGACGTGCCGGAGCCCGAGGAAAGCACCTTCTTCCCCTTCTTCTCGAGCAGTGTCGCCGTTGGGTTGGTTCCTCCCTTCTTTGATTTCTTTTACGAAGTCCTCGACCACTACGGGCTGCAGGCATTGCATCTCCATCCCAACTCTGTCCTCCTCCTGTCTATCTTTGCCTACTACTGTGAGGCGTACCTAGGCGTGATGCCGCCCGTGGAGCTCCTGCGCCATTTCTTCTTCCTCTGTGTCAGCGCGGGTCACATCTCCGGACGCGCTAACTTCTTCACATCCGGCAAGGCCAACTCGATCCAAATGGGTCATGATGGACGCCAAGTGCGCCGATCCGCGTTTGGCGCTGCCTATGGTGGCGCCCTCTCTCCACGGGGGGTGGCCCAGGGCAGAGCTTGCTGAAGGCGGCGATAGTTACGGGGGTCATGCTTCTGAGGGAGTTCTTGACACTGCGAGTAGCCCCACTCGAGGCGCGTGCACACCCCCTGTGGGATCTTGAAGAAGAGGGCAATAAGACCCGCCTGAGGCCAGGGGACTTGCCTGATGATGAATTGGCCGCTGTTTTGCGCCTCATAGTTGGGGAGAACCAGGAGTACCCACCAAGCGCCTTCGTCCCCCTGTTCCAACGCAGGGACTGGAGGAATTCCTCGCCTCCAGGCCGACCTTTGACGCATGTGGGTTGGTGCCGACGGCGCTCCTGGGAGCCCCCGCGGCATCGAGACCGGTGGAGGTGTCTTCTGACGAGCCCCACGAGGAGGGGGAAGAGGAGGACCCAGAGAAGACTCTGGAAGAGGTGGGGGAGACTTCCCCTCTGAGCAAGGCCGAGATCCTCTGCGCCCTTCCTGACGATGACGAGGCCGATGCTCGCCAAAGGGAGAGGGAGTAGCCTCCCATCCCGATGAGGGGTAGGTCGTCGTTGGTGCCTCGCGATGCCGCCTCCGTCCCGATGCTGTCAGGATTCAGGCTTCCTAAGAGGAAGTATGTCGCGGTGGATCAGTAAGTGTCTCAAGCTTCGCCTTGTCCCTGTTTGTACTCATCATTTCCTGATGCTGGCCCTTGGTTGATCAGGACGACGTCTTCTGCGAAGAAAAGGAAGGAGGATGTGGCGTCTGTGCCTCCTTCCTCAGAGAAAGGGGGTAGCAGGGCCCGCATCTCGCCAGCCCGATCGTCCTCGTGGGACCAAGAGGAGCATTGCCACGTGGAACCAGCCCCCATGGCCCTGCTAGCTCCGGAAATGCCAGCGCCTGGCGCGGCCGATGAGGTTCCAACTGCTCCGGAAGTCGCAATTTCCCAGGCCCTGGTGACGATGTCGCCTCCTCCCACTGTTGCACCTCCACTCCCAGGTTCTTCTGCTCCCAGTGGTACTCTAGAATGTGCTCTCTCGGAGATGACTCGGCTGTAGGAAGATCTCCTAGGCGCAGACCCATGCCTTGTGGCAGGACATCTGGAGCTGGCCTTAGGCTGGCTCCATTCTGACTTGGCGGTTCGCATGGCGCTGGGCTAGGCCGCTACGGCTTCTGAGAAGGAGAAGCAGAGTGCCGCCAACGCTGCAGCCAATCGTGAGATGGCATTGAAAGATGCCAAGGCCGCCCGTGACTGCTGCCAGGTGCTGGAGGACGAGCTGCAGGGCCTGCGCGCCAAGCACGCCGAAGAAGCACGCTGCCACCAAGTGAAGGAGGAGGAAATGAAGGCCCAGGAGGATGCCGTTAAGAATCATGATGCTGAGCTGGCAGAGTTGGGGCAGGCGCAGGCCGCCGAGCGCAACCGGTTGGAAGAGCTGGAGCGGGAGGCGAAGGCGAGGGAGGCCGATCTCGAGACCAAGGCGCGAGTCCTGACCGAAGACCGTGCGGCCTTTGCCGATCTCAAGAAGAGGTCCCGCGAGGCACTGAAGACGCTCTACGAGCACGACCTGGAGAAGTCAGTGGCCGCCGATGAGGACGGCCCCGCCCGGCTGCTTCCTCTCTTGGTGCAGGCGCTCGAGGAAGTCGTTGATGGCGTCGGTCCTATGGCGGAGGCGGAAGCTCGCGTCCTGTCTTCAGCTGCATTGACTTGCGTCTTCAGACACATGCACCTTCGCGCCCCAACGCTTGCCTTGACGAGCTGCTGGAGCCTATGGCTGAAGACCAATATGAGGCTCCCGCCACAGCCGTGCAAGGTCAGGTGGAGGCCTTGCTGAAAAAGTTCTGCGGCTTTGTCTCCGCTCCTCTATCTGGTGATGTGGCCGATCCTGTGGCTGGTGGTGATGGTGAAGACAATGTCGCTCATGAGGTAGCTTCTTCCGCAGGTGATGGCGGCGTCCAGGGGTGACCTGCGGCTACCCTCCTGTTTCGTTCCTGCAACATGCATTAGGCCTCGGGGAGGCATTTAGACTTTTCATTTGATATCATGAAGACAATGTGTGAGGACAATGTGTTTGTAATATTTGCTTCGAGATTTTGCGATTTCCTTCCTATTTGCTTTGCATTCTGCATCGGCAGAGCCCGGCCCTGCACATACCTCAACCGCCATTGGGCCGACAGGAGACCAGGATGGACCAAGGAGTGAGGGGCTACGTGACCAGTTAGGCTCCTGAGTCACGATGCTCAGGAGTCCCCCTTGACGCTTAAACAGCTTATAGGGAGAGTTCACGAGGATAGACTGATGTTCTACGTCTGCAGGGCCTAGCCCCGCGCATACCTCAACCGCCATTGGGCCGACCGGATACCAAGACGGACCAAGGAGTGAGGGGCTACGTGACCAGTTAGGCTCCTGAGTCGCGATGCTCAGGAGTCCCCCTTGACGTGCAAACAATTTCCATACCTGCCCTCGCTCAGGCCTCGGGAGGGGCGCGCGACGCCTAGGTCCGGGAGACCTGGTTGGGTGGCATGCGCTTGGGTGTTGCCCAAGCGCAGCCCCCGTGCCCAGCCCCCTCGCGTGGCTCTCCCGAGGGGAGACGTTGCGGTGAGGCCGGACGCTGAGCTCTGGGCTCCGTGAGGTTGGTACGACCGTGGGGCCGCCCTCAGTTGTTTATCACCAGCGGGGAGCATAGTGCATCCGCTTGTGCACGGGCATAGCCGATCCTCGGCAGTGTCGACGTCCAGCGTGGAGCATGGTGCTTCAACTTGTGCGTGGGATGGGGGGCCCCTCCGGGAGGAGCCCCCGGGGCGTGTATAGCCCCGCCCTGACACGTGGCTTGCACGGCAGGGCTGCGAGGTGTATCTGGGCACTCGTGAGCCAGCGCGGGACTCATGAGGCCCTACCTCAAGGCGGGTTGCGCCTGGTCTTGAGTCTTGGTGGATGTGTGTTCCTGCAAGGCGGTTAGGTGCAAGCACTCTACGTCCTCAGGTCCCGGCCCTCGAGCGAGCTCAGCCGCCGCTGGTATGCCAGGTTGCGATGCCGTGGTCAAGGCCAGGGGGTGAGGGCTGGAGAGCTAGTAAGAGCTCCTGAGTCACGATGATCAGGAGGCCCCCTTTTAACGCGCAAGCGAATTGCATGGGGTGAATGTACCCGCAGCGAGTGGCAATCGAGCAGGCGATAAACGTAGGCAGGTTAAGCAGGGAAGGCAAATCGGCTTGGGTAAATGCAGGAAGATACATGCCACTAGGACCGGCCCGAGCGGCTTGGGGATGATGCAGCCTGAGGGGCGCCCCCAGCAAGGCAAGCTAAAGACATGAGCAAAAGGGATACATGCCGCAGGGACGGACCCACGCGGCCTGGGAATAATGCACCCCAAGGGGCGCTCCCAGCTTAAACGATCTTGGAAGATGTCACCTGGTTCTGTAGATGAAGTAGAGTTGGTGCGGATGAAGGCGTGCGTCAAAGAAATGACTCCTCATGAGCCACCGGAGCCCTGAGCCTCGGGAGGCTCTGGGGCTCAGGAGGCTCCCTGAAGACCGTCTCTGTTTCCTCTAGGACGGCGCGATACCTGGCCTCTTGAGCCGCCAGGTCACGCCGCATGTTGCACTGATAGGCCGACGCCACGCTCCGCAAGCCGAGGGGCATGCGAACGTACCTGTGTGGCAGGCCCTCACAACGGCCCACACGCGAAGGCAGAAGCGCTGCTGAGACGCGGCCCTGTTGAGCCCTGGGATGTCGATGCAGACGCGCAGCTCAGTACCCTCGCCTGGGTGGTGAGCTGCGCCCTCTGAGCGGCTGTCGCCGCGCACGGCTCTTGCGTCTTGCAGTTCCTGTGTGGTCTTGGCAATGAACTCCTGAGTGGTGGGCACCCCTTGCCCTGTGTTCTCCCGAGGAAAACGTGCCGAGTAGCACGCCTCCAAGTGGTGCCCGAGTGCCTCCCTCGTGAGGTTGGCAAGGTCTGAGGCCCTCCAAAAGAGAGCCCTCGGGCCCTGCCCGAGGAGGGCGCTGGGCGCGCCTTCATGTGCGATGGAGGGTGGCGCCCCTGGGACGGACTATGATCCTGATGAGGCTCCCTCCGCGACGCCATCCTCCTGAGGTCCTGCGTGGCGTAGCTGCTTCTTCTTGGGGATGGCCTCCGGAGGGCCCTCACTTTTGCTGTTGGGGTCGTCGATTGCTGCAGCTTGGAAGGCAGGCTCGAGGGAGCACACCGCATCCCTTTCTTCACATGGGACCGTGATGACCCCGCTGCTTCCAAGCATCTTGAGGACGTTATAGCCGTGGTGGCTGACCGCCATGAACTTGGCCAGGGCCGGATACCCAAGGATGGTGTTGTACGGTAGGCGGATATGGGCGACGTCAAAGTCGATGAGCTCGGTGCGGTAGTTGTTGCGCATGCCGAAGGTGACAGGAAGGCGGACCTGCCCTATCGGTGTGGTGGAGCCGTCGGTCACTCCTGAGAAAGGTTTGGTAGGCTGGAGATGCTCATATGGCACTTTGAGGTTGTCGAATGTGTCGACGGACAGGACGTTGAGCCCTGCACCGCCGTCGATGAGGGTCTTGGTAACCTGCACATTGCTGATGACTGGGGAACACAACATCGGGAGGACGCCGACGGTGGCCGCGCACTTGAGTTGATATGCCGAGTTGAAAGTGATGGCGCACTAGGACCACTTGAGCGGGCGCACGGCCTCAAGCTTAGGGAGCAGCGCGTTCACCTCGCGAGCGAACCGTTTGAAGATGAGCTGAGAGGCTGGGGCCTGGGTGCCACCCAAGATGCAGGCGGTCGCACGCGGCTCCTCGAAGCCCCCAGCCCCCTCGTCCTGATGATGATCGTCGTTCCTTCTTGGTGGCGACAGCGGGGTAAGACCAGCGTTGCTATAGGGGCGATCCTCACGAGGCTGGTCCCTCCAGGCCCCCTCATGAGGATGGTCTTGCCAGCGGTCCTCACGAGGCCTGTCGCGCCATTCCTGGCACAGGCCACAGTCATCCCATCATCCGCCTCCACGTCCTCCTCCACGGCCATAGCCCCGGTCGCTACGCTTGGGGCGTTGACCATAGCGTCCTTCTCGTATGGCTCTGAGCTCTTGGCAGTCGCTGGTGTTGTGGGTGTTCAGGTTGTGGAAGGCACAGAACAGTCGGCTGTTCTTGGATGACTCGGGCTGATCTCTGCCCCATTTGGTGTCGGGCTCCACTGCAAGCACCGCTGCTTCCTTGCGCTTCACATCCTTGGCCTTGGCTTTCTTCTCCTCTGTGCCCGCGGCTGGCAGCTCAAGGAGAGAGAGGCGCCCCTCCTTAGCTCTTGCACACATGGTCGCCAGGTTGAACAGCTCCTAAGATGTGTAGAGCTCCTCGTGGACAGCAAGCTCTTCCTTCATCTTGATGTCACGGACGCCGTCGGAGAACGCGGAGATGATGGCCTCATCCGTGACCTTGGGGATCTTGAGGCGGGTGCTGCTGAAGCGCTGAATGTACTTCTGGAGGGTCTCCCCTGGCTGTTGCTTGATGCAGTGGGTAGTCGCCCGCGGCCGGCAGGCGGTCGCGAGTGCCCTGGAAGTTGGCGACAAAGCGGTCGTGCATCTCGTCCCAGGAGGAGATCGAGCCGTGCTTCAGGTTCAGGAGCCAGGAGCGGGCCCCGTCCTTGAGAGCCATGGGAAACCAGTTTTCCATGACTTTCTCATTGCCGTTGGCTGCTTCGATGTTCAGCTCGTAGAGCTGTAGGAACTCTGCAGGGTCGGCGGTGCCGTCATAGCGAGGAGGCAGATCCGTCTTGAACTTGCCTGGCCAGGCGACGCTACGCAGCTCGGGGTGAAGGCGCTGGCAGCCGGTCGTAGTTATTGGGGCTCGCTTCAGAGGTGGAGCTTGGTCTTGATGAGGTCCGCGCGGTCTTGACAAGGCGGCGCGGGAAGCGCGGCTACAGCTCGTCGCGGCCGAGGGATTTCTTGGCAGCTTCTCTCTTCGCGCGCGGGCACCGGGCGTGGCAGATTACACCGCGGGGCTGCGCGCCTTGGTGCCAAGGCACCATCTTTGGGCTGGGGTGGTGGAGGCGCGCCCTACGCCTCGTCACCCGTGGCCGGCTGAGGGTGCGGCAGAGAGACGGAAAGCGCCGGGGAGCCCCCTTCGGTGTAGACGAGCTTGGCGACACGGTCGAGCCACTCCTCGTAGCGGTCGTTGACAGGGCGGTAGCGCAGGAGTTAGTTTGCAGCGAGGAGTGCGGCCCGCGCCTCCATGGGAGCGTGGCGTGCATGGGATGAAGAATCGGCCGGGGTCAGCGATGGAGTGGCGCTGTGGCCGTCCTGCCGTACCGAAGGATGCAGCGAAGACGCTTGCTACTCGTTCCCCACCGGGCCGGTGGCAACGTTGGTGGCAGGAGACAGAGAACGACGAGGTGGCCCGCAGATGGGGGCCGTCTGAGCAACGCGGGCGGTGAGGGCAGCCCGACGCTCAGCTCGAGCACGGCGAGCGTCCTCCATGGAGACGATGGAGCGACGAACTGATGGAAGGGAAGCTACGGCGCACCCCTACCTGGAGCGCCAAATGTTGGATGTGGGGTTCCGGCAAACCCTTAAGGTTCGAACACTGGAGTGCGCACGAAGTCTTTTCCTCCCACCGATCTACGCCCTAGCTCGCTAAGATCTCGCGGACGAACTCGACGAAATCGCTACACAGAAAGACACAAGATTTATACTGGTTGGGGCCACCGTTGTGGTGTAATACCCTACTCCAGTGTGGTGGTGAATTGCCTCTTGGGCTGATGATGAACAATACAAGGGGAAGAACAGCCTCCTGACGGTGAGGTGTTCTCGTGCTTGGCTAACTTATGTGGGTGGGGATGATCTTGATGATTCGTCCCCGCCTATGGTGGTGGCTAGTCCTATTTATAGAGGCCCTGGTCCTCTTCCCAAATATTGAGTGGGAAGGGAGCCAACAACGGTGGGCAAATTTGAAGGGGCGCAGCTAGTACAAGCCATCCTGACAAAGGTTGTCTTCGCCTGCGAAACGCTCTGGCGGTGACGCCGTCTTGGGCTCCATGATGACCTCCGTCTTGCCGTCCTTCTGGTCTTGGTCTCGTTGCACCTATATGGCAACCTTTGCCTGATGCCTCGATACTCCTTGCCTGCGCTGGCCTCCTTAGCACAAAAGAGGAAACAAGGACGTTGCGCGCGCTGGTGCCTGCCTGGTGTCGATCGTCATGGCTCATGTCACAAGAGCCTCGTGAGGTTTGCCTCGCCTTCATATCTCCGCCCCTCGTGAGCTTTCCCGACTAGGACACTCCAGAGGAGGTCTTGTGTCATCTGCCTCACGAGGCTTGGCCCCTCGTGAGAGTCTTGGATGCCTTGTTGATGAAGATGGGTCATACGGCCCGCTGGCTTAGCCACGCCGCGGGCCACGGGCAGGCAAGTCTGGGGACTCTCGTTCCCAGAACACCGACACCATTGTAAATTTGTCGTCCTATTATCCGTTGCCATTTTATTTGTGGTTGTATTATCCATTGCCCTATGTGGCAATTTAAATTAGGGCGGAATACTAGTTGAAAACACGCACAAAGCAAATGCTGTCATGGGATCACAAGCAAACACCCTCCGTCCAGGTGCTTTAATTAACCCATTAATGGAGAAGTTGTGAGTGAGGCGGGCGGCGGCTGGTGCATGGAGGTCAAAGGGCTCGCTTCCCGGGGAGCATGGGCGGCCTTGCTGCTCGCACGTGTCATGTTGAGCCTGCGAGGTGGACAGGATGCACGCGTCCCGTCGAGCCTGCACGACGGACTGCTCGCACGCGTCCCGTCGAGCCTGCACGGTGGACTTCTCGTGCTCGTCCTGTCTAATCAAACAGCCGCACACACGCTACCGAGTATGGTTAAATTTCGATAGGGTAAATATAATACAACCATTTGCGATATTAACATGTTAGCTTTTTGTTTCAAAAAGGACTTCGTTGGCTAATGTGTGCACCTCTTTTCAAACTGGACGGTTTTTACCACGGCATATATGTGCCATCTCATGAAACCATGCCAAGTTTCAAGTTTTTGGGTGACTTTTTTATTTACTGGGATTTAAAAACCGAGATTCTCATTGTTTCAGGACGACGACAAGTTTGTAATTCATTCTCATTCCTTAAACGAGACCTAAACATGCACCCAATGACACATGTATGATTTCCCACCCATTTTGCTTCACTTGAGCATCTGGTTGTAGTTCAAATTTGAATGATTGACTACATTAAATGCATAGAAAATTTAGTAATTAGTAATATATATACAATGGCCAAACGAACCCTGAACAGTTTCAAATTTCAGCCCGACACTCCTGTTATTCTATGTTGCCTGTAGAAAACAAAGTTCAAGGCGTGGGGAGGCATCGATTATCGTTTCGCCTACAAGAGGGGCATGTTTCCCTACCGGAACCACGAGGGTTGCGATAGGCCCCGGTTTGTAAAAGGCTGGTAATATAGCTTCGCCATAATTGGACAATTATATATACCATGTAGTGACACCATGCCAAGTTTCATGATTTCCTGGTGAGTTTTGGATTTACAAACATTTAAAAACCGAGATTCGCAATGTTTCTGGCCAGGCCAGGATGGCGAGACGGTTGAATTTGTTCCAATTCGTTCCATGAGACCTAAACATGCACCCCAAGGAAACATGTACATTTGTTCTAGCCATTTTGGTGCACTGGAGCATGTATTTGTAGTTCGGATTTGAATGATGGACATTAAATACCTAGAAAACTCAATTAATGAATAAAAAGGTCAAACGAACCCTGAATAATTTCAAAGTTCAGCGCGAATCTCTAGTTGTTCCGTGTCGCGTGTAGAAGAAAATACGAGGCTAGAAGAGGGAGGAGTGATTATCGTTTGGCCCACAAGGGGACATGTTTCCCTATCGAAACCACGAGGGTTCTTGCGACAGGCTCCGGTTTGTAAGAGGTTTGTAATAAAGCTTGGCCCAAATTGGCAATGTTTTTACCACGACATATATGTGCCATGACATGACACCTTGCCACCTTTGATGACTTTCTGGTGAGTTTAGGATTTATGGGGACTTAAAACCGAGATTCGAAATGTTTGAGGAAGAGCGAGGACACTGGTATGGTTGTAATTCGTTCCCATTCCTGGCATGAGACCTAAACATGCACCCAAGGACACATGTATAATTTTTCTAGCCATTTTGGTGAACTGGAGCATGTATTTGTAGTTCAGATTTGAATTATGGACATTAAATGCCTAGGAAACTCAATTCATGTGTAAAAAGGCCAAACGAAGCCTGAATAAGTTTAAATTTCAGCACGGATATCATGTGGTTCCATGTTGCTCGTGGAAGAAAATACAAGGCGAAAAGAGGCAGTGATTACGTTTCGCCCACAAGCGGAACACGTTTCCCTATTAGATCCATGAGGCTTCTTTGAGAAAAGCTCCAGTTCTTGTAAGAGGTTTATAATAAAGCTTGGCCCAAATTGGACAATGTTTATACCACGACATATATGTGCCATGACGTGACACCATGCCACCTTTGATGACTTTCTAGTGAGTTTAGGATTTATGGGTACTTAAAAACCGAGATTCGAAATGTTTGAGTACGAGCCATGACACCAGTACGGTTGTAATTTGTTCCCATTCCTAGCATGGGACCTAAACATGCACCCAAGAACACATGTATAATTTTTCTAGTCATTTTGGTGAGCTAGTGTCGGGTGGTAGGTGCGACATATGCCAACGGGTGGCTTATCATTATGGGAGCCAGTAAGACGTCGCCGGTGCCTGGAAACGGGATGAGGCGAAGACATGCACACCGGCGAATCTTACCCAGCTTCGGGGCTCTCCGTGGAGATAACACCCCTACTGCTGCTCTGCGGGGTCTCCGCATGATCACTAGATGAACAAGTAGCTACACGATGCTCCTTGAGCTGTTTGGTGAGAAGAAGAAGAAGGGCACGGCTAGCTCTCCTCCCCTCTCTATATGGTGTCTAGGACTAGCTTGGATCAACCCTTTGCATGGGTGCCCTGGGGGGTTTATATAGTCCTACCCCCCGGGGGTACAATGGTAATCCGGCTGGGCGTGGGGCCCAGCCGTCTGTGTCTACACTCGCCGGCTTCTGCGCCGGCTGCTGGGGCCCGCCGGCTGGTGGGTCTCGCCGGCTGCCGGCTCCTTGAACGACAGGCAGGCCCCACTGTCCAGGGCCTTGTCGGTGGCTGGTTACTGTCGCTCAATCCTGGTGACGAGGGCTTCGCAGGGGTGGGCGTGGCTACAGTGCCGCCGTCCGGCGTGTGATCGATGTAGCCTCACCGCGTCTTGTCTCCTTAATGGGGCGTCTCCTTCGAGGGAGGTGGCAAGCCGGCTGTGGGGTGCCGGCTCTGTCTTGGGATGACTAAGGGAGGCCTGGCCGCCTTTGGGTGTCTCTCTGCCCGAAGGGGCCCACCGCCCGTGGGCCGCGCTGGCAGCCCGTCGTGGATGACATCAGGGTCAACATGGAAACAGTGCCGCGCCGGACGGGTCATGGCCACCCGTACGGCGCACTGTGCCAGGCATGCTCCGGGATTCAGGGGTGGCAGGCTTTACTGTAGCCACGCCCCGTCACATCGCCGTTATGTGGATGCAGACTTCGAGGGTATGATCTTGACCGCTTTGTGGGAGCCGGCTTCTTGGAGTCGGCCTTCTTACAGCCGGCTTCTTGGAGCTGGCCCTCCCACGGCTTTCTTCATGAGGGCTAAAGTCGGGCCGCCCTCCGCTAGTTGGCCTGTGAGACGGCCGGCAAGGGGAAGGCGGCCCCATGTCTTGGATTCTTGAGGGCCGGATCGGCTAGTAATTTTTTTAGAAGGGCCAGGGGGAGCCGACTAGGCTACCCGTGGTTATTTACTCCGACAGTAGTCCCCGAAGCTGATCGAGCTTCGAGGCTGACAAAGGGACGAGAAGCTTGGTCAGCTTCCTATCCTGAGGGGCCGGCTTTGCTTGCGCGCGCCGTCTTCGAAAAGCTCCGTATCTTGTAAGCGGGAACGTGGGTCGGCCTGCGAGCTGACCGCACGCCACCCCGCGGGCCACGTGGCAAGGAAAACCTGCCAACGCACGCGCGCGATGGGACGCCGCAGCTGGGCCGGGCCCGCCACTCCTAGGCCTCGGTCCAAGCGTGGATCTTCTGCGGCCCACAACGGACCGCTCGCCTTCCCGCGACGGTTTCATCACGCCATTAGTGCGCAATAATCGCGGGACATGGGGGAGTGGGCGCAGTTGATCCCACGTTCCCCCACACCACGCCTCCTCGGCTCCGCCGCGCGGGTCTATAAGTAGGGGGAGGAGGGGGGGCGGCAGAGGCTCGCATGCTCTCCCTCGCTCCGCCCCTTCTCGCCCTACTTCTTCTTCCTCACGCTGCCGCAGCAACCCATTGCCGCGCCGCTCCACCGTCGGACCTCTTGACTCCTTTGGTCCCGCTGCAGCGGGGTCGTGCGCGTCTCCGCCGTCGCATCGTCTTGTTCCTCGCCGCGTCGCCCCCATGGCATTGTCGAGCTCGTGGGATGGCTCCAACGTCCACGAGGACCACGTCAAGTTCCTCCGCCGGACGCGGCGCCTGCCGGACGAGAACTTCGTGCGGGTTCGTCAGGCGCCGGCGAGGGAGATTTCGCCGGCACCGGAGGAGGGCGAGCGGGTGATCTTCCGCTCGGACTGCCTGCGCGGCTTCGGCCTCCCGGCGAGCAGATTCCTTCGAGCTTTCCTTGAATTCTACCTCCTCCAGCCGCATCACCTCACGCCCAACGCGGTGATGCTGCTGTCGGCTTTCGTCACCTTGTGCGAGGGCTTTCTTGGGGTTCTCCCCACTCTTGAGCTCTAGGGAGAATTCTTCCAGAGCAAGCTCGGCACCGTCGTCGCGGGCATGCCCGCCCCCTGCGGAGCCTTCATTGCCATGAGGCGGACGGGCGAGAACAATCCATTCCCGCCCATCCCGCTGATCCAGTCGGTGAAGCGCTGGCAGAAGTCCTACTTTTATGTGAAGAATGTCGCTCAGCAAGGCGACTTCGTCAATCTGCCGGCTTACGTAGCCGGCCCACCGGCTGGGAGGCAACCTTCGTGGAGCTACCGGGCCAGGTCGTTGTCTCAGGCGGGGAACGCAGCCGTCTCCCGGCTCCAGGTGATGATCCAGTCGGAGGGCCTGACCGGAGCCGACTTGGTGGCCGCCTTCATGGAGCGCCGAGTACTTCCGCTCCAAGGCCGGCCTCACATGATTTGCCAGATGAGCGGCCGCTTCGACCCGTGCCGGCTGAGCACCAGGGAGATGCCTCATACAGAGGTGTCTTACATGGTGAACTACATCTCCAACTGCAAGCTCGCCGAGGATTGGCGATACGGCAAGGGGCCGTATTCTCGCGCCAACCCTCCGCCTGCCGTAAGTTTTTCTTCTTTTCTTCCTTTTTGTAGTCGGCCTCATGATGGCCGACCTCTGATCAGTTGGTTTGCCCTTAGCAGAACCCTCTTCTTCTGCCGACGGCCGGGGCCGTAGGGGTAGAGCGCCAGCTCCTCCCCGACCGCACGGTGGACGACACAGACGATCCGGACCTGGGAGCGGCCGCCGTGGAAGATGCCATCATGGGGGAAGGCGACGAGGCAGGAGGCGCGGGGCTCGGGGCCGGCTTCGAGGACTGGCCGGACGACGACGAGGTCGAAGCCGCCCCGCACCGCCAGCCGGCGCTTGATCATCAAGGCACGGGCCCGTCTGCCGCTCCGGCTGCCCGTGGCGGCGCACAGAAGTGCCGGGCCGCATCGACCTTCTTCGGCAGCCGGCTGAAGAAATCCAGGGCTTCCACGGCGGCGACCAAGCGGGATGAGGCAGCCGTGAAGGCGGCCCGCTTCCGCAAGGCGGTGAAGCAGCCGTAGGCGATCTCGGCGTAAGTCGTCAAATGTCTTGTATATATATATATATATATTTGTCCTCTTCGATTGAAGCTGTTCTAAACCTTTCTTTGCTTGCCGAGCAGGGCACCGCTTTCCCTTGAGTGAGGTCCTGGCGGCTCCGTAGTCGGGCCGACTGGAGGGTCCTCAGGCTCCTGTCGCGTGGATCCCCGCGCCGACCTTAGGGAGGCCACGGAGCGGAACGCACGGGAGGCGCGGGAGGAGCGGGTGGCGGCGGAGAGAAGGACCGCCCAGGCGGCAAAGGAGCAGGCCGACGCGGCGGCCAAGGCCAGAGCGGAGGCGGCAGCCGCGGAGACGGAGGCGGAGGCCTCGCACAACCAGCCTCCGCTGCTCGTCGTTCCCCTCCGCTCCGTGGCCCCCAACATCCCCGTGCCCCTGTCGGAGGAGGTCGACCAAGACCCGCCGGTGATGGAGAGGAGGGAGGACCATGTGGTCTTCATGGAGGGGGCGCCGCAGACGGCGCCGACTAGGGCAGGCCAAAGCGGCCAATCAGCCGCGGCGCCAGAGCAGCCGGCCGGGGGCGAGCCGGAGGCAGGGGCCGGCCTCGAGGTGCAACCGGCATTGCGCCGACGCGCAGGGGGAGGCACCTCCGTGCCGGAGCTGCACCGAGCTGCGGCCGACATCCAGACGGCGAAGGCCCTGGAGGTGGCCAGCGTCAGCACGTCCGAGTGGACTCCCAGCGGGGGGACGGGCGAGCTGAATGCGGTGGCCCAGGAGGTCCAGAACCGGCTTCAAGCCCAGGCCGCCTCGCTGCAGCGATACACCCAAGAGTTCCTCGCGACGCGGGCCGTCATCCGGGTGAGCCTTCTGGCCTTGGTTATTTTGCTCTTTTGATTTCTTCCGTGGGGGCGCGTCAGCGCACCCACTGGGTGTAGTCCCCGAGTTCGGAGTCGGCTGCTGCGCAGGCGGCTTGGAACTTACTAGGTCCTGACAACTATCTTATCCTCGCCTCATGTCTGATCTTCCAGGAGTATCATAACCTCCGCGTTGCTGCCTTCAACTCCCAGGCTCAGGAGCTGGGCCGGAAAACCGAGGACCTGACCAGCAGCCGGAGTGCATGCTTTGTTTCGCTCATCTCCCGTGGGGGCGTGTCAGCGCACCCACTGGGTGTAGTCCCCGAGATTCGGGCCGACTGCTGAGCAGTCGGGTCGGATCTTCCTTGATGACTTCTTCCTTATTGATTTTTCCTTTGTCTTCATGCTTGCAGGAGCCAATGCCGAGTTGAGGGGGTAGCTCAGCGGGGCCCAGGCCGCCCTTCGCGCCAAGGAAGCCGAGTACAACACCTTGGTCCTGGAGCGTGACCGCCTGGCCAAGAAGTTGGCCGACCAGGAGGAGAGACACAAGGCGGCCCAGAAGAAGGCGCAGGACAGCGAGGATGCCCTGAAGGCCGAGTTCGAGACCGAAGCGGCGGGCTGGGCTGAGGCAAAACAAGCACTAAGCAAGGGCTTCGGTCGTATTGAGGATCTGATCGATGGTAAGCTGCCTTCCTCACTCCTTGCTTGCCCCTTGCCCCCTGATTTGTGTTCTGACTTGTGTTGCTTTTTGTTTTCTATGCAGACTATTTTCACGGCTACTCCGTCTTTGCCACCCAAACCATCGAGGCCCATCGCGAGGCACGCCGGCAGGCGGGGGCTGAAATCGCGCCGGACGCGAGCCGGGCGCTTGAGGAGCAACTCTTGGCGGTCCAAGCCCGGCTGCAGCCGGCTCACCGTATGCT
The DNA here is from genome assembly GCF_056163025.1 of Triticum urartu. NCBI lineage: Eukaryota > Viridiplantae > Streptophyta > Magnoliopsida > Poales > Poaceae > Triticum > Triticum urartu. Next base: position 481,355,017 of record NC_141874.1, on the reverse strand, counting down.
CTGCCGCCTCCAGCGCGCCGGGGCACAGGTGTTGGCCGCCCTCTGGCTAGGCGAGACGATTCCCCGCACCCCGAGTCGGACTGCCGACTGGCTGGAGGTTGCGGTTGGCCGCTTCAAGGCCTGGAAGGCATCGGCAGCCTGACTTGGAGCTGGGCGGGCGCTGGAGTTCGTCCGAGCCTGGTATCCGGGGCTGAACCTGGACCAGCTGCGCACCTGGCAGCTGGAGGCCGATGAGGAGATGGTGGAGGTGCGGCTGGCTATCGCTCAGCATGCATCGACGATCGCCAAGTGCACTGATATCAGCGTCTTCGCTCCTGAAATAAGTGACGATGGCGTTGCCCAGCCGGAGGAGTGGTTCGGGCTAGACCCGGCGGCGGGTGAGGACTCGGCAGAAGAGATCGCCTCCAGCGATGAGGGCGAAGACGACGAAGGAGAGGAAGGCGAAGACGTTGAGCCGGCCGGTGAAGCGGCCAGCCAGGCTCAGCCTGACGATGCCTCCAGCAATGAGGCGCGTGCTAGCGCGCCCTCTGCAGGAGGCGATGATCATGCCGAGGTTCGCCAGCCGGCCACTCCTCCAGCCGGCACTGCCGTCTCCACCGACCTGCCCGACTCGCCAGTCGCTCCCTTGGCTTAATCTGTCGTCCTTGCTTTTCCTGCTTGTTACCCTTTGAACAATTTTTATTAAACTTGCGCAGTTCCACCCACTGCGGTGTATTCGAACTATGTTGAATGCTGGCCTTTTGAAGGTCTTTTGTGTAAATATGATTGTGTGCGTGCTTGGTTTCCATTCGCGTATGCTTTTTATCCTTAGGCTGTTTCCTTTGCCGCCTTCCCTCTTTGGGAAGGCAAGTACTCGAGCTTTCTTAGATTGAAGCGAGGTGAATGGAAGCCAGCCGGCCGGCTACTCTGGTAGTCGGTCGGTGGTGAGAGAAAAACCGGCTTTTGTTATATTAATCCTTTAGTCCCTAGCCGTTTTTCGTGTGGGCGTCCTTTCCTGCCTTTAACTCTTGCCAGCCGGATAGTCGGTTCTTCGAACTGCGACTTTTGGCGAGAGAAGGCTTGGGAGCCGGCACACTACTTGTCTGACTGCGGGTAGGACTTCTAATATAACTCCAGGCGGCCAGTCCCTGGGCCGACTAGTCGAACCCGGTGCCGGACGAAAAAAGTGAATGTAATGACAAGGTCATAAGCATGATATTCTTCATTTATAGATAAAAGATGGCAGTCTCCGAGCTCTCCTCGGGGGGCCTATTGTCTCGTACTTAGTACAAAAGTTAGCGTGATACATACTGCATTTCAACTGTAAAATCTTCAGAGGAGGTTGGCGTTCCATGGTCATTCTGACTCCTTGCCGGAATCATCTCTCTTGCGTGCCTTCGGCTTCTGCGCGTCGATCAGGTAGTAGGAGTCGTTGCCTAAAGCTCTGCTGATGACGAAGGGGCCCTCCCAAGGGGCCGAGAGCTTGTGCTAGCCGGTTGTTCGCTGGATCAGCCGGAGCACAAGATCGCCCTCTTGGAAGGATCTTGGCTTGACCTTCCGGCTGTGGTAGCGGCGCAGGCCCTGCTGATAGATGGAGGACCGGCTGAGGGCTAACAGCCGGCCTTCTTCCAGCAGGTCGACGCCGTCTTCTCGTGCTTCCTTGGCCTCCGCCTCCGTGTACATGGTTACCCGAGGCGAGTCGAACTCGATGTCAGTTGGGATGACCGCCTCGGCACCATACACGAGGAAGAAAGGAGTGAAGCCAGTTGACTTGTTTGGGGTAGTGCGCAGACTCCAGAGGACGGCCGGCAGCTCATCGAGCCAACAGCCGGCCGAACGCTCCAATGGTACGACCAGTCGGGGCTTGATGCCGGAAAGGATGAGGCCGTTGGCTCGCTCGACTTGGCCGTTTGACTGCGGGTGGGCAACGGACGCTAAGTCCAACCGGATGCCCTGCGTCGCACAAAAACGTGCCAAGGCTCCCTTGGCGAAATTCGTGCCATTGTCGGTGATGATGCTGTGTGGCACGCCGTATCGAGTTGTTATATCTGCGGTAAATGCCACGGCAGTCGGCCCATTCAGCTTCTTGATCGTCTTTGCCTCAATCCATTTGGTGAATTTGTCCACAGCGACTAGCAGATGTGTCATGCCGCCGCGCGCCGTGTTGAATGGGCCCACCATGTCCAGTCCCCAAACGGCGATGGGCCAAGTGAGGGGAATGGTCTTGAGTGCCGAAGCCGGAATGTGTTGCTTGGAGCTGAAGAGTTGGCACCCTTTGCAATGTTTAACTAACTCCTTGGCGTCATCCAAAGCAGTCAGCCAAAACAAACCATGTCGGAAAGCTTTGGCGATGAGTGATCTTGAGGCCGCCTGGTGGCCGCATTCTCCTTGGTGGATGTCTCTGAGGATTGCAATGCCCTTCTCTTGCTCGACGCATCGCTGGAGGACTCCAGTGACACTGCGCTTGACGAGCTCTCTGTTGACGATTGTGTATGCTCCGGCTCGGCGTTGGACTTGGCTTGCCTCTGTTTCGTCAGCCGGCAGAACTTGATTTATTAGGAAGTTGAGGATGGACTGAGCCCATGATGGAGCTGCGACTTCTTCTATTGCCAACACGGCTACCGCGACCAGGGCGGGCGGGCTGGGTGGTGAAATGCTGGAGTCGGCCGCCGCCTGTTGTGTTGGTGCAGTCTCCGGGCCGACTACCGCAGTCCCTGAGCCGGGTGTGGCAGTCCCCGGGTCGGGCGTAACTACGGAAGTCCCCGAGCCGCTTGCTGATGTCCCCGGGCCGACTATCGAAGTCCCCGGGTCACCCGCTTGGTTCTTCCAGCCGGACCCGGCTGTATCGGGGTCAGGCGGCACGAAGATGGAATCGGACTCTGGAGACGGCTTGATAGACGGCTTGAGGAGGCGTTGTAGAGAGACACCGGTTGGTATTGCTTGCCGAGTGGAGCCTATTCGAGCCAGGGCATCGGCTGGCTCGTTGTCGGCTCGCGGTACGTGGAGGAACTCGCATCCTTCAAAGTACCCACTGATCTGCTGAACGAGGAAGTGGTAGCTTGCCATATTTGCGTCCTTGGCATCCCAGTCGCCGGATGATTGCTGGACCACCAAGTCCGAGTCACCATAACACAGGATCCGGCGAATGCCGAGTTCTTTGGCAAGCCGGAGCCCGTGTATGAGCGCCTCGTACTCGGCCACGTTGTTGGAGGCGGCAAAGTGAATTTGCAGCGTGTATCTGAGCTTGTTGCCTTTGGGAGAGGTGAGGATGACGCCGGCTCCCAAGCCGGTGCGCATCTTGGACCCGTCGAAGTGCATAAGCCAATGAGTGGAGTCGGGAGCTGGCGGCAGGTACTGGGTCTCGGCCTAGTCGACGAGGAAGTCGGCCAATGCTTGGGACTTGATGGCGGTGCGAGGCTGGTAGAAGATCGTGTAGGGGGCCAGCTCGATGGCCCATTTCGCCACCCGGCCGGATGCATCCCGGCTGCCTATGATCTCGGCCAGCGGGGCAGTGCATATGACCGTGATGGGATGCTCTTGGAAGTAGGGCTTCAGCTTCTTGGCGGTGAAGTACACGCCATAGCACATCTTCTAGTAGTGCGGGTAGTTCTGCTTTGAGGTAGACAGCACCTCGCTCAAATAGTACACCGGCCTCTGGACCGGTTGGGCTCGGCCCTCTTCTGGGTGCTGGACTACGATGACGGTGCTGACCACCCGGCTGGTTGCAGCAATGTAGAGGAGCATGGGCTCTTTCTCAGTCGGCGCCGCCAGGACAGGCGGCGTGGCCAGCATCTTCTTTAGCTTGTGAAAAGCTTGGTCGGCTTGGTCATTCCACTCGAAGTGATTGGTCTTCTTCATGAGGCGGTAGAGGGGGAGAGCTTTCTCTCCGAGCCGGTTGATGAAGCGGTTCAGGGAGGCCAAGCATCCGGTGAACTTCTGGACGTCTCGAAGTTTGGTGGGAATCGCCATTCTCTCAATTGCCTTGATCTTTACTGGGTTGCATTCGATGCCGCGTTCGGAGACCAGGAAGCCTAGGAGTTGGCCGGCTGGCACTCTGAACATGCATTTCTCGGGGTTGAGCTTGATTTGAAACCGGCGCAGGTTCTCAAATGTTTCCTTGAGGTCTTCCAGCAAGGTGCTGCGCTTCTCCGTCTTCACCACAATGTCGTCTACGTAGACGTGGGCATTTCTGCCGAGCTGCTTGAGGAGGCACTTCTGCATGCAACGCTGAAAATTGGCACCGGCATTTCTCAAGCCGAATGTCATAGTCAGGTAGCAGAAGGCTCCGAATGGCGTGATGAAGGCGGTCTTCAGGCGGTGTGCCGGATCTAACTTTATCTGGTGGTATCCTGAGTAAGCATCCAAGAAACTCAACAGCTCGCATCCGGCCGTGGTGTCTATCACTTGATCAATCCTTGGCAGGACAAAGGGATCTTTGGGGCAGGCCTTGTTGAGGCTCGTGTAGTCTATGCACATGCGCCACTTGTTATTCTTCTTTAACATGAGGACCGGGTTGGCGAGCCATTCTGGAAAGGAAACCTCCATAATGAAGCCGGCGGCGAGAAGCCGGGCCATCTCCTCTCCCACAATCCTTCTTTTCTCCTCCGACAGTCGGCGGAGGGGTTGTTTGACTGGTTTTGCGTCTTCTCGGACGTGTAGCTTGTGCTCGGCGAATTCCTTCGGAACACCCGGCATGTCCTTGGAGGACCATGCAAAGATGTCCCGATTCTCACGGAGGAAATCGGCGAGCTCGCCTTCCTATTTGCTGTTTAGGTTTGCCCCGATGATGGCAAACCTCTCTGGGTGCTCGGGGTCAAGAGGTATCTTCTTCGTCCCCTTGGCTGGCTGGAAAGATCCTTGGGCATCGTACTCCTTGGGATCGGGGGACAAGGCCGACTGTTTGCCGGCCATGGCCACGACTCGGTCCAACATCTTCTTTTCTTCGGCAATCACAAGGGACTCGGCCAGCCGGCTACTGGCTGCTGCGCACTCGGAGGACTTCTTGTAATCGCCGGCTATGGTGATGACACCCTTGGTGCTCGGCATCTTCATCTTGAGGTAAGCATAGTGGGGAACTGCCATGAACCTGGCCAAGGCAGGTCGGCCAAGCAATGCATGGTAGGGGCTCTCCAGGTCCACCACTTCAAACCAGATCGCTTCTCGGCGGAAATGCTCCTTGTCCCCAAAGAGTACATCAATCTTGATCTTGCCAATGGGGGCGCAGGATAGGCCGGGTACAATGCCATGGAACACAGTCCGAGTAGGCATGAGTTGCTTCGTCTTGACGTTCAGCTTCTCCAGGGTGTCACGGTACAGGATGTTGATGCTGCTCCCGCCGTCTATCAGCACACGGGAGAAACGGGCGGCGCGTCTATCCGTTGCAAGGGTGGCATCCAAAACCAACGCATAAGAGCCGGGAGATGGCATCACCTCTGGGTGGTCGGCCCGGCTGCAGCTTGTAGGTTTTTCTGACCAGTGCATGAGCTCGGCGGGGTTGGCAGCGACCATGCTGATTTCCTGGTGCTCTCGGCGTCTGCTGCGCCGGTCTTCGGGATGGCTTGTAAAGACGACATAGGCGGCATGCTCGTCGGGGAACTCATCATGCACGGCTCCGACTGCAGGCCGAGTGGTTGGCGGCTGCGGAGCCGGAGGCGACGGACCGGCAGGCGGAGGCGGCGCGAGCCCTTCGCCTTTGGAGATTCGTGTGAGCTAGTGGCACTTCTAGGTCATGTGGTTGGACGGCTTCGCACCACATTGGAACTTGCATGGGGCGTCGAGAGTTTGCTCGTAGGAGAAGGCCGGCTGCCAAGCCGGCCTGCCGCCCTTAGGTTTCTTGGGCGCGGGCCGCCCTTTAGGCCGCTCGTCTTCGACTGTGGCCACCTGCCGACTGGCGGAAGGCGACACGGGGCCCTTGCGCTTGTGGTTGTTCTAGTTGGGCGTCGGCCGGAGTCCCCAGCCGGTGTCTTGGGCGTCGGGTTGAGTACCTTCCCGGACGCGTCTACCCGGAGTTCGGTCTTCATTGAGGAGTCGGCGGTGGCGTACTTGTCCGCTATGACCAGAAGCTCGTCGAGGGTAGTTGGCTCGTCGCAGAGGAGCTTGTGCTTGAGGAGGGTGCCTTCTCGGCACCCGGCAGTGAAGTATTCTATGGCTTGCACCTCGTGCACCCCTTCACAAGAGTTGCGGAGCTCGGCCCAATGCGTGAGGTAGTCGCGAGTGGACTCGGCGGGGCCTTGTACACACAAGGAGAGCTGTCTGGGCTTGGGAGCTCGCTTGTAGGTGCTCGTGAAGTTGTGGACGAAGGCTTCTGTGAAGTCTAGCCAGCTGTTGATGCTGTATGGCTTGAGGCTGTTGAGCCAGGTCCGCGCCGTGCCTTGCAGCATGAGGGGCACGTACTTTACGGCAATGCTCCTGTTGCCGTTTGCTATGCTAACCGCCATGGAGTAGTCGATCAACCAATCTTCCGGCTTCACGGAGCCGTTGTACTTGGGCGTGTCTCTTGGGAGCGAGAACCATTTGGGGAAAGGCTCGTCGTGGATGCGGGGGCCGAAGCAAGGCGGGCCGACATCATCCTCTTCTTCCAGCGCCAGGGATCGTGCTAGGCGGTCGATCCGATGGCCGGCGTCGTTCTCGCCGACTCCTTCGCGGTGACCTAGTCGGCCGCTGAGAGTCGGATGCGCAACAGGCGGTGGGGCGGGATACTTCTCCCCACGGGGCCGAGGCGGAGGCGGGTTGCCTCGCCACTCCACGGCCCGGGGGTGGCCTTCTGCGTCTCGCTCGATGGAGATTCGGGTTCGGCCTCGGCTGGCAGCCGACTCTTTCTCGTGCCGCACGCGGGTTTTACCCGTAGTCGGCGTCCGGGATGTTGCGCCGTGATCTCGGCGCGGGGGAGGGCTTTCCGCATGGGCGTCGGCTTCGTGCCGCTGCGCGGCTACATCGATTAGCTGCTGGATGCGTCTGGTCATGTGGGGGAGTTCTTCGACCCCCAGTCCGTCTAGCTCGTCTACGGCCGCCTGGGCGGCGCGCAGGTTCTCGAGTGGAGTGGCGTAGACTGGGCGGTCAACTCCTAACGCGTCGGTGATGAAAGCGCCGCGCTGTCTGACAACGCCGGCCCGGCTGGGCCCGCCTGGGGGCGGTGTGCCAAAGGCGGCGCGATCGGCTTCGCGCCGGTGGGCCTCAGTGGGGCGTCTCATGGAAGCCAACTTCCGGCGAGCCTCCAGTGCTTCTGCGTCGGCATCGGCCGGGAGGGGGATGGACAAGTCGTGGACCAGCGCATGCGGGGCGTCGTGGGCGCTCTCGCCCGAAGCGCCGCAGTGGCCAATGACCATCACATCGGTGGTGACAGCGTCGCAGCCATCGGCCCGGGGAAGCGGGTCGTTGTAGATCGTGACGTCGGTGGGGAAAGTGTCGAGCGAGGCTGTGTCGGAGTCGACAGGCATCGGATCGGTGGAGCCAACAGACTCCAAGTCCACAGCAGGCTCGCCGGAGACGTGCAGCTGGCCGAGGAGGTTGACGAGCTGGTCGGTGCCCGCATCAGAGGCGAGCTTGTTGAAGATGAGGGTCTCGTCAAGGAGATCGGCGAGGCCGCTCGCTGCGCAGACGTTGGTGATGCCTTGCAGCGCATCGTGGCAAGCGCCATCGGGCGTGCCGGGCTGGCTACGCTCGCTGGGGAGGAAGAAGGTTCCCGTCCAGAACAGGTCTCCGGACGACGGTGCCCCTGGCCCCACGGTGGGCGCCAAATGTCGGGTGGTAGGTGCGACATATGCCAACGGGTGGCCTATCATTGTGGGAGCCAGTAAGACGTCGCCGGTGCCTGGATACGGGATGAGGCGAAGACATGCACGCTGGCGAATCTTACCCAGCTTCGGGGCTCTCCGTGGAGATAACATCCCTACTGCTGCTCTGCGGGGTCTCCGCATGATCACTAGATGAACAAGTAGCTACACGATGCTCCTTGAGCTGTTTGGTGAGAAGAAGAAGAAGGGCACGGCTAGCTCTCCTCCCCTCTCTATATGGTGTCTAGGACTAGCTTGGATCAACCCTTTGCATGGGTGCCCCGGGGGGTTTATATAGGCCTACCCCCCGGGGGTACAATGGTAATCCGGCTGGGCGTGGGGGCCAGCCGTCTGTGTCTACACTCGCCGGCTTCTACGCTAGATGCTGGGGCCCGCCGGCTGGTGGGTCCCGCCGGCTGCCGGCTTCTTGATCGACAGGCAGGCCCCACTGTCCAGGGCCTTGTCGGTGGCTGGTTACTGTCGCTCAATCCTGGTGACGAGGGCTTCGCCGAGGTGGGCGTGGCTACAATGCCGCCGTCCGGCGGGTGATCGCTATAGCCTCACCGCGTCTTGTCTCCTTAATGGGGCGTCTCCTTCGAGGGAGGTGGCAAGCCGGCTATGGGGAGCCGGCTCTGTCTTGGGCCGACTGGGGGAGGCCTGGCCGCCTTCGGGTGTCTCTTTGCCCGAAGGGGCCCACCGCCCGTGGGCCGCGCTGGCAGCTCGTCGTGGATGACATCAGGGTCAACATGGAAACAGTGCCGCGCCGGACGGGTCATGGCCACCCGTATGGCGCACTGTGCCAGGCGTGCTCCGGGATTCGGGGGTGGCAGGCTTTACTGTAGCCACGCCCCGTCACATCGCCGTTATGTGGATGCAGACTTCGAGGGTACGATCTTGACCGCTTTGTGGGAGCCGGCTTCTTGGAGTCGGCCTTCTTGCGGCCGGCTTCTTGGAGCCGGCCCTCCCACGGCTTTCTTCATGAGGGCTAAAGTCGGGCCGCCCTCCGCTAGTCGTCCTGGGAGACAGCCGGCAAGGGGAAGGCGGCCCCACGTCTTGGATTCTTGAGGGCCGGATCGGCTAGTAATTTTTTCAGAAGGGCCAGGGGGAGCCGGCTAGGCTACCCGTGGTTATTTACTCCGACAGCTGGAGCATGTATTTGTAGTTCAGATTTGAATTATGGACATTAAATGCCTAGGAAACTCAATTAGTGTATAAAAAGGCCAAGCGAACCCTGAATAAGTTTAAATTTCAGCACGAATATCCTGTCGTTCCATGTTACCCGTAGAAGAAAATACAAGGTGAAAAGAGGCAGTGATTATGTTTCACCCACAAGGGGGACACGTTTCCCTATCGCAACCACGAGGTTTCTTTGAGAGAAGCTCCAGTTTGTAAGAGGCTTGTAATAAAACTTGCGCCACAATGGACGAAAAAAATTCCTCGATATATAAGTGCGATGTCGTGACACCATGGCAGGTTTCACGATTTTCAGCTTAGTTTTGGATGGGGATTTAAAAACCGAGATTCTTCTAACGAAATGTTTTCAAATAGCACACGGTTCACTCACGAATGCCGATAATCAATGAAAACTTCGTGGAAATCATATTTTAAACTTTCATAAAAATCTGAAAAAAATGTGGGATGTTAAGAAGGTGATGTTTTATTGTGACACAAAATTTCAAGCTGAAAAACATTACGAGATGTGAGCTATGAAAAAGATAAATTCCGCCCTGAATAGTGACATTACTATTCAGCACTATTCAACACTGATTTTGTCTTTTTCATAGCTCACATCTCTTAATGTGTTTCAACTTGAAATTTTGTGTGCCAATAAAACATCATCCTCTTAACATCCCGCATTTTTTTGAATTTTTTTAAACTTGAAAACATCTTTTTCTTGTGGTTTTCACCGGTTTCCACCGAATGTTGGTTTCCATATGAAATCCCCCCCTCGCTGCGCGCGCGACCTGAGTCCTGTATTCTGACTGGCCAGAACCCAAACCCCACGGATCGTACGTGTGCACTGTTGGATGCTCCCAGATCGAACATAAACCCTGAGGCCTTTCGACATCACATGCAGTACATAGGTAAGCACTGTGCGCATGCATCGTGTAGCTCACGCTTCCTTCTCTACTAGGTTTTCATTCAAAACAGGCTACCGTTTCTCGCCACTCCTCTCATCGGTTTCCTGCCTCTTCTCCCAGATGTGCATGATGTAGATGTTTGTTTAATTCTTATAGTTCATCTCATCCAAAATCAATTAGTTTTGTAAAAAAAACTATTTTAAGATTCATGGAATCGTGCATTGTAAAGGTAAAAACAAAACATGACAATTCATTTAAAAAAGGTTTGGGCAATTAATATATGGAAGATTCTAGAGAACAAAGGAGACATGCTTGTGTTTAGAGGTTTGTGCATTATGCTTAAGTTCAACCAGGGAGTCTTCTAAATTGTACATGTGGCAGAATCTGTTGGAATGTAGATGATATCCAACAGCCAGTAGTGATCGGATTTTCCATCTCTGTACCGTCGGATTGGCTTCATCCAACGAGCAACTTTCATAGTTATTCGCACACTATATATTTGTATACATGTATACATGTATATATATATGTGTGTGTGTGTGTGTCCCATGCTAGACAGAATAAAGTTTGAGTTCATGCGTGGGATGACCCCCCCGCCCCCCCCCCCCCCCCCCCGCTGCTACCTCGAAGTTGGGAAACTGACATCATAGGTATTGAACCAGGCTTGGAGTCGGGTACGATGTTCGGTTTGTAATGTACTTGGCGTGGAACATCGAAGTTGTGCATTTGGGATTTAAACACATCACACCCATACATATTTTCAGGCCGCATGCAGTGTATACGGGGTCTTCTGATCGACCACGTCTCCCTTGTGCGGTTTTCTTTGACGACACGGATATCTGTGGGCTCCCCGAGTGTATACATATCATCCCTTTGACCGATAATGAGGGGTATGTGTTGGCCATCAATGGATTCCTCCTAGTTCATGTTAGGGCAGGTCACCATCAAATGTCAGTCAACCAAAGCTTGAGCTCATGCATTGTCAGGATTCCCTCCCAGATGCTCGGATTGCTGGGTTCGACCTACAGCAAACCCTACGTACATATCTCATCCTTAACTACCTTGCCTTCATGGTTGTTGTCTATATCGAGAGGTAGGCACCACATCTAAATTGTACATTATTCTATATTGAAAACACACATCACCCCTTCCCAACATACATCATTTTGGGCCGCATGCAAGAGGTGCTGGTTTTGTGGTCCCTCACGTGCGATGTTTATGATGGTTCAATCTATTGGCCCAAGCGGTTTATCGACCACAACAACTGTCATTTGACTAAACGAAAGATTCATTGGTCCGTCTTATGGTATGTCACTGCGACATGCATGTATGACCAAAGTATCGATCATTACGTGCATTCGCCCCGCTGACACGAAGTGGGAGGTGGTGGGCCAAGCATCCTAGCTAGGTACGACATTATGTCATTATATATATCCTAGCTAGGTGGTTGTTAAGGTGCTTTCAGGTTTGCGAGGCAGGTGCCACCAAAGTTATGCATTGTGTATTTAAAGTTTTAAACATCCCCAATATTCGTACATATATTTGGCCACTTCCAGGTGGTTCTTGACTTCTGGCCCCTCTCATCGATCTTCAATGACGCGCCCAACCGTGGGCCCGTGGGGTCAAAGTTGTGCATTGGAATTTTGAACATCACATACCACCCTTTTCACTCGTATATATTTGGTCCACATGCTGGTGTGGCTGTCTTTTGACCCTCCCTAACGTTATTTTTTGCTGCAAAGACTCTGATGATCCTCAACGTACACGGGGTATAATATCTAAACCATGTGCGATACAAGTGCGATGTGAATCACCACGACCGCGCAAGCGCGAGCAAATTAAGGTGGAGGTACTAGCTCAACCGTGTGCTATGCAAGTACACTGAAATCACCACGACCGCGCAAGCTCGAGCAAAGGGTGGAGGTACTGGCTCAACCGTGTGCGATGCAAGTGCGCTGAAATCACCATGACCACGCAAGCGCGAGCAAGGGGTGGAAGTATTGGCTTAACCGTGTGCGATGCAAGTGCGCCGTAAAACCACCACCTGTGGAAGCTAAAGGCGGGTAAGTTTATTTGGAAATTAGGATGAACCGTGTGCTATAGACCAGCTAGCTAGAAATATAAAAAACAAACTACCCGCCTTGAGCGTTGCAAAAATCGGTGGAGCCGCGCCACTTTTCCTTATTATCATACATGCATATTGTTGTTGGACTGTGCGCGATCTTGGGCACTCCCGCCCCGCATCCATTCCTTTACCCAAATTTTAGTAGCCACCGTACTTCGATCGTCACCCACACTCGTCCAGCACGACCTTCTAGTAAAATTTTAGCAGCAGTGGCATTTGAACCGTCGCCCTCCCTCGTTCACCACCATCTCCACCCACCATTACTAAAATTTTCAGTAGCCGTGGCGTATCCTCAAACACCACCCCCTCCAAGTCCCCCACCTGCCCCCTCCCCCCCTTCGAACCATAGCTCACGGCCGTCGCCGGCGCCGCCGCCAACCCTGCTGGTCTACCCGTTCCTCTTTGCTAGATAATAAAGTTCAGGTTATCCAGTGATTCCCATACCTTCGCCCCACTCCACTGAGTTTTTAGATGAGGCCTGCGGTGTCCCTCCCCGCCAGATCCACATCCCCTGCTCCATAATGTCGCAGCCTAAGCTCGACCATGTATCTCGAGGAGCCCGACGAGCCTTCGGCCAAGAAGAGGTTTATCATGGCCTCTCCGGCGGACGTTGGCGAGGTGGCCACCAATCGCCCCAACCTGTCGATCCTAGAGCAACACGTCATCGCGGAAGCCGATGAAGACGTTGACTATGTTGCCATGCCAAAGTCTTCATGTCAGCGGGCTAGCGTATTACTGTATCTCGGGAAAGCTGGCTACGACATCAAGCTCGTCCACACTGACGGCTTCACGCTGGCCATGTCACAGGTTAAGTGGTCCATCCCCAACCCCTCTGGTTCAACCACTGTCGATCTCTTCGACGGCCCTTCCGCTGATCTCCTCCGCCAAGAGGTCAAGGATTTGCGAGCTTTATACGCCATCGAGCCCATTTTGTCACTTCTGAAGGACACGTTATACAGCGACGGCTTGGGATCCTTAATTGCCAAGTCAGATCTCATCAACCACGACCACGAGGAGGGCACCCACGAAGGTTCTTCCAAGGTGAAACAGCCCATCTGTGACATCAGAGAGCGCACCATGGGTCTGGGCTCTTCCAACTGGAAGGATCCCGTCCATGAAATGTGATGCAACATTCTATCATCAAATATTACCTTTTCTAGCTTTCCAACCCATACCCTGTAGTAGCATTTGCGGTGCGGTGCTGTAACTGTGCCATGTTTAATTATTTTAGTTATGCAAAAAAGTATTGTTCAATAGGTCTATGTGATGTTTAAGTACGAATTGTCCACTTTAGTTTCACAAATTGCTATATTTGGTTGTTTATAGTGAGTAGATGCCTTGTTTATCTGTATTTGGTTGTTAGGTTGGTTGGAGTGAGCATTTTTTCAGTTATCGAGCAGATGCCTATTTATCTGTATTTGGTTCTTAGTTTGGTTGCAGTGAGTATTTGTCCAGTTATCAAGAAGATGCCTTGTTTATCTGTATTTGGTTGTTAGGTTGCTTTTTTAGCATTTGTCCAGTTATCAAGTAGATGCCTTGTTTATCTATATTTGGTTTTTAGGTTGCTTTTTTAGCATTTCTCCAGTTATCAAGCAGATGCCTTGTTTATCTTTATCTGCTTGTTAGGTTGGTTGCAGTGAGCATTTGTCCAGTTTTCAAGCATATGCCCTGTTTATCTGTATTTGCTTGTTAGGTTGGTTGTAGTGAGACTCTATGCAGTTTTCAATGGCTATATTTGGTTGTTATACTGGTCATTTATGCCTTGTTTATTTCAGTCTTTCACAATGTGTGGTTCATTATGTGCAAGTCGGAACTATGTCGCTCGACTACATCAATACCAGTTTGAACGTCTATATTTGGTTCCAGTTATTCCTGGTGTAGTTAACACATGCTCTTTATTTCAGTTTTACACATTTATCCAGTGTGATGTTTAAGCATTACCTATGTTCTATTCATTTTCAACAATAGCAGTTTGAATTGCAATATTTGATGGCTGTTAAGCCTGCTGTCAGTAACATTGCCTTCCATTTTATATCTGCTCTAACAGATCATTTGGTGATGATGTTTTTTACCTTTGCTATATTTGTTTGATGTTAAGATTGCTATACTTATCATGCCTTTCCACTACTTATGCAGGACAACAATGGGAGTGGCCACCATTTTCCGCTGAGGTTAGCTTCATCCCTCCGCTTGTACTCCCCCCATCGTTCCATAATGTAGTGCATATAGATCCAGGCCTGAACACTAGTTAGCTTCTAATATTGACTTTTTGCTTGTAGGTACATATGCCCTTGGCAAGGATCCACGCATCGATCCTTTTTGCATATGGGGCAATGAGGTATTGATGAACAAGCATCAAGTGAGGAAACTGATAAGGATTATTAGCAAAAAGATACGAATGGTGGCAAGCAAATTATTTTTTATGCTCTATCCAACACAACAGTGAGCTATAGGATGGTAACTACAAACTCTGCAGCCTTCTCTTTTTATTGCCCATAATGAGTTGTTAGACAACAATGTCTGAATCTTTTTCGTTCCCAGTGGTTCCCGAAGCAGTTCACTCAAGATTACCTCACAAAGTAGATGATTGGTGGACATGTAATGAAGGTTAAAGTATTTCATCTAGACTACAATGAGCATCGAGAAGTCCTAATGAAGATAGTGAAGGACGGACGGGCAACCATTGAGGGAGTCCTGGATTAGGGGGTCCTCGGACAGTCGGACTATATCCTTTGGCCGGAATGTTGGACTATGGAGATACAAGATTGAAGACTTCGTCCCGTGTCCGGGTGGGACTCTCCTTTGCGTGGAAAGCAAGCTTGGCAGTTCGGATATGTAGATCTCCTCCCTTGTAACCGACTCTGTGTAACCCTAGACCCCTCCGGTGTCTATATAAACCGGAGGGTTTAGTCCGTAGGACAAGAACAATCATAATCATAGGCTAGCTTCTAGGAATTAGCCTCTATGATCTCGTGGTAGATCAACTCTTGTAATACTCATATCATCAAGATCAATCAAGCAGGACGTAGGGTATTACCTCCATCCAGAGGGCCCGAACCTAGGTAAACATTGTGTCCCCCGTCTCCTGTTACCATCCGCCTTAGACGCACAGTTCGGGACCCCCTACCCAAGATCCGCCGGTTTTGACACCGACATTGGTGCTTTCATTGAGAGTTCCACTGTGTCGTCACTCTAAGGCTTGATGGCTCCTTTGATCATCAGCAACGATGTGGTCCAGGGTGAGGTTTTTCTCCCCGGACAGATCTTCGTATTCGGCGGCTTCATACTGCGGGCCAATTCGCTTGGCCATCTGGAGCAGATGGAGAGATATGCCCCTGGCCATTAGGTCTCGTTTGGAAGCTTGTACTATACTGCCGACATCCGCGGAGACTTGATCTTCGACGGATTCGAGCCCATGTCAGGTGCGCCGCACAGTCACGACGAGCATGACTTAGCTGTGCCGTCGGACGATGTTCGGGAGATTACACCTGTGGCTACTCTGGCCCTCAATCCGGAGTAGCTCATGCCGTCTGAGGACGGGTGGATGGACCCCGCCATGGAGGCCGCACACCCAGCGGCGATATAGCCGAATACTGACTTCACCCCCTATGAGACCTGTGTTGCCGGACCCTTTGATTTGTCCCCGGCCATAGGCTCCGAACCGCCTGCGTCTATGCCTATCGAATCTGATTGGGCACTGATCATGGAGTTTACCTTTGCGGATATCTTTCAGCACTCACCCTTGGGCAACGTACTAAATTCATTGAGATCTCTCTCCTTGTGAGGAGACCCTTGGCCGAACTATGTCCAGCTTGAATGAGAAGCGGACGATGAAGAAATTCATTCCCCACCCGCGACCCACTTAATAGCCACTGTCGATGACTTAACCGACATGCTTGATTCCGGCTCCAAAGACATCGACGGTATGGACGACGATGCAGGAGAAAACAGGAACCACCGCCCACAGGGCGCTGGATAGCCACCTCATCATATGATATATACATGGTGGACACCCCCAAAGAAAGCGATGGCAATAAGGCAATGGAGGGTAATCCCCTCAAGAAGCAATTTAGGCACCGGCGTCATCGGCAGCGCTCTAAGCCCCGCCATAGCAAAAGCAGTGATACCGGCATAAGAGACAATAACGCTGCGGATAGTGCCGAAGACAAATACAATCCCCTCCAGCCAGACTTTGAGCGGGAGGATGGGCAAGCTAGCCCCAAGGAATAGGCAGCAGACGGAGAATTAGAGGATAACAATTACATGCCCCTCTCCGATGACGAGGTGAGCCTCGGCGACGAAGAATTTATCGTGCCTGAGGATCCCGTCGAACAGGAGCGCTTCAACCACCGGCTTATAGCCATAGAAAAAAGCCTGAAGAAAAAGCAACATCAGCTTCAAGCTGGTCAAGATTGGCTAGAGGATAGATGCACCAAAGTGCTGGCAGCCGAGGAATACGAACTCGAGCGCCCAACCAAAAGTTACCCAAAGCGCAGATTGCTACCCCAACTCGAGGAGGAAGCATTAAAGCCTACACTACCAGCGTATGATGCGGCTGATCGGCCACCTCGTGGCCAAGACAAAGCGGCATATCAGGGCAAAGTCCAGACCGCACCCCGTCACCATTCAAACAAAAATACCAAGGCCCGGGATAACAAGCAGGACCTGCGGGAAGTATTGGAAAATAAATCGGGACATAAAAGATCGATCTACGGATCACGGGGGCGCGCCCCAACACGCGACGACAACCATCACGCCGGATATACTAAAAGCAAATCCGGCCGGGCCGAACACAGCAGACAAGAATCGTATGCACTGTGTCGTGATATAGCCCGACACAAAGGCGTCGCACACCCCCTATGCTTCACTGATGAAGTAATGAATCATGAATTCCCAGAAGGGTTTAAACCCGTAAACATTGAATCATATGACGGCACCAGAGACCCCGAAGTATGGATAGAGGTTTTTTTCCTCCACATTCACATGGCCCGCGGGGATGATCTACACGCCATCAAGTATCTCCCGCTAAAGCTCAAAGGGTCGGCTCGGCATTGGCTGAATAGCTTGCCGGCAAACTCCATCAGAAGCTAGGAGAACCTGGCAGACGCATTCCTGGATAACTTCAAGGGCACATATGTGCGGTCACCGGATGCTGGCGATTTAAGTCACATAAAGCAGCAGCCCGAAGAGTCAGCCAGGAAATTCTGGACTTGGTTCCTAATTAAAATGAACCAAATTGTGGACTGTCCAGATGCCGAAGCCCTAGCGGCCTTTAAACATAACATCCGTGGTGAGAGGATTGCCCGACATCTCGGCCAAGAGAAGCCAAAATCCATGATAGCCCTCACGACACTCATGACCCGCTTTTGCGCAGGCTAAGATAGCTGGTTGGCTCGTAGCAACAACACAGCAAGCAACCGTGGCACATCAGAAGCCAGAGATAGCAACGGCAAACCCTGTAGCAACAAACACAAGTGCCACAAAAATGGTAGAAACCCCGAAGATACGGCAGTCAATGCCGGATTTAAGGGCTCTACGTCTAGTCAGCGGGATGGGCCACTCACAAATGACAATTCGGGTCCGTCTAGTCTGGACCGCATACTCGACCGCCCATGCCAAATTCAGGGCACCCCAGGAACACCAGCCAATCATACCAGCAGAGAATGCTGGGTCTTCAAACAAGCCGGCAGGTCAGGTGCCATAAATAAAGATAAGGGGTCTCAAAGCGACGATGGCGACGAGGCGCCCAGATCACCGAGTACAGGAGGGCAAAAGAAATTTCCCCCGCAAATCTAAACGGTGAATGTGGTAAATGGCACCTACACTCCCAAACCGGACCGGACACACACCCTTGGGGATGTCGACTTAATAGAACCAGTCGTCCGACAATTTAAACTAGGGTCGATCGCCTTCAACCGCATGGATCGTCCGGTTAATACTAATCAGGGCAATCCAGCCGCACTAGTCCTCGACCCAATAATTGACGAGTTCCACCTCACGCGAGTCCTTATGGACGGAGGTAGCAGTCTAAACCTGCTTTACCAGGACACAGTGCACAATATGGGCATCGACCATTCGATGATCAAGCCCACTAAAACAACCTTCAGCGGTATTATACCAGGTGTGGAGGCCTGCTATACAGGCTCCATCGCCCTTGAGGTAGTCTTCGGATCACCAGACAATTACCGTGCCGAAGAGTTAATCTTCGACATCGTCCCCTTTCGCAGTGATTATCAGGCACTACTCGGACGAACCGCGTTCGCTCGATTCAACGCAGTACCACATTATGCCTACCATAAGCTCAAGATGCCCGGTCCGCGCGGCGCCATCATGGTTAATGGAAAGGACGAATTTTCCCTTGGCACCAAGGAGTATATCGCTGCTTTAATAGCAGAAGCTACAAGTAGCACCTTCCAACCGAACCTCGAGTCAATGGCCCGACTCCCGGATACCACTAAAGGACTTTGAAATACTTCGCGGCAGGATAGCCCGGCTCGTCCAGAGCTCAATTAAACACTCCGGCGAAAGCTATGACAGGCCACATACCGCGGCTCAACCGCTCTACGGCACACAAGCATTTCTTACATTTTGTTTGCAGGATTAACTTTGCGCCGACCAGGACTGGCGATATGGAAGCAGCTCGAAAGCGCAAGGGAATCCTTAGATATTCCCCGCGATGACAATCCGGCTATACTGTGGATCCGCACACAACTTCTTCCCCCTGGTCTCAGCAGGTTCCACAGTCATATTTGTTTTTTTACCACATTACCTGTACTCACACGCATCGATGTACTATTCAAATACAACATGTGGATTTATATAACATTTATCTGCTATTATTTCTTATTGAAATTCTTTTATCAAGTGGCATCCATACACCGCGATATGCTTTAAATATGCTAGGGGCTTCGTTTTACCCATAATACGACAATAAAGTCTGAACACCTTCATGGAAGTTCGGAACCCCAAACTTATAGCATTATATGCATCAGCTCTGAATCATGTCTTGGGTCAAATGTTGGGTTTTCCCGGCTCCCATGTTTTGCTGCCTGACGTTCCGCTATATCGGCTAAGGCGGCACAGGGAGAACTACCGCGATTGTGTCCTGGTTTTTCTGGACGAGCACCTAAGTAGAGAAAGCGGAAAACTGACTGTCATGATACGGCGAGAGCTGGTCAGCTGTTCGAGAGGTTGTAAAATCTTTAAGGATTTCTCCCGCATAAGTCCATAACCAATGCAGCGTGCGATGGATCGGCTTTTCTTCCGATCAGGTGCTTATATAGCTCCTCATATGGTCTTCCGAACACCAGGGGCTGCGCCTACCTTCCTTTTGTAAAGTTCCTATGGCTAAGTGAGAGTGATAAAGCCCTATAGTCCGATTTCCTGGTTCGTTGTGCTGAACACCTCCTTCGAAGGACCCAAAAATGGGATAAAGAGTGATCAGGATTATCCGGAACACCCCCGTACTTCCTACGTGGGGGAAGAAGCCGACAACTGGCCAACTCTCAGGTTTAATATATAAAATGGCCGCACAGGAGGATAAACTTTTATATAACATGCAATAAATAATAGAAATACCTTGTGCAACATTACAAAGGACAACATGATTGTATTCATGGAAATATAATATCCTTGGTGCATTGCTCCACCGCTAGGCAGGATCCTTTTAGGACACTTTCATAATATAATTCAGGCTTGCGGTGCTCCTTCCCCTCTGGCGGTCCCTCGGTCATCAGCTTTTCAGCATCCATCTTGCCCCAATGCACTTTTGCACAAGCGAAGGCCATTCGCTCACCCTCTATACAGACCGACCGAAGGCACTCAAAAGCCGCTTCACGAGCCCAAAGTAGCTACCCGAAATCGGCTCGGCGGGCCATAGACAAATAATCAAATCCTTCATGGCTAGTTCGGCCGCCCTATGCAGTTCGATCAGCTATTTCAGTTGGTCGGCAAAAGGCACCGGATAATTCGGTGCTAGACACTGCGACCAGAAAAGCTTATCCACAGTGTTCCCTTCTTCGGTCCGGCAGAATTGGGCGGCATCAGAGATGTTGCGAGGAAGTTCCGCTAATACCCCTGGAGAAATCCGAACTCAAAATTAGATACATGATTTTCTCCTAAAATACTTTCTTTACATGGAAAAAAGCCTTACCCGCCACGATTGTCCTCGCCTCTTGGATCTCCTGCAGGGCACCTTGGGTTTCCCCTTGGGAATCGCGCGCGACCTGATGAGCCCTGGCGAGTTCGGGTTCTTTCTTCGTTAAACTCTGCTCCAAGGTCTCGCATTTCTTCACAGACCCTTCAAGCTCTTGCTTAGCTTCAATAACCCTGGCCTCGTGCTTCTCACGAAGAGCCTGCTCTACGGCTGGCTTTTCCTCGGCCTTGGCAATAGCCCTCCTCAGAGCCTCGACTTCGGCCATCGCCCCTGGCGCAAATAATGAAACATATGTTAGCATACAGAGAATTTGTTCGCACTGAACACGAACAAGGCTCGCGCATACCTTGTTGATCCTCCAACTGCCTTTTCAACTGGCCAAGTTCTTCTTCGGCCCGCTCCAGACTTTGATTCAGTCCGGAGACCTCCGCAGCATGAGAGGCAGCAAACACTGCAGATGCCTGCTTATAAAAGAAGAGAGATAGATGTCATCAAGTGAGTCTTCCTTTGAAAATAAAATTGATCCTCTGTCGGGTCCTTTCTTGACCGAACAGTGCATTAGGGGCTACTATCCATACTATGACACTCTTCCAAGCCTCATAAAACATACCTCAAAACCTCTTATAAGGCTGATACATGCTTCATTCAGTCCACTCTCAGTAGACTGAATCTCTTTAATCACCGCACCCATCAGGGCACGGTGTGCATCGATGATGGAGGCGCTCTTCAGCGCCGCCAACAAAACATCCGGCACCTCTGGCTGGACAGAGATGGCCAGTGGAACAGGCATGCCTCCTCCAGCCGAGGGAGGCCGCCTGCTTGATTCAGGAGTCGTATTGGTTTCCGAAATTGCGTCCGGTTGGGAGCCGAATTCAAGATGGCTCCCGCCGTCGACTCCCATGGGAATCTTCTCCCCCATGTCTCCGGCCCCCGAAGTTTGACCTCCAGGCGCCACTTTCACGATCTCTTCCCCCCCTCCTTGGACAGGGTCCCTCTAGGACGAAGACTCCGTGTTATGCACATATTTGGGGGAAGGGGCCTTTGGGGGCGCCCCGCTCTCTACAGCATCCGAGCTTAGCAAATCCTCTGATGAGGATCGTTCGATGCGGGACCTTTCCGGACTACAGAAAATATAGCTCAGGTTAAAATATTCTGCCATGATGAGTCTGGACGCATAAGCGTGTTCGGATCTTATACTCACGAATTTAGCAGGGGCTGGGCCCTGGGATCCCATGCCGGGCTGCTGTCGGCGGCGGTAGTGGACTCTTCCGGAAGAGGAGTTTTCCCCTTTTAGGCGACTCAGCCTCCAAGTGTATGGAGGCCACCCTCTTCTTTCTTCCCCCCGTTGGGGATTCATCCTCCTCCTCCTCATCTTCTTCGGAGGCAGAACGGACGTTGGAGCCTTCGGATATTGTGTCCGAAGTGCCGCAGCGAGGAAGGCTGCCCCAGGTCTTTTTGGCCTCCTTCTCGGCCTTCTTCTTCGTCGCCTTGTACGGCGCCGGGACCAGCATCTTCGTCAGAAGTGGGCCAGCCGGTTCTTCGGGCAACAGGGCCGGATAGTGGATCCGCCCTGCCTTGTTCGTCCAGCCCTAGGGGAGTTGAGGAAAACACATTGAGCATTTCCCTTGGGTTATGCGGGTAAAACGCGTAAAAACTTACCGAGCTTGCAGGGCGGGACAGTTGATGCCCACGGTCCTCGGCCAAGTCCGGCCATGATTTGCCGGACTTGAAAAGCACCTTCCAGATGTCTTCTTGCAAGGAGCCAAAGAGCTTTCGCAAGGTCTGGTGCTTGGACAGATCGAGTTCCCAGAGATTGCAAGTCCGGTGCAGACGAGGCAGGATCCGACGAACTAACATCACCTAGACTACATTGACAAGTTCGATTTTCTTGTCTTCCATATCTTTAACGCGCGTCTGGAGCATAGACAATTCGTCGGACGAAGACCAGTTCATGCCCTTCTTGGGCTAGGACGTAAGCCGCAGAGGGGCTCCGGATCAGAATCTGGAGTAGCGGCCCATTCCGTACCGCGCGGCTCAGTAATGTAAAACCACTGCTGTTGCCACTCTTAGACGGAATCATTAAAGGCACCTGTTGGCCATGTGATGTTGGGCATCTTGCTCAGCATGGCGCCCCCGCACTCGGTGTGCTTGCCGCTCACCACCTTGGGCTTCACATTAAATATCTTCAGCCATAAGCCGAATTCTGGCGAGATGCAGAGAAAAGCCTCGCACACGACGATGAATGTCGAGATGTTAAGAAGGAATTGGGGGATAGATCATGAAAATCGATCCTGTAATAATACATGATGCCGCGGACGAATGGGTGGAGGGGAAAACCTAGCCCGCGGACAAAGTGAGGGAGGAATATAACCCTCTCTTGGGGTTCCGGAGTGGGAACGATCTGTCCCGCCGTCGGGAGACGGTGGCCGATTTTTTTGGCCGGATACCCGGCCTCCCGAAGCTTTTTGATATGCTTCTCCTGGACGGTAGAGGCCATCCACTTGCCTCCTGCTCCAAATCCAGACATTTTCAGAAGGCCTTTGTGGGCGAATAAGATGAATTCTCGGGCGCTAGAGCGCGGGCGAGGGGGAATGGATCGGGAAGAAGAAGGCGTGGGTGAAAAGGAGGAGTCCTTGTTCCTTTATAAGGGAGGAAGAAACTATGTGCCTTCCCACTTGCCAGGTAAACTCGCTTGTTCCCCAAGCGCCGTAATTGATGGCGTGGTTGGGTTACCCACACCCGTATTGATGAGAATCCCGTGATAAGGGGACACGACCTCTGCTTCGACAAGACGTACCACAAAAACCGCCTCGCAATATGCGTAGTAGCAGGTTGAGAAAAATGGTTCGAATAATGACCAGGCCATGGCGTGATGTCACGTTATGAAAAGTTGTCAGCAGATTAGATTTGTGGAAATATTATACTCTCTACGGTGGTATGTGGAATTTGTTTTGCAGAGGCGGACACGATCCTTGTGTTCAAAAATCTTTTGTGGAGTATTCGGAGGAGGAACCCGCCTTGCAATGCTGAAGACAATCTGCGCGCCAGACTCATCGTCATTGAAGTCAGGTTCAGGGGCTACTGAGGGAGTCCTGGATTAGGAGGTCCTCGGACAGCCGGACTGTTGGACTATGGATATACAAGATTGAAGACTTCGTCCCGTGTCCGGATGGGACTCTAATTTGCGTGGAAGGCAAGCTTGGCAGTTCGGATATGTAGATCTCGTCCCTTGTAACCGACTCTCTGTAACCTTAGCCCCCTCTGGTGTCTATATAAATCGGAGGGTTTAGTCCGTAGGAAAAGAACAACCATAATCATAGGCTAGCTTCTAGGGTTTAGCCTCTATGATCTCATGGTATATCAACTCTTGTAATACTCATAGCATCAAGATCAATCAAGCAGGATGTAGGGTATTACCTCCATCGAGAGGGCCTGAACCTAGATAAACATTGTGTCCCCGGTCTCCTGTTACCATCTGCCTTAGACGCACAGTTTGGGACCCCATACCCGAGATCCACCGGTTTTGACACCGACAACCATCACAAGGGATTGGCCTAGAGTCGTGTGCGCCTTACGCATGGTGGAGGGCACAATATGGGCATTCCGCTTCAACTTCTCCAGCAACCAGAATATCTTTCGCCTCTCTCTTTACAGTCTTTAATACAACTGTGGTTCATCATTCCTTACTTGGTGCTTCTGTACTTCTTCAGTATATGTACATGTGCATTGAATTATGGATTTGTGGTTGAACCTATATTTGTAATAAACATCGTTGGATATGAAATAAGTGATTTCCTACTTTCAAATTCATAACATGTGATTTTTAAATTAGGGATTAATTTGATTAATTATGGATTAAATAGGGATTACACTGCACACGGTTTGCGAAATCGAAACATCTGCGATATAGGTGGAGATCAGAAACGTTTCTAGGATCCACTACGTGTGCGATCAATCTCCACTGCACACAAGACTTTCTATTGAAAATTGTTTGCGTTAGGCCACCTTGCGCAAACGTTTATGACATAAAAAGTGTGTGTGATGGACAACCTTTACCACATAGTTTCTTTCTACGCACCATGTGTGATGCATTCAATAACGCAAGCGATAAAATTATTAATATTGTGTGCAATGGCAATGCTAAAACAAAGGATTTAACAGGAAAAATTGTGTGTGATGTACCTGTGAACAAAAACGTTTTCCTTGGAGCGACTGCGTGGGATGTACATATGAATGAAAACATTTAGCGGGGACTGACTGTGTGGGATGTACTAGCGACCGAAAACAATTTCACCGTATAATTGTATTTTTTAGCTGTGTTGTACGTATTTCCGTATTTGAGCGCTCGCCGGTCGCACACGACCTCATTTTGCCAAATGTGTGTGCTAGGAGGGCATATCCCTGACGGTTTCTCGGTCTTGTGGGAAGGACCCCCCTATCGCCCACACTCACTTGGCGACGGTTCCAGATGTCGTCACGGGAAGGGGTTAAAAACCGTTTGTTTAGGACCGACGCGCACCAGTGCCACTAGCCCCACCACACAGGACCTGCACTCCAGCAAAAGGTATGCCGATTTCAGTTGCTATAGCACCAGCCTTACCACAGAAAAATCCCACTCCAGCAAAAAGTAGAGCAAGTCCACTGGCCGAAGACCTATCCCAACTGCAGAGACAGCCAATTCCTGCAGATTGGAACCCCATTCCAGTTATTTCTAGTTTAAAAGGTAATGCTTTTAAGATTAACACCATTTTCACATCTACCTGTCCCACTTACGTGTAAGTGCTATTATTCATGGTGATTATTTTCCTGTTTTTTGCTGATTGAACACATCAATGATTTACATTACGTTGTTGTAAGTAGGCGAGGGTCAATCTGGATAGTCATGACGAGCAAAGCTTGCTTGCGCTTTTCAAGGAAGCATTGCAGCAGTATCGGTGTTACCTGAGGAAATCACACTTTGATGGCAAGTCTATAAACGAATTTCCGGTGAAGCCTCTTGTGCTAAATTTAGAAGACATTGAATGGAAAAACCTTGTTATGCACTGGTCTCGTTCCTAGGATGAGGTACTATCTATGATATCACATGACAATTTGAACTTCTACTTTTTCGCATGTGCCTTACGGATCTTTTTTGCAGGAAATCAGCTTGAAGAAGAATTCCAGTTTGAAAAGAACCACAGGATATGACAAATATGCTGCCCGCTGCTTTGCTCTTGTTAGTACCTGTTGTCCTGTATCACTGTACTTGCATTCATACCCAGTTCATTATGTGACAGCACTATGCATGATAGCTTTTTTATCAATTGTTCTCTCCAAATTATCTGATCTATATGAATGGTTACATTAGTGTAGAATATATCCAATGCCAATGAATTTTTTTAGCTCTGCATTGTTCTTGTAAGTACCTAATGTCCTTTATTAGTGTACTTATATTGACAGGTAGTTGTTCATATACCATCACTCTGCAACTTATTTTCCTTTGCCCTCTATTTTCAATGCATCAGATCTATATTTACTCTTACCATAAGGTTGGATAACACCGATGGTCCTGAAGAAGTTTAGCTCTGCATTGCTCTTGGCTGTACCTTTTGCCTGTATCGCTGTACTTACATTTATAGCTACTTGGTTATGTAGCATCACTCTTCATCTTATCTTAAATATTCTCCATTTTTTCTTATATTATCACATCTATATTTACTCTTAACAAAATGTAGAATAAAGGCAATGCCTATGAAGAAGATTTTGTGGTAAACTTCTTGAGTTGCCCCCCATCAGCATGGACAAGGGCTTTATAGAGAGTGCCTTCACCAATAATGTAAGTTTGTCCTTCTCAAGCCTTCAAACTTTGTTGTGTATATTTGGTTAGGCATGACTGCAACAGGTGTTTATTTTTGGTGTTTGCATCAAATTGCATGTTTAAAGTTTATTATGTAGTTCATAAACAAAAGTTTGTCCTTCTCAATTTAAGTTTTCAATTGTACAACCAAGTTCCTTCTTCATACCATGTAAATTAAACTATACAGAGCAAGTGATCTTCTTTTGCACTGCATGTATGCTTCTGTACTTGATCCGTAATCCAGTGGTGTGGTGAACCTACCCACTACAGCACAATGTCATATTCCGCAATGTCCTAACTATGAACAATGTCATATCATTCTACTATTATTTAAACCATTTCTTTATTTGCCAATCTGAAATGGGATAAATTGATAGCACACTAACCATTGATACTTATGAGTTCTTGATCTGTAATCCTGAGGTGTCGTGAAGCTGCCAACTCCTTCACAATGTCATTTCCTGCCATGTCTTAACCTGAACAATACCATATTGTGTTAATGCTATTTTAAACTGTGTCACTTTATTCGTCAATAAGAAATGTGATGAATTGTCAGCACTGATACTTATATGTGCAAAACCTGTCATCTGTCTGCTTGTTTATCTTTCAGAGTGAGGAGGATATAAGTGTCAAACAAGCGCAGTCTCATCAGCTTGCTCAGTTGCTTGCGCTATAGCTCCCGAGCAGTGCTAACCTTTCTTGAACTCTATTGCAGTGATATCGGTTTTGTATATTATTTTGTCGGCATGTTTATTTGCACTAGTGGCGATCTTTGATGCCCAGTGTATGTAATCTGCTTTCTGCTTGTGCTTTATTATCATAGTGGCGAACTTTGATGCCCAGTGGATGTAATATGCCGTAATTTCTTTATTGTATAGTCTAGGTTTTTTCTTATTCATAATGCTACAGTTATTTTACTCTATATATATATATATCCTATCTTCGCAGTAAACTGGCTAAACCATAAAATTACGGTACATAATTGGGCCGTCAGGCAAATCATGTGACAGCCTGGTTTTTGCCCTCTCTAATTTGCTTGATTTTCAGTTGAAAATTTTCTGAAACTTGGAGTTCTTGAATCTTTTCATAAGGACTTGAACCCTTGGGCATCCTTGGCTTTCACCCAAGTGCTTCACTTCCCTCCTAAATCATCATTTCACTTCTGATATACCCCAAAATAATCTTTGGAATATTTTTTCTTAAATGAAAAATATTCATCTTCTCTCAGAAACCATAGCCAGATCTGTTTGTTTCAAAGCAACCCTAACTTTTATGGCTCAGAAAAATCTGAGATAATTCACAAATATTCTGTGAACCCTAGGGCACCTTCCCGAGCAAAAATATTTCATCACTTTTTGGAATATTTTTGCTACAGAAAATATTTTCTTTTTTGGACAGAAATGGTGGTTTCAACAGCAACTACCATTTTACTTGCTCCATTTGATCTGAACTTTCTTGTGCATCTTTACCTCAGTAACATATAACTAGCCTCCAAAGCACAGCCTCAATCTCCCAGCCGTTTGACCATAGTCACTATTCAAAATTACTGGTCAGAAACATACCTGGCTTGTAAAAACCTCTCTACTGCACCTGGATCCAAACCAATTCGGGGTAACACTCAAAACTACCATGAACATCATGCCAGAAATCAAGTTTGTGCTTAGGTCGGTCTGATGTCATAGTTCACGCGGTGAGCACGTTCGTCCAGGGGTGTTGGCATGCGTGTCGACGCGCTCTGAGCGTCGCCGAGCGCTCTGTTCGCGCGTGCTCGCTTCCCTCGCCTGCCCGAGCGTGCCAAACCGCGCCACCATCTTCGTCTCTAAGCCCTTAACCTCCCTCTAGCGCTCGCCAACTCCGGAGCTCGCCGCAGCTAGCACGGGCAAGGTGCGGCCAGCCCCACAGTGCGGAGCGCACTGTGCTGGTCGCCATCCTCTCAATCATGTGCTCGTCTTCATTCGCCCACAGTTGTCGTGTGACCTCCGTCGCCTTCTTCCCCTCTCACTGACGCCACTCGTCGCCGGGCACCGTGGATAGGTGTCCACCGGCGGAGCCCGAGGCCCCCACGCCGCTCGCCTATAAATAGGGCCACCGCCAGCCTCCTCGAGCACCATCCAGCACTCCCACACCCTCCACGACTGCGCAGGAAGCCGTAGCCCGGCCGGGCTGGCCTCGGGCCGCCGTCCCCGAGATCGAGCTTGCTGGCGATCCCCTCTGGTCGCCGCGGAAGCTCTAGCCTCTCCTAGGCCAGGGCAACCCCTCTAGGGCTTCCGCGTCTCTCTGGTGAGGCCGTTTCGCCCGCTTGGAGCCCCTGGAGTGGCCTCCGTTCACTGTCTTCCTCAACTCCGGCAACCTCCGCGTTCTGCCTCCGCTTGCGAGCTTGTTTCCGACGCCGTCCGACCACCCCTAGCCACGCTACGGGTACGGGCAGGTGCACCATCATCCCCTCTCTAAATCCCTCCCTCTCGTTTGGGCCAAGAAGCCCTCGCCACCGGCGAGAGCTCCGGCGAAGCCGCGCCTTTTCTATTTCTTTCTTCCCCTTCCCCCACCTGACTAGCGGGCCCCGCTAGTCAGCCACTCTGTACGCGCATGAAGCGGTACGAGTTGTGGCGCCCTGAGTTTTTACGCCTTCGACATCACCCCCCCTTCAGCTGTTTATTTAAATGAAAAATCATTTATATTCCAGAGAACTTCAAACAATTATAACTCTTCAACCATAAGTCCAAATGAATTGATTCTTTTTGCATTGTGTTCTTTGAAAAGAAATCTAGCAGCTCAACAAAGATGAGATTTTTCTGAGTTGTTTAGAATTTCTGGTGATTTTTAAAGTGTTCTTGATATTTGCTTTTTGTGTTTAAATTTATTTTCAGAGGGTGAGGCTTGTCTTGAGGATCACCAGAAGGCTTGTGAACCTCATCTGCACTAAGGCAAGCCACAACAACATTTTCATGGTGTCATTTCAACATTTGTGATTTTCTTACTTAAATGAAATGATTAATCCATGTATTTAAATAATTATTGTGTTATTTGTATTCTGTTATATATTGATTAGTTGTTATGCTTCATTTACAGGATGATTGAAACTAGTTTAGTGGGTAAAGCAAGTTAAGGTTTATTTGTGGTGATGTTAGAAATGATTTTGTTATGCATGTTAGAAATTATTTAAATCTTTGTTCTTGCCTACATAAATTGATAAAAAATTGCTAGAAAATATTTTGTTAAATACTTGTTTAATCATTCTACTTGTCTTACAGAATGCTTGAACCCAACTTAGTTGATATAGAAATTAAGAGTTCTTGATAGTGAAATCTTTTGTCAAGCATATGAGAAATTTATCAGAGTCACTTTCTTGTGTGAGAAATTAATAAAACTTGTTGCAGAAGTATTTTGGTTAAGTTGTGAGTCATTTTGAGCAGTAAAGTGATATGAGTTGTTGAAGTTTATGCTTGGTGTGTATATGGATGACCTCGGTCATTTTTATTATGTGATGCATGTGTAGTTTAGCATTTCATGGCATGCTATGACACCGGTCATCTTCATTTTGACGTTTAACCTGAATATAACTCAACTTGAATATACCGTTGACTGGGTCATGGTGCCGCTGAATCGAGTTTCTTTCCCGGTGCAACCACATTTGCCTTTTTGGGAAGGCCTTGATTCGGTCCATTGACATGGCCTCTAGTACATGCCTCCAACTAGGGAAGGTTATGCCGTGCTTTCCATGGCCCGGTAAGCAGGTATATTCTTGTGTGCTCGTTGATGAGATTATGGTACCAAGTCCCCGAGTGGGAGTGTTTTGACCATGACGGTGGTGGAGGTGTCTTTGGTAGACACGGGGCCACCCATGACCAACCCGTTGGGGAGTGGGTCGGAGTGGCCGGGAGAGTGTCGTTGGTCCACTCGAATGGGAATGCGAGGCCATGGGTTCCGTGGTGTGGGTATAGTGTGCTACCTCTGCAGAGTGTATAATCTATCGATAGCCGAGTCCAAGGTTATGGACACCTCGTAGTAGGTCCCACCATGAGTCAACGTTTAATAAAAATTGCACCCTAAGCTATGAACTATGCATTGGTGATGTATGGTAGAATTACCATCGAGACATTTGGGAGCAGATGATGGTCGTGGTTGTGATCGTCGTAAGGATCACGAGTTGTTCTTGTGAAAGACCATGTTGGTGGTGTGTTTGTGATCCAGGGATGATCACAGTTGGTAAGCTGTCCCGAGGGACGTTCGAGCATGATCACAGCATGTTGACATATAGTGTTGCATTATTAATAATCGGTTAAATACCATGTTATTGTTTGCCATTATGATTATGCCTGTTGTGAGCTTGCAAGTACATTCAATGTACTGACCTGGCGTGTCATGCCAGATTTCAGGAAAGTATCGTTGGAGAGGAGCGCTGTTCGAGTCTAGATCGTGTCCACATCGGTGTCCCTGTGATATGGAGCTTCCGCCATGACGTTATTCTGGTACCACGTAGTTGTTCGGATCGAGGCCCCTTTATGTTCACTAAATAATGTACATATTGTTCAGCCGCACCGGGTGTGCCGCTTGGCCTCGACAGCTGTTGTAATGTAAATTGTGTTCCGCTAGCATCAATAAAGTGGTTGTTTTTCTGTACCAAGATGTTGTGTGTTGGCAGAAGACATGGTCTCTGGGCTGGCAATGCATGGCAAACTGGTCGCTCTGAGCCAGGGTGCCACAACACTTGGTATCAGAGCTACGCTGACTGTAGGCCACGTTAGACTGCGACGCGTTAACTGGACGTCAGATACGAGTTTAAGTTGAGTGTCGGTAGTAATTTGTGCTGATTGCTGCATTCAGTTTATATATCTTTACGCCAACCTGCTAATGGTTGTGGGTGTAGATGGCTCCGGTGCCGTATCCGTGCCAGTTATAGATGATGCTATACACGTCACTGCACCTCCTTCGCAACATGTGGCGTCGACTGTACCCTCTCGGAGACGACCCAGTCTATCGTGTGTACCGGGAGCATCTAGCTGATTCAGTGTATGACTATCACGCAGTGGTCACTCTGCGCACTAGTTCTGATTCCAATTCTTACACTCGCACTTCTCAGAGCGGTTACGCCTCCACTGCTTCTCAGGCTGTCCAGTTTGCTGCATTCAAGGTCTGTGTCGAGCTTCGCTACAATGAGGTCCGAATGCAGAACCACCCAGGTTTCTACTACTACCCATCTTTGCACCGCAACGGTCGTGTCCATTTCCCTCTCATTGATCCGGTGTCTGATAGTGTTGCTAGCCATCTTGCTCGTTATGTCACTGCATGATCCACGAGCTGGCTCGAGAGCTGACTCATACCCGTACTGCTCTAGCCGCTACTTTGGTCACTTCTAGATCCGCCACTACTCCGTCTTCACTGGGATTTACCACTTATGTCCCAGTCAGCTCTAGCTCCCCTATTTCGCTGGTTACTCCCCTAGTAGCACGGGCGCCTCGGCCATGAACCCTCTCAGTACTCCTACCGAGTGGGTCTAACTTCTCGCTACTCCTGCAGCCCCGATGATTCATCCTACCCCTACCCCTAAAGGAGAGCCCTCTAGGCACCGCCGTCGTGTTACCTTTAACCCAGAGGTTTCCATTAACCACGTCAGTTCGGGATCCGAGACAGCTTCAGGGGAGGATGCGGCAGCACCAGCAGAGCAGTAGTATCTTCAAGTATTCGTAGTTGTCTAGATGATGTACGGATGTAGTCATACGAGTCATGATGTTTCGTTGCCTGTATGAGAGTAGTGAACCAGTCATGTTGTTTACCTTTCATGTATGAGTCTATGTATAATTATGTTGATACTTTATTCGTCGTGTTTTTTCTTTGCTCTCCTGTTTTCTTCTGGGACTTGTCGCTGGCTTTTCCCCAATTTTATTCTTGGGTGTTTCTCATCTCGATTGTGTTGTCTTGGGAAAAATCCACAATAGGATGACGCGGGGAGGCAGCAGTAGTGACGTTCGTGAGGGAACTCCTATTCGTCGTTCCGCACGACAGGCAGGACACTCTCCCGAGCCGTACGTTCAGCCACCACCTCCACCGCATGATCCTCCCTCCACCGGGCAAATTCTGCGTTTGTTCGTAGAAAAAAGGAACAATGACCTGATTGAAATATTGGGAAGTGTGCAAGCTATGGTTGGATAGAATGGAAATCAGAATGGTCATCACTCAAAGCTGTCAGATTTTTAGAGGACCAATCCACCCAGCTTCAGTTAGATTGTTGAACCATTGGATGCAGACGATTGGTTGCGCACAATGGAGAAAAATCTTGAGATTGCTCGTACTGAAGGAAATGATAAAGTTCCCTTTACCACCCATTATCTTGAGGGCGCAACTACCATAAGGTGGGAAAATACAAAGGCCATGTGGCCGGCTGATGAGGAAATCACCTAGGAAAAGTTGAAGGAGCGATTCCAAAAATATCATATCCCTACTGGAGTTATGAAGACTAAGCAGCGTGAATTTCTCGCACTCATCCAAGGAAATCAGTCTGTGGAAGAATATTTGCAAAAATTTAATCATCTGGCCCGTTACTCTCTTTATGATGTGGCCACCGAAGAAAGGAGAATTGACAGATTTCTTGGAGGTCTAAATCCACAACTCCGGTGTACTCTCAGTATGCTTGATTTTGCAGACTTCCAAACACTGGTAAACAAGGCTTCCATTACTGAACGGGAGCACAAGCTTATAGCGGATAATAGGCCTCTTAACAATGACAACAAGTGTAAGTTTGAACCAAAGAACGAAGGGCAACCAGTGCAAAAGGCTCGTACCTGGCAGCAGACTCAGGTGGAATTCAAGCCAAATTGGCAGCAGAATGTTATCAAGACCACCACTCAAGTCTAGAATGTTGTGACCAACCCAACACATGAGGAGCGTCAACGCAATAATTCTTGTTTCATTTGCGGACAGCACGGACAATATGCCAAACAGTGCCCCAAGAACAACAAGATGAATGCCCTAAGCAGGCCACAAGTCAACTTTATGGAGTCATGGCCAACCCAGCAAAACTTCACTGGGCACGTGCATCATATCTCTGCCGATGAAGTCCAAGAAAAGACCAAAGTCGTAATTGGTATGTTTTCTGTTAATGGCATACCTGCCGTAATTTTATTTGACTCTGGGGCTTCCCATTATTTTATTTCTTGGAGTTTCGCTGCCCAAAACAATTTTCCTTGCATGATTTTGCGCAAAAATATGCTGGTACAAACCCCGGGATCTATAATGAAGAACAATCTGGTCTGTCGTGATCTGGAGATCAATATCAACAGGGTCTACTTTCCAACATCTCTGATAATCATTGAGTCTGAAAAGTTAGATATTATATTGGGTATGAATTGGTTGACCCGATATCAAGTTTTCATAAACTGCGCAACCCGAGAAGTCACTTTGACTAGTGTGAATGGGCAACTTACCAAGTTCTAAGCTCGCAAGACTATACCCAAGCCAGAACTAGTTTGCACCGTTGTGGCTGAATTGGAATTTATTCCTGTGGTCAGTGAATACCCAGATGTGTTTTCAGAAGAACTGCTAGGCATGCCACCAGATCGGGAACTCGAGTTTGCAATAGATCTTGTGCCCGGAACCGCATTGTTATACAAGAAGTATTACCGGATGACCTCAACAGAATTAGTGCAGGTAAAGAAACAGCTTGACAAATTACTCCACAAGGGTTATATTTGTCCCAGATCTTCACCATGGGGAT
Organism: Triticum urartu; assembly: GCF_056163025.1. Lineage (NCBI taxonomy): Eukaryota > Viridiplantae > Streptophyta > Magnoliopsida > Poales > Poaceae > Triticum > Triticum urartu. The sequence continues at coordinate 481,321,358 of NC_141874.1, read as the reverse complement.
CACCTTCTATTTTCGTGGGCAAAAAGGATGGTAGTCTCCGTATGTGCATAGATTACTGCCAACTGAATGAGGTCACCATCAAAAATAAATATCCGCTGCCAAGGATTGATGATCTGTTTGATCAGCTCAGTGGGGCTAAGGTATTCTCAAAAATCTATTTACGGACCGGATATCATAAGCTCAAGATTAAAAAGGAAGATATTCCTAAGATAGCATTCACTACTCGGTACGGTCTTTACGAATATACAGTGATGTCCTTTGGTATCACCATTGCCCCTGCTTTCATCATGCAGATGATGAACAAAGTATTCATGGACTTCCTCGACAAATTCGTGGTAGTCTTCATCGATGACATCCTCATTTACTCCAAGGGTGAAGAGGAGCGCAAGGATCACCTCCGAGCAGTAATACAACGGCTCCGTGACCATCAGGTATACGCCAAGTTCAGTAAGTGCGAATTTTGGCTCAAGAAGGTTGGGTTTCTCGGACATGTACTATCCGCCGAAGGCATAGCCATGGACCCGAGCAAAGTAAAGGATGTGCTCGATTGGGTACCACCCACGACTGTGACGCAGATCCGGAGTTTCCTCGGATTAGCTGGATACTATCGTCGTTTTATTGAAGGGTTTTCCAAAATTGCTAAACCCATGATGGAGCTGCTCAAAAAGGATAAGAAGTTTAAGTGGACGGAGGATTGTGATAAGAGTTTTAATGAGCTAAAGATACGTCTGACAACTGCACCAGTATTGACTCTTCCAGACATTTATCACAGTTTTGATGTGTACTGCGATGCCACCAGACAAGGTATTGGTTGCGTGCTTATGCAAGACATCAAGGTAGTAGCATATGCATCGCGACAGCTACGACCCCATGAAGGAAATTATCCTACCCATGATTTGGAATTGGCTCGGTAGTTCATGCATTAAAGATTTGGAGACACTACCTCATTGGAAAAACGTGCCAAATTTTTACCGACCACAAGAGTCTCAAGTACATCTTCACTTAGCCAGATTTAAATCTCTGTCAGCGAAGATGGCTAGAGTTGGTCAAGGATTATGACCTTGGAATAAATTACTATCCAGGCAAGGCCAACATCGTTGCCGATTCCCTCAGTCGAAAGCCCGTCAGCTTAAATGCCATATTAGAATAATTGCCTACCGAACTTCAAGAGGAGATCGCTCAGCTCAATTTTGTCATCGTGGATGCTGGCCTCGCTAATATTCTGGAGGTTACCCCCACACTTGAGATAGAGATCCACAAGGCCCAGCCAGCTGACGCCAAGCTGCAAAGATGTGCCAAGGGCCAGATTACAAAGTAGACCCCTGACTTCTCCAAGGACAAATTCGGTACCCTCCGATTCCGTGGATGAATTTGTGTGCCACATCAACCGGACTTGAAGAAGAAAATCCTATCAGAAGCACACGAATCCTCATATTCCATTCACCCTGGAGGTACGAAAATGTATGAGGATCTCAGAAAAATATTCCGATGGGAGGGAATGAAGAAAGACATTGCCTATTTCATAGCCTGTTGCGACATATGCAACAAGGTGAAGGCAGAGCATCAGAAGCCAGCCGGACTGCTCCAACCGCTGCCAGTTTCACAGTGGAAATGGGATGACATTTGCATGGATTTCATCATAGGATTGCCTAGGACTCAGCGAGGCAAGGATGCAATCTGGGTTATAGTAGACACCCTAACCAAGGTTGCTCACTTCATTCCGATCAGCACCAGATACAGAGCAAATGAACTTGCACAGCTGTATGTATCCAGGATAGTCAGTCTGCATGGAGTACCCCGAACTATCACTTCCGACCGAGGTTCCTTGTTTACCTCCGCTTTTTGGTCCCGTCTCCATCAAGCCTTGGGGACAGCATTGAAATATAGTACTGCCTATCACCCTCAGACAGATGGACAAACCGAGCGGGTAAATCAAATACTAGAAGATATGTTACGAGCTTGTGTGCTAGCCAAAGGAGTTAAATGGGAAGATTGCTTGCCCTATGCCGAGTTCTCTTATAACAACAGTTTCAGACCAGTCTAAAGATGTCGCCATATGAAGCTCCGTATGGCCGTAAGTGCCGCACTCCTCTAAATTGGTCCCAAACTTGAGATAGCCGTATCTTCAGAACAGATCTCGTGATGGAAGCTGAGAAACAAGTTAGGGAAATCAGAGACAGACTGCAATTGGCCAAATCTCGACAGAAGAGCTATTATGATGCAAAGCATCGACAAGTCAGTTTTGAACCCGGAGAACACGTATACCTCCAAGTCACCCCTATGAAAGGAGTCAAGAGGTTTCAGACTCGAGGAAAGCTGGCACCCAGATTTATTGGTCCATTCCCGATTATGTCTAGAGTGGGTACAATTAAATATCAACTGGAACTACCCCTGAATTGGCAGACGTGCACAACGTGTTCCATGTTTCGCAATTGGGACGATGCATATCCCTGCTTGAGAAAAGGAGTGCAATGGCTGAGATAGAATTGGAAAAAGATTAAACTAATGAAGAGAGACCGTTCAAAATTTTGGATCAGATGGAAAGGGTCACTTGCAGTAAAGTCAGAAAATTTTACAATTTTTAGTGGGAGCATCACAAAGAGTCAGAAGCGACTTGGGAGCAGGAAGAATTCCTTAGGGATCAGTATCAAGAGTGGTTTTCCCAAGCAACCGAATCTCGAGGACGAGATTCATTCTAAGTGGGGGAGGTTAGTGACAGCCTGGTTTTTGCCCTCTCTAATTTGCTTGATTTTTATTTGAAAATTTTCTAAAACTTGGAGTTCTTGAATCTTTTCATAAGGACTTGAACCCTTGGGCATCCTTGGCTTTCACCCAAGTGCTTCACTTCCCTCCTAAATCATCATTTCACTTCTGATCCACCCCAAAATAATCTTGGGAATATTTTTCTTAAATGAAAAATATTCATTTTCTCTCAAAACCCTAGCCAGATCTGTTTGCTTCAAAGCAACCCTAATTTTTACGGCTCAGAAAAATCTGAGATAATGCACAAATATTCTGTGAACCCTAGGGCACCTTCCTGAGCAAAAATATTTCATCACTTTTTGGAATATTTTTGATACAGAAAATATTTTCTGTTCTGGACAGAAATGGTGGTTTCTATAGCTTACTTGCTCCATTTGATCTGAACTTTCTTGTGCATCTTTACCTTAGTAACTTATAACTAGCCTCCAAAGCACAACCTCAATCTCCCAGCCATTTGACCACAGTAACTATTCAAAGTTACTGGTCAGAAACTTACCTGGCTTGTAAAAACCACTCTACTGCACCTGGATCCAAACCAATTCAGGGTAACACTGAAAACTACCACGAACATCATGCCAGACATCAAGTTTGTGCTTAGGTCGGCCTGATGTCATAATTCACGCGGTGACCACGTTCATCCAGGGGTGTTGGCATGCGTGTTGGCGCACTCTGAGCGTCACCGAGAGCTCTGTTCGCGCGTGCTTGCTTCCCTCGCCAGCCCGAGCATGCCAAACCGCACCACCATCTTTGTCTCTAAGCCCTTAACCTCCCTCTGGCGCTTGCCGACGCCGGAGCTCGCCATAGCGAGCACGGGCAAGGTCTGGCCAGCCCCACAGTGCGGAGCGCACTGTGCTCGTCGGCATCCTCTCGATCCTATGCTCGTCCCCATTCGCCCACAGTTGTCGCGTGACCTCCATCGCCTTCTCCCCCTGTCACTGACGCCGCTCGTCGATAGGCGCCGTGGACAGGTGTCCACCGACGGAGCCCAAAGCCCCCTCGCCGCTCGCCTATAAATAGGGCCACCCCCAGCCTCCTCGAGCACCATCCAGCACTCCCACACCCTCCACGACTGCGTAGGAAGCCGTAGCCCGGCCGGGCAGGGCTCGGGCCGCCGTCCCCGAGCTCGAACCCGCCGGCGATCCCCTTTGGTCGCCGCGGAAGCTCTAGCCTCTCCCAGGCCAGGGCAACCCCTCCAGGGCTTCCGCCTCTCTCCGGTGAGGCCGTTTCGCCCGCTTGGAGCCCCTGGAGTGCCTCCGTTCGCCGTCTTCCTCAACTCCGGCAAGCTCCACGTTCTGCCTCCGCTTGCGAGCTTGTTTCCGACGCCGTCCAACCCCCCTAGCCACACTACGGGTACGGGCAGGTACACCATCATCCCCTCTCTAAATCCCTCCCTCTCGTTTGGGCCAAGAAGCCCTCGTCGCCGGCGAGAGCTCCAGTGAAGCCGCAGCCTTCTCTGTTTCTTTCTCCCCCTTCCCCCACCTGAGTAGCGGGGCCTGCTAGTCAGCTACTCTGTACGCGCATGAAACGGTACGAGTGGTGGCGCCCTGACGTTTTACGCCTACAACGTCACCCCCCTCAGCTGTTTATTTAAATTCAAAATCATTTATATTCCAGAGAACTTCAAACAGTTATAACTTTTCAACCATAAGTCCAAATGAATTGATTCTTTTTGCATTGTGTTCTTTGAAAAGAAATCTAGCAGCTCACCAAAGATGAGATTTTTCTGAGATGTTTAGAATATCTCGTGATTTTCAGAAGTGTTCTTGATATTTGCTTTTTGTGTTTAAATTTATTTTTAGAGGGTGAGGCTTGTCTTGAGGATCACCAGAAGGCTTGTGAACCTCATCTGCACTAAGGCAAGCCACAGCAACATTTTCATGGTGTCATTTCAATATTTGTGATTTTCTTACTTAAATGAAATGATTAATCCATGCATTTAAATAAATATTGTGTTATTTGTATTCTGTTATATATTGGTTAGTTGTTATGCTTGATTTACAGGATGATTGAAACTAGTTTAGTGGGTAAAGCAAGTTAAGGTTTATTTGTGGTGATGTTAGAAATGATTTTGTTATGCATGTTAGAAATTATTTAAAGCTTTGTTCTTGCCTACATAAATTGATAAAAATTGCTAGAAAATATTCTGTTAAATTGTTGTTTAATCATTTTACTTGTCTTACAGAATGCCTGAACCCAACTTGGTTGATATAGAAATTAAGAGTTGTTGATATAGAAATCTTTTGTCAAGCATATGAGAAATTTATCGGAGTCACTTTCTTGCATGAGAAATTAATAAAACTTCTTGCAAAAGTATTTTGGTTAAGTTGTGAGTCATTTTGAGTAGTAAAGTGATATGAGTTGTTGAAGTTTATGCTTGGTGTGTATATGGATGACCTCGGTCATTTTTATTATGTGATGCATGTGTAGTTTTGCATTTCATCGCATGCTATGACACCGGTCATTTTCATTTTGAAGTTTAACCTGAATATAACTCAACTTGAATATACCATTGACTGGGTCATGGTTCCGCTGAATCGAGTTTCTTTCCCAGTGCAACCACATTTGCCTTTTTGGGAATGCCTTGATTCGGTCCATTGACATGGCCTCTGGTCGGTGCCTCCAATTAGGGAAGGTTATGTCGTGCTTGCCCTGGCCCGGTAAGCAGGCATAGTCTTGTGTGCTCATTGATGAGATTATGGTACCGAGTCCTGAGTGGGTCGGAGTGGCCGGGAGAGTGCCGTGGAAATGGAAGGGTTTTGTTGGAATGCCGTTGGTCCACCCGAATGGGAATGTGAGGCCGTGGGTTTCATGGTGTGGGTATAGTGTGCTACCTCTGCAGAGTGTATAGGCTATCGATAGCCGAGTCCATGGTTACGAACATCTCGTAGTAGGTCCCACCATGAGTCACGTTTAATAAAAATTGCACCCTAAGCTATGAACTATGCATTGGTGATGGATGGTAGAAAGACCATCGAGACATTTGGGAGCAGATGATGGTTGTGGTTGTGATCGTCGTAAGGATCACGAGTTGTTCTTGTGAAAGACCACGTTGGTGGTGTGTTTGTGATCCAGGGATGATCACAGTTGGTAAGCTGCCCCGAGGGACGTTCGAGCATGATCAAAACATGTTAACATATAGTGTTGCAATATTAATAATCGGTTAAATATCATGATATTGTTTGCCTTTATGATTATGCATGTTGTGAGCTTGCAAGTACATTCAATGTACTGACCTGGCATGTCATGCCAGATTTCAGGAAAGTATCATTGTAGAGGAGTGTTGTTCGAGTCTAGATCGTGTCCACATCGGTGTCCCTGTGATATGGAGCTTCCGCCATGACGGTATTCCGCTGCCACGTAGTTGTTCGGATCGAGTCCCCTTTATTGTTCACTAAATAATGTACATATTGTTCGGCCGCACCGGGTGTGCCGCTTAGCCTCGACAGCTGTTGTAATGTAAACTCTGTTCTGCTAGCATCAATAAAGCGGTTGTTTTTCTGTACCAAGATGTTGTGTGTTGCTAGAAGACATGGTCTCTGGGCTGGCAATGCATGGCAAACCGGTCGCTCTAAGCCAGGGTGCCACAACGCTTGGTATCAGAGCCGCGCTGGCTGGAGGCCACGTTAGACTGCGATGCGTTAATTGGACGTTAGATACGAGTTTAAGTTGAGTGCCGGTAGTAATTTGTGTTGATTGCTGCATTCGGTTTATATATCTTTATGCTAACCTGCTAATGGTTATGGGTGTAGATGGCTCCGTGCCAGTTACAGCTGATGCCGTACACGTCACCGCACGTCCTTCGCAACATGTGGCGTCGACTGTACCCTCTCGGAGACGACCCAGTCAATCGTGTGTACCGGGAGCATCTAGCTGATTCAGTGTATGAGTATCACGAAGTGGTCACTCTGCGCACTAGTTCTGATTCCAGTTCTTACACTCACACTTCTCGGAGCGGTTACGCCTCCACCGCTTCTCAGGCTGTCCAGTTTGCTGCATTCGAGGTCCTTGTCGAGCTTCGCTACAACGAGGTCCGAATGCAGAACCACCCAGGTTTCTACTACTACCCATCTCTGCATGACAACGGTCGTGTCCGTTTCCCTCTCATTGATCTGGAGTCTAATAGTGTTCCTAGCCATCTTGCTCGTTATGTCACTTCTAGCTATCTCATGATCCACGAGCTGGCTTGAGAGAAGACTCGTACCCGTACTGCTCTAGCCGCTACTTTGGTCAATTCTAGATCCGCCACTACTCCGTCTTCACTGGGATTTACAACTTATGTCCCAGTCAGCTCTAGCTCCCCTATCTCGCTGGTTACTCCCCCGAGTAGCACGGGCGCCTCGGCCGTGAACCCTCTCAGTACTCCTGCCGAGTGGGTCTCACTTCTCGCTACTCCTGCAGCCCCGATGATTCATCCTACCCCTGCTCCTGAGGGAGAGCCCTCGAAGCAGCGCCATCGTGTTACCTTTAACCCGAAGGTTTCCATTAACCACGCCAGTTTAGGATCCGAGACCGCTTCAGGGGAGGACGCGGCAGCACCAGCAGAATAGTAGTATCTTTGAGTATTCGCAGTTGTCTAGATGATGTACGGATGTAGTCGTACGAGTCATGATGTTTCGTTGCGTGTATGATAGTAGTGAACCAGCCATGTTGTTTACCTTTCATGTATGAGTCTATGTATAATTATGTTGAGACTTTATTCACCATGTTTTTTCTTCGCTCTCCTGTTTTCTTCCGGGACTTGTCGCTGGCTTTTCTCCAATTTTATTCTTGGGTGTTTCTCATCTTGATTGTGTTGTCTTGGGAAAAATCCACAATAGGATGACACGGGGAGGCAGCAGTAGCGACGTTCGTGAGGGAACTCATGTTCGTCGTTCCGCATGACAGGCCAATCACATCAAGGGCTGTTAACATGCCAAAATTGTCTCGATCCTTCTTTGGCCCAATCAGATTATTGGTTGTGAGCAGGACGGATGCAAACCGGGCCGTAGTTAGGCCCAACTATATGACGGGCTTTAACAGGCCAAAATAAAATATAGGGCCGAAATGTTAAACTGGCCTTTAACAGGCCAAAACAAATATTAGGCCGAATTACTAAATGGGCCTTTAGCAAGTGGGCCCAAAAGCGTAGTGTCTAGTTGACGGGCCGAATCTGATATGGGCCATAATTTAGCCCAAAGCCTCTTTAAGGGATGGATCTGATCTGGGCCGTAATTTGGCCTGAAACGTGGCAGGTTTTTAATGGACCGGATCAAATATGGGCCGGCATTTGGCCCAAAACATGGCAGCTTGTTAACGGGCCGGCCCACTACTGTCCTCAAAATCTTGTGGGCCTTTAGCTGGGTCGGCCCATTATGGTCGGCGATATCTCATTGGCCTTTATGTAACAGCCTGGATTTTTGCCCTTTTCTTTTTCCTTTGATTTTCTGGGATTTCCTGTTTTGTTTTGCTTTTCCGTGGCTATGTGGTTCTGAAACTTGGGAAGATCATGTCTTCATAGGTTTTATAGTGCCTTGTCACCCTCATCAGCATCCCAAGATCATGTCATTTCCATCCTTGACCTAGCCCAATATTCTTTTTATTGGGAATATTCCTTTGCTGATAAAGGAATAACCCTTGAAACCCTAGGTCGTGAAGCAACCTATATTTTTGTCACTCCTAAAATTCCCAAATAATTCTCATAAATTGTTTGGGTCCTATCTTGCTCAAATATGGCAAAATATTTCATTCCCATGTTCAAAAATAATCCTCCAATAATTCTTTTTCTATTCTGTCCTAAATGGCACATTGTGAAGCAAGTGCCATTTATATTTTCCCAATTCAACCCAAACTTCTTGGACATCTTTTCCTGTCCAAATAATTGACCTGTGCCAAAATTCAACTCAATTTGCCTAGTAAATATTCCTAAGCAATGTTTCAAAGTTCCTGTCTAAGGGAAGTGATTGTGAAGGAAGTACAAGCTAGGCATATCCAAATGAGTTGAAATTTTGCAAGGTCCTTTATATGATCAAATCATGACTCTCCACCAAATATGAGATCATGTAACTCGTCTATGTGAGCCCAGCTCCAAATCTTAGTTTCTGGTCAGATTTTCAGTTTGTGAAGCAACTATATTTTATATTGCTTCAATTGAGCTGAAACTTTAGCAGGACATGCTTCTACCTATATCAACTCCCTCCACCAAGGTTTAGCTCAATTAGTTAATCCAATTGCCAAGTGCAATTTTTCCAAGTTTCTGTCCAGAATGAAGCTTTGTGAAGCAAGTGCCACTTTGGTATTTCCAAATGGCATGAAACTTTTACAGCAGCTTCATATCTTCATATAACCCTTCTATGCCAAATTTCAGCTCATAGAAATCAAGTATGTGGGTGCATCATCCAAATCCCTAATTCTGGCCAGATTTGCACTTTCTACAGCAACCCCCATCTAAACTCCTCCTCTTAGTCTGATTTTTGGTGATCAGCATCACCTTAGTATGTGATCATCATCAGACAAAATATTTACCACGTTACCAAGCTGGTTTAACCACAGAGAGTTACAAACACCTTCTTACTGATTTACTTTTGGAGCTAAGTGCAAATCTCTTCTTTGCCCCTGGACCGATTTATTTCCTCCTTTTGACTGAGGGAACCAAGGTCCATATACTGGACATGGTTGGCCACGCCAAAGAACACCGCTTGCGCCAGTGCGTGTGGTGATCATGCTTGCATCATGGCTGCAGGCATGCTCTGGCTTGTTCCGGCCACTACGCTCGTCTCCTTCCTCCTTATCTCGACCTCAAACCTTGTCCAGGAGCTCGCACGTGCTCGACTACATCGCCCTGCATGGCTGCCTCGTCGTGGTTCGCCATTAATGCGCCGCTGGAGCAGTGCCCGTGCCATGCCCTGCCCCTGACATCCATTAGAGCACTGCTCAAGCTCGCTTGTGAGCTCCAGAGCCTTCCCCGCGGCTATTAAGCGTGCCCCTAGTCCCTCGGCACCTCACCAGCCTCCTCGCCGGAGATCGCCATGGCCGGTCGGCCTCGGCTTGGTTCCGACCAACCTAAGCCCCCTCTTCTCCTCCTACCTTGTCCACGAGGTTCCCCTCGTCGCCGCCGTCCTCCCGACCCCCCTCGTTCGACCCTAGAGTGCCTCTGGCCGCCCCTCCCCACGCTTGGCCGTCGCCGTTGCTCTCAGCCACCACCCCAACCGAGTCCATCCGAGCCTCCTCTCTCCCTCCCGACTCCACCACCGTCCTTCCCGTGCTCCGCTGAGTCGTCCCACCCACTTGGCCCTCGCCAGAGCTGCGCACATCGCCAGAGACCACTGCCGCCCGCCGCCCTCTGACACCCCTCGGTCCTCCTCCGCCCCACGTCCTCCTCTCCTCCACGGGGCTGGCCGACCCACTGGACGGACGCGCCACGCCGGGCTGCACCAACCGGTGCACGCGCCCTGGCCGGAGCTGGCCTGGGCTGGCCGCCCCAGCGCCGGCAGTGCCCTGTCCTCCTCCTCTGCTTCCTGTCGTGGCCAGGCACGGGAGGAAGAAGAAGACAGGGGGAGGAGAGAGAAGGATAAGGTGGGCCTCGCATGTCAGCCTCTTCCCGTTGACCCCACCACTCCCACGTCACGTAAGTGGAAACACATTTCCCTGAGTACGTCTTCCTCCAATGAAAGCGTATTCTTCATTTCTTTTATCTAAAATACGTTTTCCCCTCTGGAAAGCGTATTCCTCTCTACTGCAGCATAATGTATGCTTTCACTTCTCTAAAAACGTATTTCTACTTATACGCTTTCAGTTTTTCATCCCAGGGACCCGTTGGTGATAAATTTTATACATATTGGTCCCTGTTCTTCCAACCTTCACAACTTTTCAACCGTAACTCCGATTGAGGTGAAACCAATGCTCATTTCTTAGTATCATCGAGCTCTATCTTTTGGTAACATTTTCACTAGGTGTTCTCACAGCGAAAATGACCATTTTTCCCTTGCCCCTAATCAGCCCCCTCCAAGAAACGTACGTACGGTGTTTTGTTCCGTGGCTTCACCGCACTTATTCCTGGAGTCTCTGTCACCCCAAGCAAGCCACAATACCCACTTGCATGATAGTCATGTAGTATCCATGGTTTTCAACTTGAATATTTATTAAATGTTTGCTTGCTTAAAATATGGTTATAGTTGTTTCGGTAATGCTTATGGGTTCATGCTTACTTACTTGCTATGTTGTTATGCACTTGGTTGTCATACCCTGCTAGTTGCTAGTATTCCTTTCATATGCTTATGCTTGCTAGTAGTATCTGTTGATGTTGGTAATGGCCTTCGGTGCATGACTGCCATCTGTCCCGAGTACCGTTGTTATATATGTTCCATTGAATCCAGTTGGTTAAATGCTTGCATGATGGCATTGTTGATATGTTCTTGCATGATGTTTATCGTTGATGCTAGTGGTCATGTTATGCTATGAGTAGTGTTGTACTGGTAATATTCATGCTCTTCATTATGCCATGCTCGGTTGGAGATGATCCATTGTTGATATGGTGGCTAGTTATGTTGCACCCATGCTTATGTTGATATCATGCTCATGCATTATAATTGCATCATGTTATTTTATCATGACTCGGCATATTTGCATTCAAGTTTAACCGGATTAAATTGAACTTGAACACCTATTGGTTGAGTCATGGTGCCACCATATCGAACTGACCAGTGCAACCACACTTACCATTATGGGAAGGTCCTAACTGGGTCTATTGTCGTACCTCCCGCCGGTGCCTCCAACTAGGGAAGGTTATGGGCGTGCGGTACCCTGGCCCGGTAAGGAGACAAAACCTTGTGTGCCCGTTGTTGTTACTATGGATCCGGTCCCCGTGAGGGACGGTCCCCGTGAGGGACGTTTTGGCCACGACGGTGGTCATTGTGTCTTTGGTAGACACGGGGCCACCCAGGACTAGCCCAGTTGGGAGTGGGTCGGAGTGGCCGGGAGAGTGTCATGACAGTAGATCGATTTTGTCGGAACGCCATTGGCCCACCTGAATGTTAGTGCGAGGCCATGGGTTCTGTAGTGTGAGTACAATGTACTAACCTCTGCAGAGTGTATATTAAATCTACCGGTAGTCGCGCCCGCGGATAAGGGCCCAGTTCGTGTCGGTCACACTGTGAGTCAACAGTAATAATAATGTGCTAAATAACAACCCCGGTTCGGGGATGAGATAAGTTGGTTGTGATCGCCGGAAGGATCACTGTTTGAGACCAAGTGTTGGTCATGGTTGTGATCACCGGAATGATCACCGTGGTATCGAGGATACCGAGTTGTTGGATATTCGTGATGTTGTGCGAGAATCGTTGGTAAAGATCAAGCTCCTTGTGGTCATTTGATGATTACTACGGTATTGTTTATACGAAGCTTGATTTGATCCTGAGATGATCGTGTAATGTCCGAAGTTGGTAAGTGATGCATGTGATGGTTACGAGGTAACCCGAGCAGAATAAATGGTGCATGTAGTGTCATCATGTTGCATGCAAGTATCCTCAGATTTATATGTTCATGCCATGATCATATTGTTCTAGCGATATTATTTTCGTGTTGTTCATGCCTTGTTATCCTGATGATCTCATAATAATTCCTACTTAACCTTTAATTGCCATGTCGTTGTTTGCCTTGAATGCTTCTAGTTATTGTGAGCTTGCAAGTACATTGAATGTACTGACCTGTCGTGTCATGCCAGTTTGCAGGTCGTGCCGGGATTGCTTGCTTGTTTGGTGTTGTTCCTGTGTTCGTGAGCTAGGATAAACGTTCTAGCCAGAGTCCCTGCGGATTGGATTCCGTCATCGCCGTTCATTGTTCCGCTCCCAGTAGTTGTTCCACTGCTTCGAGTTGTTATGCTGCTTGTATAGAGCAACCGTGGTTGGCATAGTATCGCCGTGCCGATGTTATTCATTGTAATATCGGAACCCTTGTATTCATATTCGTGTTGTATTAGCGAGCTGGTTTGTTCTATACTAAGCAGTGCCGTATTCCAGAAGACTTCACCTCGATCTCTAGGATGGAATAAAGGGCGTTACGGTTTTCTCTGAGCCAGGGTGCCATAGGCTTTGTATCAGAGCAGGGCTGGCTAAAGAGCGTCCTAGTCTGCTGGAACGTTAGAAAACGGTAGTATAGGGTCTGGTTGTTTCCCTTGCTTGCTGCATTTGGTTGTTGCATTTGTTTGCTGCTTATAGTCTTATTTCTGAGTTAGTCCGAGACGCCATTCGAGATAGGAGATTGCTTGGTGTCGCTGAGGGAGTCCTGGATTAGGGGGTCCTCGGACAGCCGGATTGTATGCTTTGGCCGGACTGTTGGACTATGAAGATACGAGATTGAAGACTTTGTCCCGTGTCCGGATGGGACTCTCCTTTGCGTGGAAGGAAAGCTTAGCGATTCGGATATGTAGATCTCCTCCCTTGTAACCGACTCTATGTAACCCTAGCCCCTCCGGTGTCTATATAAACTGGAGGGTTCTAGTCCATAGGACAACAACAATCATACCATAGGCTAGTTTCTTGGGTTTAGCCTCTCCGATCTCGTGGTAGATCAACTCTCGTAATACTCATATCATCGAGATCAATCAAGTAGGAAGTAGGGTATTACCTCCATCGAGAGGGCCCGAACCTGGATAAACTTTGTGTCCCCTGCCTCCTGTTACCATCCTCCTTAGATCCACAGTTCGGGACCCCCTACCCGAGATCCGCTGATTTTGACACCGACATTGGTGCTTCCATTGAGAGTTTCACTTTGTCGTCATCATAAGGCTTGATGGCTCCTTCGATCGTCGGCAACAATGCGACCCAGGGTGAGGTTTTCCTCCCCGGACAGATCTTCGTATCCGGCGGCTTCATACTGCAGGCCAACTTGCTCGCCCATCTGGAGCAGATCGAGAGCTACGCCCCTGGCCATCAGGTCAGGTTTGGAAGCTTGAACTATACCGCCGACATCCGTGGAGACTTGATCTTCGACGGATTTCGAACCCATGTCAGGTACGCCACACAGTCACGATGAGCATGATTTAGCTTTGCTATCGGACAGTGTTCGGGAGATCACACCTGTAATTACTTCAGCCCTCAATCCAAAACAGATCGAGCCGTCCGAGGACGGGTGGATGGACCCCTCCACGGAGGTCGCACACTCAGCGGCGATAGAGCCGAATACTGACTTCACCTCCTATGAGACCTGTGTTGCCAGACACTCGGATTCGTCCCCGGCCACAGACTCCAAACCGCTCGCGTCCATGCCCATCCAGTCTGATTGGGCATCGATCATGGAGTTCACCTCCGCGGATATCTTTCAGCACTCGCCCCTAGGCGACGTGCTAAATTCATTACGGCCTCTCTCCTTGTCAGGAGACCCTTGGCCGAACTATGTCCGGCTCGAGTGGGAAGCAGACGGCGAAGAAATTCGTTCCCCACCCACCACCCACTTAGTAGCCACTATCGACGACCTAACCGACATGCTCGACTTCGACTCCGAAGACATCGACAGTATGGACGATGATGCGGGAACGAACAGGAACCACCGCCCACAGGGCGCTGGACCGCCACCTCATCGTATGATATATACATGGTGGACACCCCCAAAGAAAGCGATGGCAATAAGGCAATGGAGGATAATCCCCTCAAGAAGCAATCCAAGAACCGGCGACATCGGCGCAGCTCTAAACCCCTCCATAGCAAAACAACGATACCGGCATAGGAGACAATAACGTCGCAAATAGTGCCGAAGACGAAGACAATCCCCTCCAGCCAGGCTTTGAGCAGGAGGATGGGCAAGCCAGCCCCAAGGAACAGGCAGCAGACGGTGAATCACAGGATGACAATTACATGCCTCCCTCCGAAGACGAGGTGAGCCTCGGCGACAAAGAATTTATCGTGCCTGAGGATCCCGTCGAACAGGAGCGCTTCAAGCGCCGGCTTATTGCCACAACAAAAAGCCTGAAGAAAAAGCAACAATAGCTTCAGGCTGAGCAAGTTCTGCTAGCGGATAGATGGACTGAGGTCCTAGCAGCCGAGGAACACGAACTTGAGCGCCCAATCAAAAGTTTCCCAAAGCGCAGGTTGCTACCCTAGCTTGAAGAGGAAGCATTAAAGCCTGCGCTTCCAGCGTATGATGCGGTAGACCGGCCACCTCGTGGCCGAGACAAAGTGGCATATAAGCCCAAAGTCCAGCCCGCACCCCGTCGCCGGTCAAACAAGAACAGCAAAGCCCGGGGTAACATGCAGGACCTACGAGACGTATTGGAAAACAAAGCAGGACACAAAAGATCGATCTTCGAATCACGAGGGCGCGCCCCAACACATGACGACGACTGTCATGTCGGATATACCAAAAGCAAATCCGACCGGGCCGAACACAGCAGACAAGATTCGTACGAACTGCGTCGTGACATAGCCCGGCACAGAGGCACTGCACTCCCCTATGCTTCACTGATGAAGTAATGGATCATGAATTCCTAGAAGGGTTTAAACCTGTGAATATTGAATCATACGATGGTACTACTGACCCCGCGGTATGGATAGAGGATTTCTTCCTCCACATTCACAAGGCCCATAGGGATGATCTACACGCCATCAAGTACCTCCCGTTAAAACTCAAAGGACCAGCTCGGCATTGGCTAATTAGCTTGCCAGCAAACTCCATCGGAAGTTGGGAGAACCTGGCAGATGCATTCCTGGACAACTTCCAGGGCACTTATTTGCGACCACCGGATGCTGATGATTTAAGTCACATAACACAATAGCCTGGAGAGTCAGCCAGGAAATTTTGGACTCAGTTCCTAACCAAAAAGAACCAAATTGTGGACTGTCCGGATGCCGAAGCCCTCGCAGCCTTTAAACATAACATCCGTGATGAGTGGCAGTCCAGACATCTCGGCCAAGAGAAGCCAAAGTCCATGGCAGCCCTCACAACACTCATGACCCGCTTTTACGCGGGCGAGGATAGCTGGTTGGCCCGTAGCAAAAACACAGCAAGCAACCCTAGCACATCGGAGGCCAGAGACAGCAACGGCAAGCCACGTCGCAACAGATACAAGCGCCGCAACAATGGCGATAACACCGAAGACACGTCAATCAATGCCGGTTCCATTGGCTCTAAATCCGGTCAGCGGAAAAAGCCGTTCAAAAGAAACAATCCGGGCCCGTCCAGTTTGGACCGCATACTCGACCGCTCGTGTCAAATTCACGGCACCCCCGATAAGCCAGCCAACCGCACCAACAGAGAATGCTGGGTGTTCAAACAGGCCGACAAGTTGAATGCCGAAAGCAAGGAAAAGGGGCTGCATAGCGACGACGAGGAGGAGCCCTGGCCGCCGAACACAGCAAGACAGAAGAAATTTCCTCCCCAAGTGAAAACAGTGAACATGATATACGCAACCCATATCCCCAAGCGGGAACGGAAGTGCGCACTCAGGAAGGTCTACGCGATGGAGCCAGTCGCCCCAAACTTCAACCCATGGTCTTCTTGTCCAATCACTTTTGATCGCAGGGAACACCCCACTAGTATCCGTCATGGCGGTTCTGCCACATTGGTCCTCGATCCTATCAAGTCCTTATGGACGGTGGCAGCAGCCTGAACCTGCTTTATCAGGATACGGCGCGCAAAATGGGTATCGACCCCTTGAGGATCAAACCCACAAAAACCATCTCCAAAGGTTTCATACCAGGTATAGAGGCCTGTTGCACGGGCTCAATCACACTGGAAGTGGTCTTCGGATCTCCGAATAACTTCCGAAGCGAAGAGTTAGTCTTCGATATCGTCCCCTTCCGCAGTGGCTATCACGCACTACTCGGACGAACCGCATTCGCTATATTGAATGTGGTACCGCATTATGCATACCTCAAACTCAAAATGCCAGGACCTCGCGGGGTTATAACAGTTAACGGAAACACAGAACGGTCGCTCTGCATGGAGGAGCACACTGCGGCCCTTGCAGCAGAAATGCAAAAGCAACCTTTTGAGGCAAACCGCCAATTCGGCGACAAGGTCCACAGACACATTCAAGCGAGTCCGGAATAACCTGCAACAGAATGGCCAGGATCGTTCAGAGCTCGCCTAGCAATTCGGACTCCGTCCTAGTCCCAGTCAAGCGACGAAATTTACACCGTGTGTACATAACTACACATTAAAGATACCATGGGTATAGGCGGAGGCACGGCTATGGCACGTCCCACAATGCAGTTCAACCGCCTCAGGACCAGTATACCTTTATGATTATCTTCCTTTCAGGACCCTATTCTCTGGAGGCCCTCTCCGATAGCTAGATCATCGGACCCATTATGAGAGGGAAGCACCAAGGGAGCAAGAAGCTTTGACATACAAGGGAATACCCAGGTGGTCTCTCATACCGATCGTTATACCTGTTTTACATACCCGCACGCAGCTCGCCCTTGGATCAGACATGTTAGATAGTCCTATTTTTGCTTATTGTACTACTTATACACATACGCTTTGACGTATCCTATAAATAACAATGCACAGCGTCAGCTTATTATTACATTTCTTCACCTTCCTTTTTTTCCTTGTTTTTCTACTCACGACAAGTTGCTCCCGTACATTCTGGTACGTTCAGTACGCCAGGGGCTTCAGTGTACCCCATAACACGGCAAGAAAAGTCCAAACACTTTCTAGAGTGCGGCACCCCGAACTTATTGCATTATATGCATCAGCTCCGAATCATGTCTTGGGTCAATAGTTGGGTTTGCCCGGCTCCCATGTTTTGGTGCCTTATGTTCCGCTATATCGGCTAAGGTAGCACTGGGAGAACTACTGCGATTGTGTATCGGTTCTTCTGGACGAGCACCTCAGTAGAGAAAGCCGAAAACTGACTGTCATAATGCGGCGAGAGCTGGTCGCTAATCGAGAGGTCCCAAATCCCTAAAGATTTTTTCCGCTTCAGGCGAGGAGTCGGCCTTGTCCGATTTAGGCGTTCATAGCGCCCCAAGTTCGGCCTTCTGAATACTAGGGGCTTTGCCAAAATTTAAAATTGTAGACTTCCATGGCTAAGTGAGAGTGATAAAGTCTTATAGTCCAATTGCCTGGTTCGTTGTGCTGAACACCTCCTTCGAAGGACCTAAAACTGGGATAAAGAGTGATCAGATTTACCACGAACACCTCAGTACTAGCTACATGGGGGCAGAAGTCGACAACTGGCCAACTCTTAGATTTTATAAACGGCCGCAGAGAAGGTAATATTTTAAATCAACGAGCGTTATATAGCACAGACGAACTCGTTTTCATATTACAGGATCACATGAGTACATTCATTCAAATATTACATCCTTAGAAAATTCCTCCGCCATAAGGCGGACACCCTTCAGGACGCTGTCATAATAATTTTTAGGGCGGTGATGCTCCTTGCCCTCCGGCGGCCCCTCCATCACCAGCTTCTCGGCATCCATCTTCGCCCAGTGCACTTCAGCTCGGGCAAAAGCCCTGTGAGCACCCTCAATGCAGACGGACCGCTTTATGATCTCAAGCCGTGGGCAGGCATTCACAAGCCGCCTCACCAGGCCAAAGTAGCTGCCAGGAAGGGGCTCGCCAGGCCACATCTGGACAATAAGGCCCTTCATGGACTGTTCGGCCGCCTTGTGGAGCTCGACCAATTGCTTCAACTGGTCGCTCAAGGGCACCGGATGTTCGGTCCTAGTATACTGAGACCAGAACAACTTCTCCATCGAGCTCCCTTCCTCGGCCCGATAAAATTCCGCGGCATCGGACACACTACGGGGAAGATCTGCGAACGCTCCCGGAGAGCTCCGAACTCGGGTAAGTAAAAGGAAAGTTTCCTTCACATGCTTGCTTTGCATAATGAATTACTTACCCGCCGTTCTGTTCTGGACCGCCTGAAGCTCCTGGAGGACCTTGTTGGCTTCGGCCTTGGCATTTTTTGCGTTCTCAAGGGCCTTCACAAGCTCAGACCCTTGCGTCTTAGAGTCACGCTCCAAGGACTCGTATTTTTTGACGAAATCCTGGAGCTCTTGCTGCGCCTCGCCGACTCGAGCTTCTTGCTTCTTGCGCTCGGTGCGCTCCTTGGCCGTTTTGTCTTCGGCCTCAGACAGCACCTCCTTCAGGGCCGCCACTTTGGTCATGGCCCCTAGAAAAATTCATGATGATCCGGTAACTTAACAACCACATTCCTTTTTATTCCTTATCAATATACGGACGGGTATTACTTACCTTTGTTCTCTTCGAGCTGCCTCTTGGTAAGGCCGAGCTCTTTTTCGGACCGCTCAAGGTCCCGCTTCAGTGCGGAGACCTCCGCAGTGCGAGCGGCAGCGGCCAGCAACGAACCTGCTTATTCACATAAGACACACTCTGATTAGACTCCTGTGATTATTATTTGATCCTCTGTTCGGCCTTTCTTTGCGAACGCCAAACAGAGGATCAGGGGCTACTGTCTATGCTATAGCATTTTCTTATAAATTGATTACTTACCTCAAAGCCTGTTAAGAGGCTGGCACAGGCTTCAGTCAGTCCGCTTTTAGCGGACTGAACCTTCTCTACCACCGCACTCATGACAGTGCGGTGATCTTCATCAATGGAAGTGCCACGAAGCGCTTCCAGCAAGTTGTCCGGTGCCTCTGGATGGACAGAGGCCATCGGCATAGACGGCTCGCCCCCCTTTGTGAGGGGTCGCCCGACAGAGTCTGGAACCACAGGACGTTGCGACGTAGTATTTGGTCGGGGGCCGGATTTGCTGCCCCCGTCCTTAGGGCCCACGGGAGCCTTGCCTCCCATGCGCCCGGCGTCTGGGAGGTCACCTTGGGGCGCCCCCAGAACTAGCTTCCCTTGGCTTGGTGCCCTTCGGGACAACACCTCGGCGTCGTCCGTAGGGCGGTTGGAGGAGGTGGTCGGGAGCGAATCACTGTTCATCTCCGACAGGCCCAGAGACCCATCCGAAGTGGATACGTCGATACGATCCTTGGGTGGGCTGCATGATCATGTTTGGCATGATAAGAAACAATAAAACAAAATATACCAGAACAATTATGGTATCCGGATACTTACGACTTCGCTAGGGGCTTGTCCCTGGGCAACCACTCCTCATCGTTGAACGCGGCCATGGTGGAATGGTCCGAAAGGAGGGCTCTTCCCTTCTTGGACCCTTCGGCCTCCCCGGATGGGGCTGCCTTCCTTTTCTTATCCCCGCCGGCTGGATGGGGAGAATTTTCCTCTTCCTCCTCCTTGTCTTCGTGGGAGGTGGGCGTCTCGGTGTTATCGGACGATGATTCCGATACAACCTTGCACCGGGGACCTTTCCTGGTCCCCGCTGCCTTCTTCTTGCCCTTCTTCTCCGGCGCCTCATAGGGCACCGGAATCAGCATCTCCATCAGGAGAGTACTTGTTGGATCTTCGGGCAGTGGGGCCGGATAGTCGATCCGCTCCGTTGTCCCGACCCATTCCTGTAAAATAATGTGAAGGCTCAGATCCCTCACATAATTATACTAGGGAAAGAAACGCCTTATGAGATATAAGGAACTTACCGGATTAGTAGGGCGCTTTGCGCTGAGTCCGCGGTCCTCGATAAGAGAAGGAGGTACCTTGGCAGACTTGAACAGCACCCTCCAGATGTCCTGGTGCGTCATGTCGAAGAGCTCTCGCAGTGTCTGGTGCCTTGTCGAGTCGAACTCCCACATATTGAATGCCCGTCTTTGACACGGGAGGATCCGGCGGAAGAGCATGACCTAGACCACGTTGACAAGCTTGATTTTCTTGCTTATCATGTTTTTAACACAGTTCTGGATTCCGGTCAGCTCCACCGATGAACCCCAAGATAAGCCCTTCTCTTTCCAGGAGGTGAGCCGCATGGGGATGTCGAATCGGAATTTGGGGGGCGCCGTCCAGTTGGTGTCGCGTGGCTCAGTGATGTGGAACCACCCCGATTGCCACCCCTTTACGGTTTCCACATAGTAGCCTTCGAGCCAGGTGACGTTGGGCATTTTTCCCACCATGGCGCCTCCGCACTCCACTTGCTGGCCGACTACCACCTTCGGTTTAACATTGAAGGTCTTCAGCCACAGGCCGAAATGGGGCTTTATGCGGAGGAAGGCCTCGCACACGATGATAAACGCCGAAATATTGAGGATGAAATTGGGGTCCAGATCATGGAAGTCCAGCCCGTAGTAGAACATGAGCCCGCGAACGAATGGGTGGAGGGGAAATCCCAGCCCGCGGACGAGATGGGTAAGGAATACAACACTTTCGTGGGGCTCAGGGGTAGGAACATTTTGCCCCGCGCCTGGGAGCTGGTGCGCAATATCTGCGGCCAGGTATCCGGCTTCCTGGAGCTTCGTGATGTTCTCCTCCATGACAGAGGAGGCCATCCACTTGCCTCCCGCTCTGGACATGTTCGGAGTGTTTTTGCGGAGAAAGATGCGAACTTGGGCGCTGGAGATCGAGTGCGTGAGAATGGATGGGCAGGGAGGAAGAAGGCGTGGGTAAAAAAGAGGAGTCCTTATCCCTTTATAAGGGCGGTAGAAACTGGGTGCCTCCCCACTTGCCTGGTAAAACTCGCTTATTCCCCAAGCGTCGTGATTGATGGCGCGGTTGGGTTACCCACACCCGTATTGATGAGAATCCTGTGATAAGGGGACGTGATCTCTGCTTCGACAAGACATGCCAAGAAAACCGCCTCGCAGTATGTGTAGTAGCTGGTTGAGAAAAATGGTTCGAATAATAACCGGGGCCGTGGCATGATGTCACGTTATGAAAAGTTGTCAGCAGATTAGATTTGTGGAAATATTATACTCTCTACGGTGGTATGTGGAATTTGGTTTGCGGAGCCTGACACTACCCTTGTGTTCAAAATCTTCTATGGAGTATTCGGAGGAGGAACCCGCCTTGCAATGCCGAAGACAATCTGCGTGTCGGACTTATCGTCATTGAAGCCTGGTTCAGGGGCTACCGAGGGAGTCCTGGATTAGTGGGTCCTCGGACAGCCAGACTATATGCTTTGGCCGGACTGTTGGACTATGAAGATATGAGATTGAAGACTTCGTCCCGTGTCCAGATGGGACTCTCCTTTGCATGGAAGGCAAGCTTAGCGCTTCGGATATGTACATCTCCTCCCTTGTAACTGACTCTGTGTAAACCGGAGGGTTCCAGTCCGTAGGACAACAACAATCATACCATAGGCTAGCTTCTAGGGTTTAGCCTCTCCGATCTCGTTGTAGATCAACTCTTGTAATACTCATATCATCAAGATCAATCAAGCAGGAAGTAGGGTATTACCTCCATCGAGAGGGCCCGAGCCTGGGTAAACATTGTGTCCCCTGCCTCCTGTTACCATCCGCCTTAGATGCATAGTTCGGGACCCCCTACCGGAGATCCGCCGGCTTTGACACCGACAGTCGCTATACCTCAGTCTCTGCTAGCTTCTCCAGATCATCTGCCTCGTCCGTTCGGAGTTTCAGAGTTAGCGGTTCCACTCGCTACTCCCTTAGTTTCCTCGTCAGTTCGCGAGCGTTTGCTCAAGTGTAGGGTGTAGTCCTTCGTGTAGTGCATGTGCATCTGTTGTAGTATCATGTTTGTGTGTGCCTGTGTGGAGCAGCTTTGTAGCTTGTTTGTTGTGTGCTTTGTTGCAATAAATTGTTTTCTCGTGCTTCTTTGTTTTGAATCCTCAGTGTTACCCCCTTATGGAAATTACCCCTCGACCGACACCGGATCAGAAGAAGCCGGAAGCAGTATAGGTATACAAGAAATTTAGTTAAAAGCAATGAGGTTTTCAGCCGACAACATTGTATTGCAAACATCCGTCCAGATACAAATTGTATTTTGATCAGACTTTCAGCACCAAGTACCTGTCAGAGATACACTTTATAGAAGCAAAGAGTAAATCAGAAAGAGGACAAAATTGGATTAACCGTGCATTTCAAGTAAAAGGTATGGGCTATGCACAATGATTGAATGGGCCATAAGTCACAATTAAAACACTGCGACACCCAGAAGTCAGTCCCAATGCACAATGAATCCAGTAAGGACAGTCAGACAATTCTTGTCATATAAGTAATCAGCTGCCGGACTGCCAAAAATATATATATGACATTCCATTCACCAAGAAAATCAGTCTCGTCCTTCTCCACAATTTATTGACGAAGTGTACAAAGATAAGGTTCCCAGTCTGCATCTGTACGGAACGAATGGATTCCCATGCAAGATATTTAGTCTTCTCAATAAAATACCGCAAAAGCTTCTGGCATAAGGTACGGAGTCATCCCTAGAAAATTCTTTAAGGGGGGAAGCTTATGAGGTATGATACCCCGTTTTTCCTCAAGAAGATATCCACCGAAGGCTTCAAGCATAAGCCATCCAGTCTTCATCAGCACGGTATCCCGATGGCTTCCAACGCAAGCTGCCCAATCTTCTTCAGTACGATGCTGGTACAAGGCATTTAATTATGAATTATCAGCATATGACAGTGTTTTCCAAATGGCAGATCTGCGACAATTTGGTCTAAACAAAAATGAGTCAGAACAAAGGTATGCCTCGAGAATCAGATATTTGTTCATTCAGTATGCCGTCAAGCCCATGCAAGTCTCTCGCACAAGGAAGAATTCACAGTACACATCCGACAACCTCACCAGTTATTCAAGAAACAAAAATCAGGGGGTGATGCCATAATCAACAAGCTTGAAGGAAAGACAACATTGGGACAATAATCTTGGAGTGATTATGAAGACCAGTCCCGCACATCCAACAATATGATGTTATTAACCCTATCACTGTCCGACATAATCCACAACAGTATTGAGATCTGTATAACCACAGGTGACCCGGATAAATATACCGAGGCTCAAAACATGAACCAGGCCATGGTATGATTGCCAAATATTGTACGTAACTGTATTCAGGGCCGTGAAAATAATCAAGGATATATATAAGGCCCCGCTCTTTCAGTTGAGGATCCAGATGAAGAAAGTAATAATGAAAGAGCAAGACCGACAATACAGGTATGCCAGTTATTATGTGAAAAATGTGGATGCCAAGACCGTCTTATTCCACGGCAAAACCCAAGCAAAGATCTGCCTAAGAGGTATACTCCATTGTGGTAAGGACCTCATAGCGAGGCAACCTGCTCAGTCCACATGATGCTCAGAACTGTCGGCATTGAATACCTGAGTCTGTCCGGTCAGACTCATGCACAGCTCAATATATTGACCTCAACACCCGCGATGGAGCATCGCACAGACTGTTATTCCCAGGGAGATACTGGCAAAAATGAAGAATCAGTGTGAAAACATATACTTTGAGGATAGTTATCTCTCGCATAGGGGAAGCAATTAAAAGAATAGCCTGTGTGAATGGGATTCTTTGCCAAGATCACCGCCAGTCAAGTCTGCAAATCTTATCATCAGGAGATGGTGAACTTTTCTATCAGTCACGACAAGCGACAGTCAAGCCTTTGGTACAACTTGGATACTCAAGACTGTGAAGCCAGTCAAGATAAGTCAAAAACTTCTGCAAGATGTCAGCATCCTTAGCAAAAACAGATATGATCCACATCACTGTTTTGGACCCAGAAGGCATGCTTATATTCAAGGAATCTCATTCCTGGATAAAAGGGATTCTTTGTTCCACGGGAAGATATATTCTCCAACTCCGTGGAATATTCTCGGTACTTGATACTAGAATATCATTTCCAACAAGGATCAATATCAAGAAGGACAAGTATGTCCGTAATGTTTCGGATGCCAGCTTGGCCCACTGATATGAAAGAAAATTTGAGTCAGTATAAAAAGGAACATATGAGGTAAGTCCTGTCAGTATGTCAGATCCAGTGAAGCAAACCACACCAGATCAAGACTGTCGGTCAGATCCAATTCAGTGGAAATATTGTGAATAAAAGAAACCCGAGTTGGAAACGGTTTCTTCAAGTCAGGAAAATTATTTAACCCTGAACAACCAAATATCGAGGACGAGATTTCTTTACAGGGGCAAGGTTTGTAACAGCCTGGATTTTTGCCCTTTTCTTTTTCGTTTGATTTTCTGGGATTTCCTGTTTTGTTTTGCTTTTCCGTGGCTATGTGGTTCTGAAACTTGGGAAGATCATGTCTTCATGGGTTTTATAGTGCCTAGTCACCCTCATCATCATCCCAAGATCATGTCATTTCCATCCTTGACCTAACCCATTATTCTTTTTATTGGGAATATTCCTTTGCTGATAAAGGAATAACCCTTGAAACCCTTGGTCGTGAAGCAACCTATATTTCTGTCACTCCTAAAATTCCCAAATAATTCTCATAAATTTTTTGCGTCCTATATTGCTCAAATATGGAAAAATATTGCATTGTCATGTTCGGAAATAATCCTCCAATAATTCTTTTTCTATTCTGTCCTAAATGGCACATTGTGAAGCAAGTGCCATTTATATTTTCCCAATTCAACCCAAACTTCTTGGACATCATTTCCTGTCCAAATAATTGACCTGTGCCAAAATTCAACTCAATTTGCCTAGTAAATATTCCTAAGCAATGTTTCAAAGTTCCTGTCTAAGGGAAGTGATTGTGAAGCAAGTACAAGCTAGGCATATCCAAATGAGTTGAAATTTTGCAAGGTCCTTTATATGATCAAATCATGACTCTCCACCAAATATGAGATCATGTAACTCGTCTATGTGAGCCCAGCTCCAAATCTTAGTTTCTGGTCAGATTTTCAGTTTGGGAAACAACTATATTTTATATTGCTTCAATTGAGCTGAAACTTTACCAGGACATGCTTCTACCTATATCAACTCCCTCCACCAAGGTTTAGCTCAATTAGTTAATCCAATTGCCAAGTGCAATTTTTCCAAGTTTCTGTCCAGAATGAAGCTTTGTGAAGCAAGTGCCACTTTGGTATTTCCAAATGGCATGAAACTTTTACAGCAGCTTCATATCTTCATATAACCCTTCTATGCCAAATTTCAGCTCATAGAAATCAAGTATGTGGGTGCATCATCCAAATCCCTAATTCTGGCCAGATTTGCACTTTCTACAGCAACCCCCATCTAAACTCCTCCTCTTAATCTGATTTTTGTTGATCAGCATCACCTTAGTATGTGATCATCATCAGACAAACTAGTTACCACGTTACCAAGCTGGTTTAACCACAGAGAGTTACAAACACCTTCTTACTGAATTACTTTTAGAGCTAAGTGCAAATCTCTTCTTTGCCCCTGGACCGATTTATTTCCTCCTTTTGACTGAGGGCAACAAGGTCCATCCACTGGACATGGTTGGCCACGCCAAAGAGCACCGCTTGCGCCAGTGCGCGTGGTGATCACGCTTGCGTCATGGCTACAGGCGTGCTCTGGCTTGTTCCGGCCACTATGCTCGTCTCCTCCCTCCTTATCTCGACCTCAAACCTTGTCCAGGAGCTCGCATGTGCTCGACTGCGTCGCCCTGCATGGCTGCCTCGTCATGGTTCACCATTAATGCGCCGCTAGAGCAGTGCCCGTGCCATGCCCTGCCCCTGACCTCCATTAGAGCACTGCTCAAGCTCGCTTGTGAGCTCCAGAGCCTTCCGTGCAGCTATTTAAGCGTGCCCCGAGTCCCTCCGCACCTCAACAGCCTCTCCCCAAGCCTCCTCGCCCACTAGAGCCCTCGTCCCTCTCTTCTTTTTGCCGGAGATCGCCATGGCCGCCTCGGCCTCGGCTTGGTGCCGACCAACCTGAGCCCACTCTTCTCCTCCTACCTTGTCCATGAGGTTCCCCTCGTCACCGCGGTCCTCCCCACCACACTCGTTCGACCCCGGAGTGCCTCTAGCCACCCCTCCCCACTCTTGGCTGTCGCTGTTGCTCTCAGACACCACCCCGACCGAGTCCATCCGAGCCTCCTGTCTCCCTCCTAACTCCACCACCGTCCTCCCCGTGCGCCGCTGAGTCGTCCTACCCACTTGTCCCTCGCCCGAGCTGCCCACATCGCCAGAGACCACCGCCGCCCGCCGCCCTCTGCCACCCCTCGGTCCTCCTATGCCCCGCATCCTCTCTCCTCCCCGGGGCCGGACGACCCTCTGGACGGACACGCCACGCCGGGCCGCGCCCGCCGGTGCCCGTGCCTTGGCCGGAGCTGGCCTGGGCCTGCCGCCCCAACGCCGGCAGCGCCCTGTCCTCATCCTCTACTTCCTGTCATGGCCAGGCATGGGAGGAAGAAGAAGACAGGGGGAGGAGAGAGAAGGATAAGGTGGTCCCCGCATGTCATCCTCTGCCCATTGACCCCACCACTGCCACGCCACGTAATTGGAAACACATTTCCCCGAGTACGTCTTCTTCCAATGAAAGTGTATTCATCCTTTCTTTTATCTAAAATACGTTTCCTCTCTGGAAAGCGTATTCCTCTCTACTGCAGCATAAAGTACGCTTACACTGCCCTAAAAACATATTTCTACTTATACGCTTTCAGTTTTTCCTCCCAGGGACCCGTTGGTGATAATTTTTTCGCAGATTGGTCCCTGTTCTTCCAACCTTCACAACTTTTCAACCGTAACTCCGATTGAGGTGAAACCAATACTCATTTCTTCGTATCGTCGAGCTCTATCTTTTGGTAGAATTTTCACTAGGTGTTCTCATAGTGAAAATGACCATTTTTTCCTTGCCTCTAATCATCCCCCTCCAAGAACGTATCATCCGACTTTTGCTCTGCGGCTTTTTCACCGCACTTCTTCCTGGAGTCTCCATCACCCCAGGCAAGCCACAGTACCCACTTGCATGATAGTCATGCAGTAGCCATGGTTTTCAACTTGAATATTTATTAAGTGTTTGCTTGCTTAAAATATGGTTATAGTTGTTTCGGTAATGCTTATGGGTTCATGCTTACTTACTTGCTATGTTGTTATGCACTTGGTTGTCTTGCCCTGCTAGTTTCTAGTATTCCTTTCATATGCTTACGCTTGCTAGTAGTATATGCTGATGTTGATAATGGCCTTCGGTGCATGACTGCCGTCTGTCCCGAGTACCGTTGTTATATATGTTCCATTGCATCCAGTTGGTTAAATGCTTGCATGATGGCATTGTTGATATGTTCTTGCATGATGTTTATTGTTGATGCTAGTGGTCATGTTATGCTATGAGTAGTGTTATACTGGTAATATTCATGCTCTTCATTATGCCATGCTCAGTTGGAGATGATCCATTGTTGATATGGTGGCTAGTTATGTTGCACCCGTGCTTATGTTGATATCATGCTCTTGCATTGTAATTGCATCGTGTTATTTTAGCACGACTCAGCATATTTGCATTCAAGTTTAACCGAATTAAATTGAACTTGAACACCTGTTGGCTGAGTCATGGTGCCACCATATCGAACTGACCAGTGCAACCACACTTATCGTTATGGGTTGGTCCTAACTAGGTCTATTGTCGTACCTCTCACCGGTGCCTCCAACTAGAGAAGGTTATGGGCGTGCGGTACCCTGGCCCGGTAAGGAGACATAACCTTGTGTGCCCATTGTTATTATTATGGATCCGGTCCCCATGAGGGACGGTCCCCGTGAGGGACGTTTTGGCCACGACGGTGGTCGTTGTGTCTTTGGTAGACACGGGGCCACCCAGGACTAGCCCTGTTGGGAGTGGGTCAGAGTGGTCGAGAGAGTGTCATGACAGTAGATTGGTTTTGTCGGAACGCCATTGGTCCACCTGAATGGGAGTGCAAGGCCATGGGTTCGGTAGTGTGGGTATAGTGTACTAACCTCTGCAGAGTGTATATTAAATCTATCGATAGCCGTGCCCATGGATAAGGGCCCAGTTCGTGTCGGTCACACTGTGAGTCAACAGTAATAATAATAATAATAATGTGCTAAATAACAACCTTGGTTTGAGGATGAGATAAGATGGTTGTGATCGCCGGAAGGATCACTGTTTGAGACCAAGTGTTGGTCATGGTTGTGATCACCGGAATGATCACCGTGGTATCAAGGATACCGAGTTGTTGGATATTCGTGATGTTGTGCGAGAATCATGAGTAAAGATCAAGCTCCTTGTGGTCATTTTATGATTACTACGGTATTGTTTATACCAAGCTTGATTTGATCCTGAGATGATCATGTAATGTCCGAAGTTGGTAAGTGATGCATGTGATAGTTACGAGGTAACCTGAGCAGAATAAATGGTGCATGTAGTGCCATCATGTTGCATGCTAGTATCCTCAGCTTTATATGTTCATGCCATGATCATATTGTTCATGTTGTTCATGCCTTGTTATCCTGATGATCTCATAATAATTCCTGCTTAACCTGTAATTGCCATGTCATTGTTTGTCTTGATTGCTTATGGTTATTGTGATCTTGCAAGTACATTCAATGTACTGACCTGGCATGTCATGCCAGTTTGCAGGTCGTGCCGGGATTGCTTGCTTGTTCGGAGTTGTTCCTATGTTCACGAGCTAGGATAAACGTTCCAGCCAGAGTGCCCGCGGATTGGATTCCATCATCGCCGTTCGTTGTTCCGCTGCCAGTAGTTGTTCTGGTGCTTCGAGTTGTTATGCTGCTTGTATAGAGCAACCGTGGTTGGCATAGTATCACCGTGCCGATGTTATTCATTGTAATATCGGAACCCTTGTATTCATATTCGTGTTGTATTAGAGAGCTGGTTTGTTCTATACTAAGCAGTGTCGTATTCCAGAAGACTTCCCCTCAATCTCTGGGCTGGAATATGGGGCGTTCCGGTTTTCTCTGAGCCGGGGTTCCACAGGCTTGGTATCAGAGCGGGTCTGGTTCTAGAGCGTCCTAGTCCGCTGGAACATTAGAAAACAATAGTATAGGGTCTGGTTGTTGCCCTTGCTTGTTGCATTTGGTTGTTGCATTTGTTTGCTGCATATAGTCTTATTTCTGAATTAGTCCGAGACACCATTCAAGCTAGGAGATTGCTTGGTGTCGCTAAGGGAGTCCTGGATTAGGGGGTCATTGGACAGCCGGACTATATGCTTTGGCCGGACTGTTGGACTATGAAGATACAAGATTGAAGACTTCGTCTCGTGTCCGGATGGGACTCTCCTTTGCATGGAAGGCAAGCTTAGCGATTCAGATATGTAGATCTCCTCCCTTGTAACCGACTCTGTGTAACCCTAGCCCCTCTGGTGTCTATATAAACCGGAGGGTTCCAGTCCGTAGGACAACAACAATCATACCATAGGCTAGCTTCTTGGGTTTAGCCTCTCCGATCTCGTGGTAGATCAACTCTTGTAATACTCATATCATCAAGATCAATCAAGCAGGAAGTAGGGTATTACCTCCATCAAGATGGCCCGAACCTAGGTAAACATTGTGTCCCCTGCCTCTTGTTACCATCCACCTTAGACGCACAGTTTGGGACCCCCTACCCGAGATCCGCTGGTTTTGACACCGACATTGGTGCTTTCATTGAGAGTTCCACTGTGCTATCATCATAAGGCTTGATGGATCCTTCGATCATCGGCAACAATGTGACCCAGGGTGAGGTTTTCCTCCCCGGACAGATCTTCGTATTCGGCGGCTTCGTACTGCAGACCAACTTGCTCGGCCATCTGGAGCAGATCAAGAGCTACGCCCCTAGCCATCAGGTCAGGTTTGGAAGCTTGAACTATACCGCCGAAATCCGCGGAGAATTGATCTTCGACGGATTCGAACCCATGTCAGGTACGCCGCATAGTCACAATGAGAATGATTTAGCTCTGCCATCGGACAGTGTTCAGGAGATCACACCTGTAATTAATTTGGCCCTCAATCCAGAATAGATTGCGCCATCCGAGGATGGGTGGATGGACCCTGCCACGGAGGCCGCACACTCAGCGGCGATAGAGCCGAATACTGACTTCACCTCCTATGAGACCTGTGTTGCCGGACACTCGGATTCGTCCCCGGCCACAGAGTCCGAACCGCTCACGTCCGTGCCCATCCAATCTGATTGGGCACCGATCATGGAGTTCACCTCCGCGGATATCTTTCAGCACTCGCCCCTAGGCGACGTGCTAAATTCATTATGGTCTCTCTCCTTGTCAGGAGACCCTTGGCCGAACTATGTCCGGCTAAAGTGGGAAGCGGATGATGAAGAAATTCGTTCCCCACCCACCACCCACTTAGTAGCCACTATCGACGACCTAACCGACATGCTCGACTTCGACTTCGAAGACATCGACAGTATGTACGACGATGCGGGAGACGAAAAGGAACCACCGCCCACAGGGCACTGGACCGCCACCTCATCGTATGATATATACATGGTGGACACCCCCAAAGAAAGCGATTGAAATAAGGGAATAGAGGATAATCCCCTGAGAAGCAATCCAAGAACCGGCATCATCGGCGCCGCTCTAATCCCCTCCATAGCAAAACAGCGATACGGCCTGGCATCTTGAGCTTAAGGTATGCGTAGTGCGGTACCGCATTGAACTTAGCGAATGCGGTTCGCCCGAGTAGTGCGTGATAGCCACTGCGGAATGGGACTATGTCGAAGATTAACTCCTCGCTTCGAAAATTATCTGGACATCCGAAGACCACTTCCAGTGTGACTGAGCCTGTACAGTTGGCCTCTACACCTAGCATTACGCCTTTAAAGGACGTTTTGGTGGGCTTAATCCTCGAGGGATATATGCCCATTTTCCGCACTGTGTCCTGGTAAAGCAGGTTCAGGCTACTGCCGCCGTCCATAAGGACTCTAGTGAGATGAAATCCGTCAATAATTGGGTCTAGAACCAATGCGGCGAATCCGCCATGACAGATGCTAGTGGGATGGTCCCTTCGATCAAAGGTGATCGGGCAGGAGGACCATGGGTTGAACTTTGGGGCGACTGGCTCTACCGCGTATACGTCCCTTAACGCGCGCTTCCGCTCCCTTTTGGGGACGTGGGTTGCGTATATCATGTTCACATTCCACACTTCTGGGGGGAAACCCTTCTGTCCACTGTTGTTCGGCGGCCGGGGCTCCTCGTCGTCATCGCTATGCAGCCCCTTGTCTTCATTTTTGGCATTTAACTTGCCTGCCTGCTTGAACACCCAACAATCCCTGTTGGTGTGATTGGCCGGCTTTTCACGGGTGCCATGTATCTGGCACAAGCGGTCGAGTATACGGTCCAAACTGGACGGGCCCCTAGGATTCCTTTTGAATGGCTTTTTTCGCTGACCGGATTTAGAGCCTCTGAATCCGGCATTAACTGTCGTATCCTCAGCATTGTCGCCGTTAAGGTGGCGCTTCTGCTTGTTGCGACGCGACCTGCCACTACTGTCCCTGGTATCCGAATTACCAGGGTTCTTGGTCATATTGTTGCTACGAGCAAGCCATTCTCCCACGCAAAAGCGGGTCATGAGTGTCTTGAGTGCTGCCATAGACATCAGCTTTTCCTGTCCAAGGTGCCGGGCAAGCCACTCGTCACGGATATTGTGTTTGAAGGCTGCTAGGGCCTCAGCGTCCGGACAGTCGACTATTTGATTTTTCTTTGTTAGGAACCATGTCCAGAATTGCCTGGCCGATTCCTCTGGCTGCTGAATTACGTGACTTAGGTCATCGGCGTCTGGGGGTCGCACATAAGTGCCCTGGAAATTGTCGAGGAATGCGGATTCTAGGTCCTCCCAACAACTGATTGATCCTGTTGGCAAGCTGTTAAGCCAATGCCGAGCTGGTCCTTTAAGCTTGAGTGGGAGGTATTTGATGGCGTGGAAATCATCGCCGCGGGCCATGTGGATATGAAGGAGATAATCCTTGATCCATACCGCAGGATCTGTTGTGCCATCATATGATTCGATATTTACGGGTTTGAAACCCTCGGGGATTTGATGATCCATTATTTCGTCTGTGAAGCATAGTGGGTGTGTGGCGCCTCTGTACTGGGCTATATCACGACGTAGCTCCAATGATCTTTGTCTACTGTGTTCGGCCATGCCGAATTTGTGGCTGGCGTGACGGTTACCATCTCGAGCCGTGGGGCGACCACGCGATCCGTAGATCGATCTTGTTTGCCTTGCCTTGTCCTCCAACATATCTCGTAAGTCCGGCGCATATTTCCGTGCCTTGGTACGGGGTGCGGCTTGAGTGGAGGGCCGAGAGGCCTCTCTGTCGCGGCCATGAGGTGGCCGCTCGGCCGCATCAAGTGCTTCCTCCTCTAATCGGGGTAGCAACCTGCGCTTTGGGTAGCTCTTGGAGGGGCGTTCGAGTTTATGCTCTTCGACCGAAAGGACTTCAGTCCATCTATCGACTAGCAAATCTTGATCAGCTCTAAGTTGTTGTTGTTTTTTCTTGAGGCTTCTTGCCGTGTCCATAAGCCTACGTTGAAAACGCTCTTGCTCGACGGGATCCTCTGGCACGACGAATTCGTCATCGTCGAGGCTTGCCTCGTCTTCGGAGGGAGGCATATAATTATCGTCCTCAACCTCTCTGTCTGCCGTTCTCTCATGAGGGCTGGTTTCTCCATCCTCCTATGCTAAATCTTGCTGGAGGGGGTTTTCTTCGGCACTTTCCAGAGTATTATTATCTCCCATGCTGGAATCACCGTATTTGTTTTGGCGGGATTTTGAGCGGCGCCGCGGACGCCGGCGCTTAGGCTGTTTCTTGGAGGGGTCATCCTCCGTTGTTCCATCGCCATCTCCTTCTTTTAGGGTGTCCACCATGTATATGTCATATGACGAGGTGGCTTTCCAGGGCCTGATAGGCGCTGGTTCTTCATCGTCTCCTTCATCGGCGTCCAGACCGTCGATGTCTTCGGAGTCGAAGTCGAGCATGTCAGTTAAGTCGTCGACGGTGGCTACAAAGTGGGTGGTGGGTGGGTTTTGAATTTCTTCATCGTCCGAATCCCAACCTTGCTGACTGTAGTCCGGCCAGGGCTCTCCTGATAAAGAGAGAGACTTCAGTGTCTTCTGAATATCGCCGAAAGGCGAGTGCTGAAAGATGTCCGCGACAGTAAACTCCATGACGGTGCCCAATCGGATTCGATCGGCAGGGGCGCGGAGGGTTCGGAGTCCGGAGAGGAGTCCGGCTCCTTGGAGTCATGAGTCTCGCAGAGTACGGGGCTGGTGTTCGGCTCGATCTCCGTTGGGATCTCAGCCCCCGAGGCGGCATCCAACCACCCATACTCGATCGACGCAGTTGGCTCCGAATTAAGGGTCGAAGCCGATGTGGGTGCGGCCTCCAAGGCACTGTTCGGCGGCAGAGCTAGATCATGCTCGTTGTGACAGTGCGGCGCGCTCGGCAGTGGCTTGAATCCGTCGAAGATCAAGTCCCCGCGCATGTCAGCCGTGTAGTTTAAGCTTCCAAATCTGACCTGACGGCCAGGGGCATAGCTTTCGATCTACTCCAGATGGCCAAGTGAATTGGCTCGCAGTGCGAAGACGCCGAAGACGAAGATCTGTCCGGGGAGGAAGGTCTCACCCTGGACTGCATCGCCATTGATGATCGTAGGAGCCATCAAGCCTGACGGCGACGACACAGAGGAACTCTCAATGAAAGCACTAATGTCGGTGTCAAAACTGGCGGATCTCGAGTAGGGGGTCCCGGACTGTGCGTCTAGGACGGATGGTAACAGGAGGCAAGGGACACGAAGTTTTACCCAGGTTCAGGCCCTCTCGATGGAGGTAAAACCCTACGTCCTGCTTGATTAATATTGATGATATGGGTAGTACAAGAGTAGATCTACCACGAGATCGGAGAGGCTAAACCCTAGAAGCTAGCCGATGGTATGATCGTTGTTGTGTATGTTGTCCTACGGACTAAAACCCTCCGGTTTATATAGACATCGGAGAGGGTTAGGGTTACGCGAAGTTGGTTACAATGGTAGGAGATCTGCATATCCGTATCGCCAAGCTTGCCTTCCACGCCAAGGAAAGTCCCTTCCGGACACGGGACGAAGACTTCAATCTTGTATCTTCATAGTCCAGGAGTCCGGCTGAAGGTATAGTCCGGCCATCTGGACACCCCCTAATCCAGGACTCCCTCAGTTGGTATTGACATTCGGTGGTGCAGAGGGGCCTGGTGCAGTGTCGCGACGTGGTGAAGCCATGGCTGGTGAAGTGGCATTGTGTTCTTCTTCGATGACTCTCGCAACATTAGTTGCAGCCGAAGATGAATACTCTGAATCTTCAATTGGTGGAGTCTGACGCCAGCTTGCATTGCGAGGAGGAGTGG
Source organism: Triticum urartu (assembly GCF_056163025.1). Taxonomy (NCBI): domain Eukaryota; kingdom Viridiplantae; phylum Streptophyta; class Magnoliopsida; order Poales; family Poaceae; genus Triticum; species Triticum urartu. The sequence continues at coordinate 481,286,533 of NC_141874.1, read as the reverse complement.
TGTCAAATTTGAAACCCTCAGTGAAGCCATCTTCGTGAAGATCGTCTTCAAAGCACAGAAGTGTGAGACTCTTCCAGGACCTCCTACAGGCTTCATGACCAGCAAATGAGTTCTTGGTGGCCAAGTTTCTGATATGATTGACGTCCACCAAGATGCTCTGCATCTGACGCTTTAGCCAGTCGTGGTGCCTATCTTGTTTATGATGCAAGGCCACGAGAAGCTCTCGGTTATTGAGCACACGAGATCTCTTCTGAGGCCTTTGAGCAATGGTGCTGTCAGTGGCTTCAGTAGTAGCATGATGAGGTGAACGTGTATTGCCCAAGGGGATAGACACGAGTAGCAGCAAGAACTCCTTCAATTGCTTGCGTGAAGCTTTGGCAATCAACATTATGAAGATAAAGGGGCTCCTTGGCAGGCTCTGCGTAGATGGCTTCAATAGACATATCAACCTTAGGCAAGAACACAAGATGGTTGCATGCAGAGGGCTGATAGTTGATAGAAGAGTGAAGCTTGATCAAGCGCATCACCCATCACTAGTAGAAAAAGGGTCAAACGTGAAGCACATTAGTGCCGGTTTGTATTTGAGCTGGTACTAATGGTACCATTAGTGCCGGTTCGAACGGATTTGCATTAATGCCGGTTCGTGTTGAACCTTTAGTACCGGTTCGTGGCACGAACCGGCACTAAAGGGGTGGTGGCAGGCTGGCGTCAGGCCGGGGCCCCACGATCACCTTTAGTACCGGTTCGTGGCACAAACCGGTACTAAAGGTTCGTGCCACGAACCGGTACTAAAGGGGTCTAACCTATAGTACCGGTTCGTGGCACGAACCGGTACTAAAGGGGTCTAACCTATAGTACCGGTTAGTGCTACGAACCGGTACTAAAGGTCCCATTTTCAAACTCTACCACCCCCCCTGTGGATCGCCTTTTCAGTTTTAAAAAAAATAAAAGAAAATAATGGAAATGTCAAAAAAATAAAAGAAAATAAGTTTCTCATGTGATATGTGGTCTAGTTGTTGGGAAAATTTGCAGATGTGAATTTTGACTTTATTTGCAAAATCTCTCTGAAATTTGTAAAAATGGGCATAACTTTTGCATACTAACTCGGATGAAAAAGTTTTTTATATGAAAAATCATCTACTCGAAAAGTTACATCCGAATTTAATCAGGGGAACCCCGTTAAACATTTGCAAAATCCTTAAAAACCTAATAGAAAAAAAGTTACGGGGCTTTTAAGATCTAGAGTGGAAAAAATTGAAAAATATTCAAACAGTGGGCAAACTGTGGTCAAACAATGGTCAAACTAATTATTCAAGAATATTAGTGTTACTAAATAATTATTTCAATTTTTTGAATTTTGGTCAAATCTGGTCAAACTATGGTCAAACTATGGTCAAACTATGGTCAAACTTATTCAAGAAATATTAGCGTTACTAAATAATTACTTTTTTTTAGAATAATAGTTTCAAACTCAACCGGTGAAATGTGTGACTTCATGCTCAAGCTAAACTCCTGAGGGTTAATAGGATTGACATCTTACTATTGTCAGGAAAACAACAAGTGCAGACTCGGAAATGAAGGAGAATAGAACCTGAAAGTTAAGCGTGCTCGGGCTGGAGTAGTGAGAGGGATGGGAGACCGGTCGGGAAGTTAGATGATTTGGAATGAGTGATCCACACTTGAGCAGTTAAGAGAGGTGATTAGAGACTAAATCATCAAATAATTCAGAAAAATTAAAAATCAAAAAAAATCAAAAAAAATTCCAAAATTTTCAAAAAAAACCTTTAGTACCAGTTGGTAACACCAACCGGTACTAAAGGTCCCCCGTACCAGGGCGCGAGCTCACGCCACGTGGTGGCACTTTAGCGCCGGTTCGTGCCGAACCGGTACTAAAGGGGGGGGGGCCTTTAGTGCCGAAATGGTAGTGTCGGTTCCATAACCGGCACTAAAGGCCCTTACAAACCGGTACTAATGGCCCGTTTTCTACTAGTGCATGGAGCATAAAACTTCAGGCCAAAGAGATCAATTCCTCAGGCAGCAAGTTGTCTGATGAAGAAATCTTGAGCATTGAAGCTGATGCCATTCAGAATATAGAACACCACTGTCTTCATCATGCCTTCAAGCTTGGCTGTAGGGGAATGTCATTTGACGGGCCATAGAGTTCGCCTAACAATGTGATAAATGGTCCATGGCAGATACTCAAGGTCGTCGACAAAGAATTCCTTAGGATATTCACCGTCTTGTGGCAGTGACTTCATCATGCTGAGCATCTGACTCATGTTTGGCTCAGGCTTCTCCAATGCATTCCTATGTAGTTGACAACCAGGTTCATAGTATTGGCCTGGAGTGGGCAGGGGAGTAAGCTCGATGATATCTTGAGCTTTGGCTTCATGGTGCACATCACCTGTCATCCACTCAAGGACCCAAGTTTTCGGATCCATGTTGTAGCCACGAATGTGAAGAGTAGCATAGAACTGCAGCAGAAGCTCTTCGTTCCAATGCTCTTTATCAGTGACAAATCGCAGAAGGCCAACATCTGTGAAACTGTCTAAGGCTTATTCCAAACAGGGCAGTCCAACAATGGCTTCACAATCCAAACGCATGTGAGGAAAGATCCGCTCTTGATTGTATAAGACACATGAGTAATAATTGCGCTGCGGAAAGCTCTAGACGCAATCAGATGAGATCTTTGGCTTCGAGTATGGGTTCTTGCCACTGTCAAAGAATGTGTTGTGTGCCCTGAAGCTATTGACACTGAACGAGCCTGGTGATGATGCAACATCGGGAAACCTTGGTAGTCTGGGCTGTGGCTTCTGAACCTAAGGCATATGCTCCACATGGTATTCATATTGAGGCCCGGGGGTAGTGGGAGGAGCCATGATTGGCCATTTCATAGTGACCAGCTGTCCGTGATCAAAGGCCTATTCAATTGTGTGAGGCCTAGGAGATGGAATAGTGGCTTCAGCATCCATAGGGGCTTCAGGTTGCACACTAGCTTCGGGTGCAACATCAGCTTCAGGCACCACATTGTCTTCAGCCATGACAATGTCATTGGCTTTAGCAGTGTTGGTTGGGGCCTCCTTAATGTTTTCAACCTCCTCTTCAGTAGCAGGAGGGTCAGGCACGGACACGTTCTCCTCGAGAATGATTTCTTGAGTGATAGGGGGTGTTGCAACTCTATCTTCTTCTTGTCTTGGTTCTGGATTTTCTTCGGTTGATGCAGCCGGAATATCTTCAGTAGCTTTGGCTTCAGACTCAGAGACATTCATAGTAGGAGTGGCTTCAGGAAACACTTCATGTGCGACTGAGCTATGTTTCACTTCTCCTTCTGGAATGCTCGACATGGTGACCGGAGGCCTAGGCCCTTTGCGAAGCCTGCGGAGTGCGGGTGATGCATGTGGTGATGAAGTGGTCTGCACCATGTAGTCGTCATAAAGTACCGGAGTGGTAACTTGAGGGGTTGGAATTCTGGGGGTTTCATCTAGAATGGGGGTTTCTTGTAGTGGGTGATCAGCCCACGATGCATCTTGAGAAATTGGTGTCAAAGGACGACCAATGCTAATGAGTTCGCTATTCATGAGAACAGGCGATGATAACAGTTGGTGCTCGATCTGAGGAGGGACTTCATCATCTTCTACATTGCCTTGACGATCAATGTCTTTAGCTGTGATGGGGCCAACAGTTGGTAGTTCTTCGTCTTCAGGAGCGTCTGTGGTAGCAGTCTCGTGAACTACAAGTTGACGCTCTTGGTTCGAGGAGGTAGGACGTGCAACTAAGATGGGCTCAACAACAAGTGGCTCTATGGCCGCAGCACGCTCTTTTCGTGAAGACTTTGTCTTCGGCTTATTTGTTGATGGAGCACCATCAGAGGCATTCCTGTGCTTGCGCTTCCTGGCATCGGCTTCAACTTCCCTAGTCTTCTTTAGCTCTGAAGCTGCTGAGGGGACCTTAGGCTTCGAGCCTGTCATGCTGGCAGGGAAGACAATGCTAGGTGCTTCCTGCCTTGGTGCTTCAGTGCATCCCACAACAGACTTCTTCTTCTTTTTGGCAGCCATTCTGGGGTCATTACCAGGGCGCCCCAGTGCCTTGCGCTTCTCAGCCTCATTGTGCGGTTGCACACATTTCTCAGCGAAGTATTTCATCCGCTCTCTTGAGCCTTTAGCTTCCTCGCGTTTCTTGTGAAACTGCTCCTTGAGCTCATTCATCATCACCTTGAAGCTTTGAACTTCTGCCACACTAAGCTTTGCCATGTTCTTCTTGAACTGTGCCTTTTCATAATAAATTTTGTTCTTTAGCTCGATGATTTTCTGAGCCGGCCAGCTCGTTTGCAATGGCTCCATGAAACGAGACGGTAATGATGATTGCCAGTTGAAGATCATCAATGCTGAGGCTTTGATCATTGAACCATTCATCTATGAAATTGTTCAAAATGTCAACATCAACGAGGGGCAGATCGTTGAAGATCTTTGCCTCTTGCTTGCTCTTGATTAGCTGCTCAAGGGCTTCATCGCCAAGCTTGTCATCGTTGGACAGATGAATGGTTTCATCTTCGTTCCATAGAATGGTAGCAGGTGTAAGTTCATGCCCAGAAATCTTCAAGGGCTTTTTCTTCTTGGGATTGTCAGTCTTCTTGGAGACACGAGAAAGATCTTCAGATTGCACACTGGGTGTCGGCGTTCTAGGAACGGGAGTCCCCAGACTTGCCTGCTTGCGGCCCACGGCGTGGCTTTGCGAGCAGGCCCGTACTGCCCATATTCACCAACAAGCACTCAAGACCCTCGCGAGGGGCCAAGCCTCGCGAGGCAGACGACACAAGACCTCCTTGGGAGCGGCCTCACCAGGCTGGCTCGCGAGGGGCAAAGAGTTCAAGGCAAAACAAACCTCGCGAGGCTCAAATGACGTGAGCCATGATGATCAAGATCAAGCAGGCGCCAGGCGGGCACCAATGCGCATAATGTCCTTGTTTCTTCTTTGGTGCTAAGGAAGCAAGCGCAGGCGCGGAGTACCGAGGCATCAAGCAAAGGTTTACACATCAGTGCAATGAGACCAAGACCAACAGGATGGCAAGACAGATGTCACGATGGAGCCCAAGGCGGCCTCACCACCAGAGCCTTTTGCAGGCGAAGACTGCTTTTGTCAGGATAAGCTGTACTAGCTGTCCCCTTTCAAATTGGCCGTTGTTGGCTCCCTTCCCGCTCAATATTTGGAGAGAGGACAAGGGCCTCTATAAATAGGATTACCCACCATAGTAGGAGGCAACTGGTCTGGAACTCATTCAGTTCAACCTCACACCCACCAAGCACAAGAACACCTCGCCTCAGGAGGCTGTTCTTCCCCTTGTACTGTTCATCCTCAGCCCAAAAGGCAATCCACCACACCACACTGGATTAGGGTCTTACACCACAACGGTGGCCCGAACTAGTATAAAACTTGCATCCCTTGTGTTGCGAGTTCGTCGAGTTAGCCCATGAAATCTTACTGAAGCTAGGACGTGGATCGGTAGGGGGAGACCTTCGTGTGCACCCCATTGTTCGAACCTTGAGGGTTTTGCCGGAACCCGAGATCCAACATTTGACGCACTAGCTAGGGGTGCGCCGAAGCTTCCCTTCTGTCGCTCCGTGTCCCATTGCTCCATCGTCTCCATGGCGTACGCTCGCCGTGCTCGCGCCAGGCTGCCCTCGCCACCTGCATTGCTCAGACGGATCCCATCGGTGGGCCACCTCATTGTTCTCCGTCGCCTGCAGCCAACGCTGCTACCGGCCCGGCGGGGAACGGGTAGCAAGCATCCTTGCTGCACCCCTCGGTGCAGCGGGACGGCCGCACCGTCACTCCATCGCTGACCCCGGCTGGTTCGTCATCCCACACTCGTCACGCTCCTGTGGATGCGTAGGCCGCATTGTGCATGGCGCGCGAGCTCCTGCGCAACCGCCCAGTCGACGACCTATACGAGGACTGGCTCGACCGCATCGCCGAGCTTGTTAGTGCCGCAGGGGGCTCCCTTGTGCCGTCCCTCTCGCTGCCTCGCCCTTCGCCAGCCGTGGGCGGCGTGGCCCATGGAGCGCCTCCACCACCTCTGCCCCAAGATGGAGTCTTGGTGTCCAGGCACGCGGATCCACAACATGACCTGCCGCGTCCGGCGCCCGCGCAAGAAGAGAGAAGCTGTCAAGAAGTCCCTCGGCCGCGAGAAAACGCCCCTACGCTCCCTGCGCCACCACAGCAAGACCGCATGCTGCCTGCGGCAGCGGTGTGTGGACCCCATCAAGGACAAGTTCTCCACCAGCGCATAGTCCCGGTGACCACGGCAGGCTGCCGCGCCTTCACCCCTGAGCTGCGTAGTGTCGCTTGGCCTGGAAAGTTCAAGCCGGATCTGCCTCCTCGCTATGACGGCACCCCCGACCCCGCGAAGTTCCTGCAGCTCTACGAGCTGAGCATTGAGGTGGCCAACGGCAACGAGAAAGTCATGCGAACTGGTTCCCCATTGCTCTCAAGGATCGTGCCCGCTCCTGGCTCCTGAACCTGCCTCCAGGCTCGATCTCCTCCTGGAACGAGATACGTGACCGTTTCGTTGCCAACTTCCAGGGCACTCGCGTCCGCCCACCGGCTGCGGGTGATCTACGCTGCGTCAAGAAACAACCAGGAGAGACCCTCCAGAAGTACATCCAGCGATTCAACAAAATTCGCCTCAAGATCGCCAAGGTGACGGACGAGGCCATCATCTCCATGTTCTTTGATGGCGTCCACGACGTCAAGATGAAGGAGGAGCTCGCCATCCACGAGGAGCTGTGCACGTCTCTGGAGGTGTTCAACTTAGCGACCCAGTGCGCAAGAGCTGAGGAGGGGCGCCTCTCCCTCCTCGAGCTCCCGGCTGCGGACCCGGAGGAGAAGAAAGCCAAGGCCAAAGACGTGAAGCGCAAGGGAGTAGCTGTGCTTGCGGCGGAGCCGGACACAAAGCGCGGCAGGGACATGCCCGAGTCATCCAAGAGCAGCCAACCGTTCTGCGCCTTCCATAACCTGCATAGCCACAACACCAGCGACTGTCAAGAGCTCAGAGCCATTCGAGAAGGATGCTTCGGTCGACGCCCTGAGCGCAACGACCGGGGCTACGACCGAGGAGGAGGACGTGGTGGCGGACGCTGGGATGACCGTGGCCCGCGCCAGGAGTGGCGCGACTAGCCTTGTGACCGCTAGCAGGATCAGTCTCGCGAGGGCGCCTAGAGGGATCAGCCTCGTGAGGACCGTCCTCTGGGCAACGCCGGTCTCCCTCCACTACCGCCACCACCAAGAAGGAATGATGACCACCATCAGGACGAGGGGGCTGGGGGCTTCTAGGAGCTGCGTGCCATCGCCTGCATCTTGGACGGGGCTCAAGCCCCATCCTCACAGTGTATCTTCAGACAGTTCACTCGTGAAGTGAATGCAGTCCTCCCCAAGCTCGAGGCCACGCGCCCGCTCAGATGGTCCAAGTGCGCCATCATGTTCAGCTCGGCAGATCAGCTCAAGGGCGCGGCTACCACCAGTGCCCTCCCGATGCTCTATTCACCAGTCATTAGCAACGTGCAAGTTACCAAGACACTCATCGATGGTGGCGCAGGGCTCAACGTCCCGTCCGTCGACACGTTCGACAACCTCCAAGTGTCGTATGACCAGCTTCAGCCCACCAAGCCTTTCTCAGGAGTGACCGACGGCTCCACCATCCCGATCGGGCAGGTCCGCCTCCCCGTCACCTTCGGACAGCGCGACATCTACGGCACTGAGCTCATCGACTTCGACGTCGCCCACATCCGTCTGCCAGACAATGCCATCCTCGGGTATCCGGCGCTAGCCAAGTTCATGGCTGTGATGCACCACGGCTACAACATCCTCGAGATGCCAGGAAGCGGCGGGATCATCACAGCCCTGCGAAGAAACAGATGCGGTGTGCTCCCTCGAGCGCGCCTTCCAAGAAGCGTCAATCAAAGACCCCGGCAACAATGCAGCTCGGTACCCTCCTGAGGTCATCACCAAGAAGAAGAAGCGCTACTCCGTGCCGGACCTTAGGAGGGCAGCGCCGCAAGTGGCACCTCGTCAGGATCAACGCCCGCACCTGGGGCGCCTCCCTCTGTTGCCCAGGAAGGCGCGCCCGGCGCCCTCCTCGGGCAGGGCTCGGGGGCTCTCTTCTGGAGGGCCTCAAACCTTGCCAACGTCACGAGGGAGGCGCTCGGGCACCACTTGGAGGCGTGTTTCGCGGCACGTCTCCCTCAGGAGGACACTGGGCAAGGAGGGCTCGGCTCTCAGGAGTTCATCACCAAGGTATCTCAGGAGCTTCAGGAAGCAAGAGCAATACGCGGCGACCGCCGCCCACCTGGTGTTGCTCCCCACCCAGGAGAGGGTGGTGAGCTGCGCGTCTGCATCGACATACCAGGGCTCAACTGAGCCGCATCTCAAGAGCGCTTCTGGCATTCGCATGTTGGGCGCTACGAAGGTCCACCTCACAGCTACGTTCGTATGCTGTTCGGCCAACCGAGCGTGGCTGCTGCCTTCTAACGCAACCCGCAGAGCATCATGGCGGGTCAGGAGGCCAGGCACAACGCAATCCTGGCAGAGATGGCGACGGTCCTCAAGGAACCGCGTGGACCCCCAGAGCCTCCCGAGGCTCAGGGCCCCGGTGGCTCATGAGGGGCAACCCCTTCGCCGTGTACCTTCAGCTGCCTCAACACCCCTTCATCAACGGAACCAGGTGACATTTTCCAAGTTCATTTAGCTGGGAGCGCCCAGGGGGCTGCATTATTCCCAGGCCGCGTGGGTCCATCCCTGTGGCATGTATCCCTTCTTTTTTATGTCTTTAGCTTACCTTGCTGGGGGTGCCCCTCAGGTTGCATCATCCCCAAGCCGCTCAGGCCGGACCCAGTGGCGCGTATTGTTCATGCATTTACCTGATCTAGTTTGCATTCCATGCTTAATCTACCTATGACCATCACCGTCTTGATTCTCACCCGCCACGGGGGCTACTCATGCTGGCACGACGCTTGTGCTCGAGTCCGTCCCTACAACATCGACAAACCTGAGTGATCGAGGTCTGGCTCGCGGCATGCCCCACGCACGTCACCTCACCAGGCCCTCAGTGACTTCATCTCCTCATGGAGCGACCAGCGGTGGACCGGCAACCATAATGGCAAATTGTGTCTCTCCTTGTGCTGGCTTGCAGGAATCTCCTGAAGGCGACGGCAGGCGTGGCCGCGAGCTCCCTCTTCTCCCATGCAATCCACTTGCACGTTAAAAGGGGGGATCCTGAGCATCGCGACTTATGATCTCTTACTAGCTCTCCAGCCCTCACCCACTGGCCTTGACTATGGCACGCGACCTGGCATACCAGCGGCGGCTGAGCTCGCTCGAGGGCCGGGACCTGAGGACGTAGAGCACGAAGGAGAGCATGGAGAATGGGGGAGGCTCGCATGGGCCTAGCTTATCTATGCTTCGGGAACCTATGCACGAATCTGGCGCATCATGAGGAATCAAATCCGAACCATCAAGATAAGTCCCGAGCCTCGGTTGGCTAAACCGCTAAGGACTAAGAACCATACTAACCACAGCCCTGCTGCAGCAACATCACCCCCCTTTCTTACCTCTCGACGGCTGCTTGAGCACTAAAGGGTACCTCCTGAGCATCGCGCCTCAGGAACTCTTACTGGACCTCGGGCCGCTCACCTCCTAGCCTTGACCATGGCACGCGACCTTGCATACCAGCGATGGCTGTAGCCTGCCTTTGGACCAGGACCTGTCAGCGTAGAGCGCCAAGTCGTCGCGAGGTCGGAAGGGGAGACCGAGCTGAAGTAGGACTCACGCTCGCGCAAGTTCATAATAAGGACAATGTTGACAAGAGGCGTTACAAAACCTTTACACACCCCACGGGGCATTTCTTGATTCCTCGCAAGGAACAAAAGGCAAGAACTCAGGGAATCCTAACTACATGTGCCCCTATGGATGATGCGATCATCAATAGTTGGCCGCCAGAGGCCAGTGCCAACCTCATCTAGATCAGCGGCGGTGGCGGCCCGACGCTGCAGCGCTGCTCCTGGCTCGGCGAGAGCTTGGGGGCACGTAGTTGTCATCGCTCGTCTCCGGAATCTCGTAAAGCTCGGGAGAGTCGCTGGACCACCAGGAGTCGCCACTGTTGCTGGAGGAGCTGTAGGCGAGGCTAGCAGCAGGCCCAGCGCCCGCCGTTGCGCCGTCCTGGCGACCTCCTTTAGGGCAGCACTCCAGGCGGCGGCCTTCCTCATCGAAGACCTTGAAGAATAGCATGGAGGCACTGCCGTACTCGAAGTGGATCATGAGGGCGCCCTCTGCACGGCAGACTTAGGCAATCTCGCCACAGCCTCGGGTCATGAAGATCCTCCCGGAGGCAACGACTTCAATTTCCGCTCCAGTCGCGGGGGCATCGTAGTCGGCGTGCTGCAGCCAAAGCTAGAGGGCCCCCCTTCGCGGCATCTCTGCAGAAAAGAAGGAAGGGAAGCTAATCCAAGTACTCGGGGGCATCACCGCCCACAACATGAACTCGCGTGAGGAGTGCGCTGCATGGACCCCTGGGGCGACGGCGTGCGCCTCCGCGGCATGGCGGCCACGGCCCTGGCGTGGGCGGTGGCACTCATCGCTCCTCCCTCCGGACTCATCAGCGTGAGCATACAAGGGCAACGGGTACCTAGGAGGCGGCCTCTCATACCAAGGCCGTGACACCACCGGCCTCACGACCATCTCGCGGCGATGAGACCTCATCTTCTTCGACGGGAGCAGCTCGGGCTCGTTGAGGGGAGCCTTCCCTTCTCTGCGGCCGAGAACCTCCGAATCGGCGCCATGACTGCACCAGCAAGGAGTGGAGCAAGGAAGGAGAAGAAGCGGGAGAGGCACAGGAGAGACGAGTGATGGGGCTCCACCCCCACCTCCCATTTATAGCCAAGGGGAGGACAACCGTCGGCCTCCATGATCTAAGGTAATAATGATGGTTTTTCCTTGCATGCAGCAGGGACTCGTCAAGTCGGGCAGTTGCCGAGGAAGCGTGGGGAAGCGGAGACGCCCACGTCCAATCAACCGCCACGGGTCGACCAAGGCCGCATGCTATTGGGGCCCGTGGTGCTCCACACTTGACCTTTGGCTTCGCCTCAAAGCCAAGCCCGAGCGCGACTTGGGCCCGGGGGCTACTGTCGGCATTCTGGGAAAAGGGGTCCCCAGACTTGCCTGCCTGCAGCCCACGGCGTGGCTCTGCGAGCAGGCCCATACAACCCATCTTCACCAACAAGCACTCAAGACCCTCGCGAGGGGCCAAGCCTCGCGAGGCGGATGACACAAGACCTCCTCGGGAGTGGCCTCACCAGGCTGGCTCGCGTGGGGCGGAGAGTTAAAGGCAAGACAAACCTCGCGAGGCTCATATGACGTGAGCCATGACGATCAAGATCAGGCAGGCGCCAGGCGGGCGCCAGCGTGCACAGTGTCCTTGTTTCCTCTTTGGTGCTAAGGAAGCAAGCGCAGGCATGGAGTACCGAGGCGTTAAGCAAAGGTTTCCATATCATTGCAACGAGACCAAGACCAGCAGGACGGCAAGATGGAGGTCACCATGGAGCCCAAGGCGGCGTCACCACCAGAGCCTTTTGCAGGCGAAGACTGCTTTTGTCAGGATAAGTTGTACTAGTTCTCCCCTTTCAAATTGGCCGCTGTTGGCTCCCTTCCCGCTCAATATTTGGGGAGAGGACCAGGGCCTCTATAAATAGGATTACCCACCATAGTAGGAGGCAACTGGTCTGGTACTCATTCAGTTCATCCTTACACCCACCAAGCACAAGAACACCTCGCCTCAGGAGGCTGTTCTTCTCCTTGTACTTTTCATCCTCAGCCCAAGAGGCAATCCACCACACCACACTGGAGTAGGGTATTACACCACAATGGTGGCCCGAACCAGTATAAATCTTTCGTCCCTTTTGTTGCAAGTTCGTCGAGTTAGCCCGTGAGATCTTAGCGAAGCTAGGAAGTGGATCGGTAGGGGGAGATCTTCATGCGCACCCCAGTGTTCGAACCTTGAGGGTTTTGTCGGAACCCGAGATCCGACACTGGGTTCAGGAGGTGCAGTGGCCAAAGGCATCACACGTGAAAATTTTGGTGCGGGAGAGGGCTTCGAAGCCTTTGACTTCTTTGGCTTCTACTTTGGTGGTGCTGGCGCATCTTCAGAATCTGCGTTGTCAGTGAGTGGTCCACCGTAGCCCCCTGTACAGTAATATGCATGATGAGGCCTTCAAGGTTGTAGAAGTGGCCGATTTCACAGGGATTGGCATCACATGTGCCATTAGCCCTTGGAGCAGACGGACCAGAGTTGAAATTGAGTCCCTGGTCCTTCTTGTTCTTTGTAGCAGACTCCTTTGCAAACTGGAAATTGCACTTGAAGAGATTGTCTTCACGACACCTTAGCAGAGATGATGGGTCGTCATTGTCTGGGTGCGGTCCACGGACCATGCAAGGATAGAAGCCTTGAGCTGTGGCTTCAGACTTGGACTTGGGCTGAAGACCTCTGTATATAATATCTCCCTAGGGGCCCTTGATGGCATTCTTCTCAGCATATTCGGCAGTTACAAATCTTTATTTGTACCATTCCTCTGCCCAATATCTTTGAATACATTGGATTCGGTTCTTGCGTTCCCCATAGGTTTCCTCAGGATCTATCTTGTACATTTCAAAGAGATCCGATGGTAGGTCCTTGGCTGTATTCCCATGGCATTGTCTGCCACCCTTCCTAGCTCATTTTTCAGTGGCCATTGTATTCAAGCTGAAAGGCTTCAAGACTGTGAATGGATTCCGTCTGCTGGTCAGACAGGAACGGGCTTCAGTAGAATGGATGTGTCGCTGTAAGAATTCTGCAAATGAATGCAGACTATGAGAACCAAGGGATTCTCCCACGGACATGTACCTTTGACAGCATTAGAGGTGCGAGGGAAGGGGAAGAGGTCATATGCATTCTCAGAGGATTTTGAAGATAAATCAGTTTGAAGACATTGACCTCATAGTGCGAAGACATTCAATTATTTGATGAGAGTTGGTTCCAGATTTGTACGAATCCAAGAATAAGTACAAGTGAGGAATCTAACTAGTAGTGAAGCATAATTGAACATACTTGGTTGATATGACATGCAAACAAGATAGATCCATATTTGCAAACTTAGAAACCACTTCTGGATGAAGTGAATGGATCTGATGAATCAAAGGGGCAGTAAAAGTGAGATTTAATTACCACACGAAGAACTGCTAGACGAAGTTGGGAGGGGAGGCCGAGTAGTTCAATCTCCCTTGCCCTAACTTGGCGATGGAAGACACCTACGGCGGCGGCGGAGAGGACGAGGTCCGTGGCCGGCGTGAGGACAACGTCGAAGAAGTCGCGGCAGCTAAGCGCTTCGTCTCCAGCATCGTCACGAGCTAGCGGAGGCACTAGGGTTTGTGCGAGGTGGCGAGGTGGAAGAAGAGATAATGACCGCGGTGAGGTGTGTATTTATAGGGTCAGGGATGGCACATCGTTATTATGCAGGTGCCCCTGGCAGTTCACGTCTGAAGGACACGTGGTATGCATGCAACACATTGGAAGTTGTTCCATGTTCCCACGCACGCCTGGATTGTCGGGTGGTCGTTCCTGCTTCTCCGGTTTTCAGGCAATAAGGATATAGCAAAACAGATTCAATTTTTGTCTTTGTGTCTTCTGCTGACAAGGACTCAGAGAAGACAATCAACAGTTTCAATAGAATGCATATGATTTGGATAGATAGAATCTGAGGTAGAAGCATAGAGGGGGGTTAGGGTCTGATCACATTCACTTAGATCAAAATATTCAAACATGAAGACATAGCTATAAGTGAATGCTGTAGAGGACAGAACACCAATGTATATACCAATATGATACCAAGTCAACATTGTGAAGATAAAAATGAAGTTGAATCAATGTTGAAGACAAACCAAATGCGAAGACAATGCAAATGTGATGCAAATAAAAGACTTCAAATAAGAGTTTGGTGGTGGCGTTACCCGCTGTATAGGAAGTATTAGACCCAAACACGGCACACAATTATCGTGGCGCTCCGAAGTCAATTTCCGCATTAATGTATTCACACTTAGAGTGTATGTGTTCATTATTTGAAGATATACGTTACTTCATGTGTTGCACATCTAAGTCATCACATGCATAAGCGTTAGGATGTGTGTCCAATTATAGTACATTCGAGGATTCTAAGATATTTAGCTCACACCGCAACTTGCAAAACCTTTTCTCATCCAAGGGCTTTGTGAAGATATCTGCCAATTGCTCTTTAGTGTTGACATGAATGATATCAATATTTTCCTTCATGACATGATCTCTGAGAAAGTGATGACGGATCTGAATGTGCTTTGTCTTCGAATGCTGAACTGGGTTGTTGGCAATCTTGATGGTGCTTTCATTGTCACAGCAGAGTGGCACATGCTTCAGATGGATGCCAGAGTCCTTGAGAGTTTGCTTCATCCACAGAAGCTGAGCGCAGCAAGATCCAGCAGCAATGTATTCAGATTCAGCAGTGGAGAGAGACACACAGTTCTGCTTCTTTGAAGACCAATAGACAAGAGATCGTCCTAGAAAGTGACATGTGCCTGATGTAGACTTGCGATCAACCTTGTCACCAGCATAATCAGCATATGGGAATCCAACTAGATCAAACTCTGAGCCCTTTGGATACCGTAATCCTAATGTTGGGGTGTAAGCCAAATATCGAAGAATTCGGTTCACAACTAAGTGATGCGACTCCTTTGGTGCAGCTTGGAATCGGGCACACATGCAAACGCTAAGCATGATATCAGGCCTAGATGCACACAAATAGAGTAAAGAACCAATCATGGAGCGATATACCTTTTGATCGAACTCTTTACCATTGTCGTTGGGGCCCATATGACTTTTGGTTGGCATTGGCGTCATGTATCCCTTGTAGTTTTCCATTCCAAATTTCTTCAGGCAATCTTTGAGGTATTTCTGTTGAGATATGAAGATGTCATTGCTTTGCTGATGGATTTGAAGACCAAGGAAGAACTTCAGCTCACCCATCATGGAGATCTGTTATTGCTCTTGCATCATGTGTCCAAACTCATCATTATATCTTTTATCAGTGCAGCCGAAGATAATGCCATCCACATAGATCTGGCACACAAACAGTTCACCATCGTATGTCTTCATGAAGAGAGTGGGATCCAGGGAACCAAGTTTGAAGCCTTTGCTCTTCAGGATGTCTTTGATTGTGTCATACCAAGCACGAGGGGCTTGTTTAAGTCCATATAGTGCCTTGTTGAGCTTGTAAACCATATCAGGATGTTTTGGATCTTCAAAGCTAGGTGGTTGTGCAACATACACTTCTTCTTCAATCTTGCCATTGAGAAAGGCACTCTTCACATCCATTTGATATAGGAGGATGTTGTGATTGTTGGCATAGTCTAGCAGAATGCGAATGGCTTCAAGCCTAGCCACAGGAGCGAATGTTTCATCAAAGTCAATTCCTTCAACTTGAGTATATCCTTGAGCAACGAGACGAACCTTCTTTCTGACAACTTGACCATGCTCATCTTGTTTGTTGCGATAGATCCATTTTGTTCCCATGATATTGTGCTTGCGAGGATCAGGACGCTTGACCAGTTCCCATACATTGTTAAGCTCGAACTGTTGAAGCTCTTCTTGCATAGCTTGAATCCATTATGTTTCCATGAAGGCTTCAGCAACTTTCTTGGGTTCAGATATGGACACAAATGCAAAGTGCCCACAGAAATTTGCTAGCTGAGTTGCTCTTGAACGAGTAAGAGGACCAGGTGCATTGATGATATCAATTATCTTCTCAATATGTACTTCATTTGCAACACGAGGATGAACTGGACGAAGATTTTGCTCTTGCTGATCATTGTCTTCATCTTCAGCATTGGCTTCAGGCTGAGCAGAGTCTTCAGGTTGATGTGGTGCAGAAACGATAAGTTCCTCTTCATCCTATGCCTCTGAAGGTATGATTTCTCCAGTACCCATAAGCTTGATGGATTCACTTGGTGAGACTTCATCTAGCACATTTGGCAGGTTCTCTCTTTGTGAGCTGTTAGTTTCATCAAACTGCACATCCACAGTTTCTACCACTTTATAGTGAAAGAGGTTCAAGACTCTATAGGAGTGCGAATCCTTTCCATAACCAAGCATAAAACCTTCATGTGCTTTCGGTGCAAATTTTGAAGTGTGATATGGATCCTTGATCCAGCACCTGGCACCAAATACTCTGAAGTAGCTTATGTTTGGCTTCTTACCAGTCAATAGCTCATATGATGTCTTCTTTAAAAGCTTGTTAAGATAAACATGGTTGATGACGTGGCATGCAGTATCAATAGCTTCAGGCCAGAACTTCCTTGCAGTCTTGTACTCATCAAGCATCGTCCGAGCCATCTCAATGAGTGTTCTGTTCTTGCACTCCACGATGCCATTCTGCTGAGGTGTGTATGGAGCTGAGAATTCATGAGTGATGCCCACTGTATCAAGATAAGTGTCGAGGCCGGTGTTCTTGAACTCTATGCCGTTGTCACTTCTTATGTGCTTGATCTTGATGCCATAATTTGTCATGGCACGATTGTCCAATCGTCTGAAGACATCCTGCACTTCAGTCTTGTAGATAATTATATGCACCCAGGTATATCTAGAGTAATCATCAACAATAACGAAGCCATGGATACAAGCAGTGGTAGTAAGAGTGGAGTAATGAGTAGGGCCAAATAGGTCCATGTGAAGCAGCTCGAAATGATGTGATGTCATCATGATTGTCTTCGAAGGATGCTTGGCCCTAGTCATCTTCCTGGCTTTGCAGGCACCACACAGATGATCGTTTTTTAACTTGACGCCCTCGATGCCTACGACTTGCTTCTTCTTCGCGAGAGTGTACAAGTTTCTCATGCCAGCATGCCCTAGCCTCCGATGCCAGAGCCAGCACTCTGAAGCTTTTGCTAGAAGACATACGGCCAACTGTGGTCCTGCTGAGAAATCTACCATGTATAGATCACCTTTTCGGTACCCTTCAAAGACTAGAGACTTGTCAGATTCCACTAGAACAAGGCAATGATATTTTCCAAATATCACAATCATGTTCAAGTCACACAACATTGAGATAGACATTAATTTGAAACTAAGGGATTCAACAAGCATCGCTTTATCCATGTGCTGATCCTTTGAGATTGCAACTCTACCTAGACCCAATACCTTGCTTTTACCAGTGTCAGCAAATGTGATATGACTCTTATCAAATGGACGTAAGGTTGACTCCATGAGAAGACTTCGATCGCCAGTCATGTGGTTAGTGCATCGACTGTCAATAATCCATTCTGAAGTAGCTAGTGTCATACCCTACAATGTAGTTAGGGGGATATGCTTCACAAAGGGTATTGTGAAGCATAAACATTTGACGAGCAATTGGATTATGAAAGCACAGATCCAGGTTAGGACTGATAGGATGATTGGCAAGTGACTCAGGAACAAAATACATAATAAGACCATTTGGGCATTTTATCTTGCACCCCACAAGATGTTTTAGGTCCCCAGCAATAGCATCTGACGCCTTTGATTTCCGGCTGGAGACCTTTCCCTGCAAAAGAGAGTTAAGTTTTTTTAACCACCCACATCTTCACGGGTCGCTTCAAAGCAATGAGTCTAAGTGCAGCATCTGAGAACTTTGGCTTTGAAGCCCTAGCAAATAGCCTTGCAGGATGTGAATAATATGCATAAGAATACGCAGATTAGTTCTTGGTCTTATGAACATGGTGGTTTGATGAACCACGCTCATATTCATAGGCCTGAGTATGGTTTCCCTGCAAAAAATTTGTGTTAGGGTAACTCTGGTGAGTCATCTGTCTATATTAAGCCTTTGGACCATGTGGAGCCTTTGGTCTGGAGTTTGTCTTCTTCCCAGGTGGTGTCAAGATGACATTCACCTGAAGATTTTCAAGACAACCCTTGGGCACACAGATCTTCTTCAAAGGTGGTCCATTCCTGCAGTTAGTACCAATATACCTGGCAAATACTTCACCATTCTGATTCTTGAACAGTTTATAGTTTGCATCAAAGGATTCATCAATGATAATCGGGTTAGCACAAGTGATGCCAGATAAGGTAGATGGATCCACTGAAGGTCCCTTTACAGCAACCCATGTGGTTTTGGGGTACTGCTCAGGCTTCCAGTAAGAACCATCAACGTTCATTTTCCTTTCAAACCCAACACCCTCTTTCCTAGGGTTTTGGTTCAGAATTTGTTTCTTGAGGACATCACATAATGTCTGATGCCCTTTGAGACTTTTGTACATTCCTGTCTCAAGCAATGTCTTCAACCTGGCATTCTCATCAGCAATACTGGTGGTATCCTCAGCTGAGGGGTTAGTTACCACATCAGCAGTTGAAGATATTGCAACAGTAGTAGCAGTAAAACATCCAGCAATAGAAGTAACATTATCACACTCAAGGAATTTTAGACATGGTGGTTCAAATCCTTCCTGAGCGGAATTGATCAGTTGAGCGCGAAGTGACTCGTTCTCCTTCTGAAGATCTTCATGAGCCGATCTCAAGTTCTCAAGCTCTTGCTTCCTTTGAAGATAATCATAGGAGAGCTTTTCATGAGTAGTTGAGAGTGTTTCATGACGACTTTCAAGTTCTTCATACTTAACATGACGATTTTTAATGTCTTCAATTAAGGACTGAGTTTGAGTCATTTCCGCGTCCAATAGGTCATCGCTTTTGTCTAACATTTTTGGAATATGTTCCATAGCAGTCTGTTGCTGTGTTGCAATTTTAGCAAGTGTTTTGTAGCTAGGTTTAGATTTACATTCAGAGTCATCTTCACTTGATGTTTGATAGTGAGCATCGCATGAGTTTACCTTGGCACCACGTGCCATAAAGCAGTAGGTAGGTGCAGAGTCATCCTCGTTAGCATCAGCGTTGGTGAAGAGGCCATCGTCTTCAGTGCTGAAGATGGACTTGGCGACGTATGCCGAAGCTAAAACTAGGCTTGCCACGCCTGAATCAGATTCCTCTTCAGACTCCATATCCACCTCCTCAGATGCAGACTCCTCCTCTGAATCCATTTCCTTGCCAACAAACGCATGAGCCTTGCTAGTTGAGCTCTTCTTGTGTGATGAAGACTTCGATAAAGACTTGGAACAAGACTTTGAGGATTTCTTCTTCTTCTTCTTGTCATCAGAATCATATTCCTTGCTCTTCTTCTTCTTGTTGTTCTCATTGTCCCATTGAGGACATTCAGAGATGTAGTGACCAGGTTTCTTGCACTTGTGGCACGTTCTCTTCTTGTAGTCATGGGAGGAAGCTTCATCATTTCTTGAGATGGATCTTGTAGACTGTCTGGAGCCTTTCTTCCTGGTGAACCTGTGTAACTTCTTCACGAGCATGGCAAGTTCCTTTCCAATGTCTTCAGGATCCTCAGAACAGCAGTCAGATTCTTCTTCAGATGAGGAAACAACCGTTGCCTTCAAAGCGCGAGCTCGGCCATAGTTGGGACCAAAGATATCTCTTTTCTCAAATAGCTGGAACTCATGTGTGTTGAGCCTCTCAAGTATGTTAGACGGATTGAGAGTCTTGAAGTCAAGGCGTTCTTGTGTCAAATGAGTTGTCGAGTAATCTCAAGAGTGTTTTGACGATTTCATGCTTGGTGATCTCAGTGGCGCCGAGTGCATGAAGCTCATTTGTGATGCCTGTGAGGCGATCAAACGTCAACTAAACATTCTCATTATCATTTCTCTTGAAGCAGTTGAAGAGATTGCGAAGAACACTGATCCTTGAGTCTCTCTGGGTTGAGACGCCTTCATTGACCTTGGAGAGCCAGTCCCAGACTAGCTTCGCAATTTCCAGAGCACTCACAAGGCCATACTGTCCTTTGGTCAGATGACCACAGATGATGTTCTTGGCAGTAGAATCTAGTTGAATGAACTTCTTGACATCAGCTGGGGTGACGCCTTCACCGGCCTTGGGAACGCCATTCTTGACAACATACTAGAGGTCGACATCAATGTCTTCAATGAGCAGGCCTACTAAATAGGCATAGAGATACATTAGCCGAGTTTTCTTACAACAACTGCTATCACTCTAGCATCGGAATGGCAGATGCATGCGCATCTTATTCTTCCAGTAGCGGTAATCAGTGCCATCGAAGACAGGGCACACAACGGAGACTCTGATTATCCCTGCACTCGACATAGCTAAAACTCCAGGTGGTTAAACTGATTCACATAGAACAAGGGAGCACCTTGGTCTGATACCAATTGAAAGTGCTAGTTATCGACTAGAGGGGGGTGAATAGGCGATTTTTATGGAAGTCTTCAAAACACGGGGGCTTTGAAGACAAACTGTAGAAATGAACCTATTGAAATGTAGCGGAAGGTATACTACAGTAGACAAGCCATAGTCAAGTAAGCAATGAAGTGAAAGCACGAAGACTATCAGGAGCTAGGTAGTTTGGATCAGGATGGAAGATGGTATGAAGCCAAACAACAACAGCCTTCACACAGTGAAGTCAATCAGATCATGCAAGAAGGCAATGACTTCACGAAGACAAATAGTAAGTAAGGAGAGGTAGAGGATAGAACCAGTTGCTTGGCGAGGACAAAGATTTTTTAGACCAGTTCCAGTTGCTGTCACAAATGTACGTCTGGTTAGGGAGGCTGAGATTCAACTCAGAAGACCACGTCTTCACCTTATTCCCCTTGATCTAAGGACACACAGTTCTCACCCAATCACTCTGGTAAGTCTTCAAGGGAGACTTCCAAACCTTCACAGACTTCATTCACCAGCGATCCACAATGACTCTTGGATGCTCAGAACGCGATGCCTAACCGGCTTGAGGATTCACAGTCCTCAAGTGTAACAAGTCTTCAGATCACGGAGACAGAAAGACTTCAGTGATGCCTAACACTCTTTGGCTCTGGGTGTTTAGGGCTTTGTCCTCGCAAGGATTTCTCTCTCAAGGGCTTCAGAGGTGGGTTGCTCTCAAACGATAAAAGCCGTGCACTAACTCTAAGCAACCACCAATTTATGATGTAGGGGGTGGGCTATTTATAGCAGGAGGCAACCCGACCTGATTTGTCCAAAATGACCCTGGGTCACTAAGGAACTGACACGTGTCCAACGGTGAGATTTCAAATACACCCGGCAGCTTGACTTGGGTTCCAAGTAAAGATGACTTATCCAGCTCTGGATAAGATTTGCTCTCATAGTCTTCGCTCAAAGACATAGGATTTGGTTGAGCATCACTTCAGTCACTCTGACTTTGTTCACTTGGACCCCACTTAACAGTACGGTGGTTCCTATGACTCAACATATAAGAAACGAAATATGTATGTGGCAACCGTGTGACAGATTGCAAAACTACCACATGGTTCCCAAGCCCTTCGATCGGCATCCCAGGCACGATCCTCTTTTCCCGTTTTCTGATTTTGCATATCCCGGTCATGTTCCTTGTGTCTTCCTCCCCCATGCCTAGCCGACGGCGCCTTACTCCGCTTCATCCTCCCGGGCTTCAAACCTGAGCCCGCGGCCGTGTCTGGACCCAACGCCTCATCATGCCCTAGCTAGATCCATTCCCTAGCGCCCGCCCCAGCGAGCGCCTCTTCATCCTGCCCCTCGCGTGACTCCTACCGCCGCACGCCCACACCTTTTCTCAATCCCTCTGACGCGGCCCGCTCCACCAGCCGGCGCCCAGCCATGGCGGCGCCCAAGGCGGGTGGCTTCACCGGCTGGAGTCCCCCGGTGAGGTGAAGGGTCAGGGATTTTTGTCGGGAGCATGGCTCATGCACATAGGCGAGAGACAGGTATGGACCTCGCCCTAAAACCGAACAGAGGCGAGGACAATGCCGGGGCCAGGCAAGCTGCTGCGATGCTGCAGAGGGAGATGATGGTGTGGGTTGTCATGGAGAGGAAGGGTGGGAGTGGCGGCAGCGACACCGATGACCAGGCGGCCATGACCAGGGGACGTTCCAATCTTTGGCAACTTGGTCTCTTTGACCTCTCCTACTTCGCCGTTCCACAAGCTGATTCCATTCTTCTGCAAATGCATATACTGCTCTTGTTTGAGGTTGCTCTGCTCTACTCAGGTCCCTGTGATGGATTTCTCTCAATTTTAGGTTTCTCCATCTTTCAAATAGGTGTTTATTTTCATAGCATTACTATTTGTTCAACCGAGAGTCTTGTCTTCCTGGTTGATGGTACCATCAAGATTAATAAAAGAAGCTGGGCTATGGATTTGGACCTCTCGTTCTGCATGATTTTGTTTCCTCCAAGGCGACTCAAGATAATGCGATTTCTGAATCTACTAAAGTCTGAACTATTTGTCTGTTTGTGCCTAATGGTGAGATGGCATATGCTAATATGCAGATGATGAGTGTCCCTTACATGTACCTAATCTTGTCAATGCTAAAAAGATCAGTAGGGAGCAGATCAACAATGTAAATATCAGCACTTTGCAATGTGCTCCTCTGGTTATTACAGTAGTAGTAAAGACAAAATCATAACGCTCATTTGGATGTGTAATATGCATCTTTTTTTGGATCCATGATGATGAATCGCTGCTGTTTTTGGTTCATGCATGACATGGCTTGCAGCTCCAGTACCGTACCTAGTTCATGAAAATATACCACCGTGTAACTTCTATGTAAATATGACGTTCCTTTCTAGGCCAGAAAGCTCACAAATCAGGTACAAACATTTGGTAATTTTTTCCCAGGAAAAAAATGTTTAAAAATTTACCCTGGTAACTTCTACGTAAATACCTTGATAATATGCACAGTACCGATATGATAATTTGCACAAGAACACCTTGGTAACATTTTGGCCTCGAAGGAAAAAAGATATCAAAAATATACTCCCGGTAACTTCTGTGTAAATAGCATGATTATATACACATTGTATGCGTAGTAACTTACTTAGCCTACGTATAACTTTTGCTCTGGAAAAAAATTGTTTAAGAACCCCCATCCTAGTAAATTCTGTGTTACGTGTGTAAACTTTGGGCCAGGAAAAAAAGTTGTTTAAAAACATATCACGGTAACTTATGTGTAAATACGTTGATAATATGCACACCACATATATGATAACTTGCACATGAACACCCCGATGAATTTTTAACCCTAGAGGGAAAATTGTTTGAAAACATACCCCGATAATTTCGGTGTAAATTGTATGCTAATATACGCATCACAGACTCGATAACTCACTGACAAACAAAATGGTAATGTTTTTGACCGAGAAGAAGTAGTTGAAAAAATACCTCATAACTTATGGGAAAATAGCACGGTAATATATGAAACACATACTCGATAACTTACATACAAACACCACAGTAACTTTTTTGACATGGAGAAAAATTTGTTGAATAATATAACCTTAGTAACGTACATGATAACTTAGTACACACTGTGGTAACTTTTTAGACCGGGAGAAAAAAAATTGTTGAAAACATATACCCCAGATAACTTATGTGAAAATAACATGATAATATACGAACTGCATGCTCGATAACTTACATATAACAATGCGGTAATTTTGACCAAAGGGAAAATAGTTCTTGAAAAACATACCCTCTTCCTTGTGGTAACTTATGTGAAAATAGCACGGTGATATGTGAACCATATACCCGACAACTTATGAGAAACACCATGGTATTTTTTGAGAGAAAAGGTTGTTCAAAACATACCCCGGTAACTTATGTGAAAATAGCACGGTAACATACGAACCACATATCTGATAATTTACGTACAAATACCACGGTAACTTTTGACCAAGGGGAAAAAGTTGTTGAAAAACATCCTCCGATAAATTATGTGAAAATAGCACGGTAATATATGAATCACTTACCTGATAACTTAAGTACAAACACCGCGGTAACTTTTGACAAGGGGGCAAAAATTGCTAGAAAATATAACCCTGATAACTTCTGTGGAAATTCCACGGTAGGTTGCATATTCCAGGCATGCTAACTTATGTAGCTGAGGTGTGATAACTTCTGGATCAAAAAAAGTCGTTGGAACATACCAACGTGGGATCTAGTTTTGAAGATTTCATCGCGATGAATCTTTTATGTGAATACGATTTTTGCATCGAACCGACGGTTTGAGCTACAAAACATTTTAAAATTTTGAAACAAGGAAAATCTAGGATGAGATCAACTTTTTTGTCTTCTAGTGATGCATGTAATTAGAGAAAAGAATACACGTGGAATAAGAGTGATTCATCCTAATAATACAATTATGCATGTATTTAGATGGAAGAAAGGTGTGTGTGGTACTTTTAGCTATATGGCACACGTGTGCCAAATATCAAGGTCCTATAAGAAAAGGAAACTACAAAACAACTATGTCTTCGCAATCCATAGTCTTCATACGATGTCTTCTCATGTCATAGTCTTCAATGTGAATCTCTTCACAGACCACCATTGTCTTCAATGTCTTCACATATTTTTAGGGGTCATCTCTGGTAGGTAAATCAAATCAATGAGGGACTAGTACCTGTGTTATCATGCAATTCTCACAAACACATTAGTACCTCAACCAAGTTTGTCCTCAATACACCAAAACCAACTAGGGGTGGCACTAGATGCACGTACACACTTTTATATGAAAGTTTTTATTATATCCCTCTTGGATGCCTATCATATTAGGAATAGTTTATAACCAAAGAAAATTACCATGCTGTTTAGAGACTCTCAAAATAATATAAGTGAAGTACAAGAGTTCATCAATTTCTATAAAATAAAATCACTGCTGTGCTCTAAAAAGATATAAGTCAAGCACTAGAGCAAATTTGCCTAGGTCAAAAGATATAAGTGAAGCACATAGAGCATTCCAATAAATCACGATTCATGCATGTCTCTCCCAAAAGGTGTGTACAACAAGGATGATTGTGGAAAACTAACAAGCAAAGACTCAAATCATACAAGACGCTCCAAGCAAAACAAATATCATGTGGTGAATAAAAATATAGCCTTAAGAAAAGTTACCGATAGACAAAGACGAAAGAGGGGATGCCTTCCCGTGGCATCCCCAAGCATAGGCTCTTTGGCCTCCTTGAATATTACCTTGGGGTGCCTTGGGCATCCCCAAGCTTAGGCTCTTGCCACTCCTTGTTCCATAGTCCATCAAATCCTTACCCAAAACTTGAAAACTTCACAACACAAAACTTCAACAGAAAATCTCGTAAGCTCCGTTAGTATAAGAAAATAAATCACCACTTTTAGTACTGTTGTGAACTCATTATTTATTTATATAGGTGTAATATCTACTGTATTCCAACTTTTCCATGGTTCATACGCCCCCGATACTAGCCATAGATGCATCAGAATAAGCAAACAACACGCGAAAAATAGAATGTGTCAAAAACAGAACGATTTGTAGCAATGTGAATATTTCGAGTACTTCTGTAACTCCAAAAATCCTGAGAAAATAGGAAGTCCTAGGCAATTTGTTTATTAATATTCTGAAAAAATAATCAGTATTTTATCACGTTCCTTCTTAAAACGATAATTGTTTTCGTGAGCGCAAAAGTTTCTCTTTTTCAGCAAGATCAAATCAACTATCACCGTAGGCTATCCCATTGGTCTTACTTGGCACAAACACTAATTAAAACACAGAAACATATCTAACTAGAGGCTATATTAAATATTTATTGCAAAACAGGACCTAAAAAGCAAAAAAAAAAAGTTGGGTTGCCTCCCAACAAGCGCCATTGTTTAACGCCCTTAGCTAAGCTTTGATAATTTTAACGCCCACATGAAAGATAGCAATTAAAACACAAAAAGAGCATCATATATCATGTGAAAAACACATCTAAGTCTAAAATACTTCCTATTCATAGGAATCTTATAAGAAAACAAATTATCAAGGCAAACAAAAACAAGCATATGCAAGGACGAAGAAAGGAACAATAGTAATCTCAACATAACGAGAGGTAATTTAGTAACATGATAGTTTCTACAACCATATTTTCCTCTCTCATAATAATTACATGTAGGATCATAATCAAATTAAACAATATAACTATCACATAAAAATTTATCTTCATGATCCACATGCATGCAAAGTTGACACTCTTCTGAAATAGTGGGATTATCATAAAATAAAGTCATTACATCTCCAAACCCACTTTTATCAAAAACTTCATAAGTTTGAAAATTATCCAAATATGTGGGAACTAAAGTTGACACACTTCCAAACCCACTTTCAATATGATTGCAAACATTATAATCAATCTCATATTCATCATGGGGCTTAAATACATTTTCAAGATCGTACAAAGAATCACCCCAATCATGATCATTGCAATAGGTAGCAGACATAGCAAAACTAGCATCCCCAAGCTTGGGGTTTTGCATATTATTAGCAAAATTGACATTAATAGAATTTATAATAACATCATTGAAATCATGCTTTTGATTCAAGGAATTATCAAGTATGGGTGCAATAGTAACAATCTCATGTTTAACATAAGAGACTATAGCAAATTCATCTCCATAAATATTGGCATCATGGCAACAAGAATAGCAAGCATCACACTCATCAAGGGAGGGTATCTCTATCAAATCACCAGAATCATAATTATCTATAGATTCATGCATATCATTATTTTCTTCCAAAGCAATGGTCATTCTTTCAATAAATTCTTTGACATAGGCATTGTGAGCATAATTTTCATAGTTCAATCAAAGAAGCAACTTCATAAGCACCCTTAAAAGCAACAAATTATTCAGTTTGTTTGACATCATAGTAACTATAAACACCCTTTTCATAAGAAGATAATATTTCATTATCATTAAACTCACATAGGTAGGGATGGTGTTTTAGGGTTCTTGGAGCAACAAGTAAACTACTGTAGGATGCTGCTAACGCGACACTACGATCAAAGATCCTTCGAGAAACTGTGTGCGATGGAATAATCGCAAACGGTGGTGTATGAAAACCGTCAAAAATGTATAAAACGTTTGCGATGACGGATGCATCAAACACGGTTCAGATTTTAGTTGCATGTGCAATGAAGGGCATACTGTTTAGTTCAATTAACTATTTGTGATGAGGAGGAACAAAAGAAATAGGAAACTAGATGAAGGCGTGTGCGATACATAGCATACAGTACACTTAGATGAACTGTTTGTGATTAGGCAACACAAAAGAAACGAGCAACCAGATGAAGGTGTGTGCGATATCCAACATACGATTCACTCGGATGAACTGTTTGTGATTAGGCAACACAAAAGAAATGGTCAGCCAAATCAAGGTGTGTGCGATATACGCATGCGGTTCGCTCGGCCCTTGTCATCAGTGTGTAACCTCTGTGGCAACCGTTCGCTCCCCAGGCGCCTCTTCGTGTACCGTGGCAACCGTCCACCGCCTCTTTGCCTTTCCCCTCGATTTGGAACTCCTATCGCACGCTCTTCCTCCCTCCATTTGCCTTCACCCTTCCTTCTGCCATTGTTCGACCATCTTCTCCATGGAGGGAATAGGCCGGAAACGGCCCCGTTATTCTTGCCCTGATCCGAAAGATGACGTGGTGGAGGAACTCATTGATCGGTGTGACGTCATCACCTCAGCTAGCATGGTAGGTTCGTTCAAGACCATTATCGACCCAACTAATAACATCATTACAAGGAACCCAAGGGTCCAGGAGCGGTTTGATCTCCCCTATCTTCTTCGCCGTGACCTTGCTGACTGGCGCGGGGATGAGGGAAGCCTCGCTTTGTGCAAGTTGATGCCGCTTGATAATGATATGTATGATGTTAATATGCCATTGCTTGAGGGCAAGGCTTGGGCAGGTGCAAATGGAGATTGGGTTGTTTATATTGGGTACAACTATGAGTGGGAACTTGTGAATGTGTACACTGGTCACCGGGTTCCACTTCCAAAAATCTCAGACGACTGCCTAGAGGTTGAGTACACCGGTATTCTACGTGAGTTCAAATACGATCATGGTGACTGTCGTCTATGGAAGATAGCAATTTGTTGAGTTCCCAACCGCTCTATCTTCGACAACCTTGTTGCCGTCCTTACTTCCACGGCTTGATGGATATTGCTCAAAAATCAATTTCTGTAAATGGATGAGTACTGTGATGTAATTCAATACGAGGGTCTTGTGTTTGTTGCCACCACTCGTGGCACTGTTTTTGCATGGAATCCTGATGCTTTCGGTATGTTTGTCTTCCACCATAATTATAATTGTTTCATCCACATGCATGTGGGTTAGCTAGCTTCCCTTTACTAATTAACCTTCTTGTGTTTCCAAGGTCCTGTGAACATTCCACCACCTATACTTAAAAATTTTTATAACCAAGGGGAGATGACGATGCTGATGATCACGAGCATGAGGATGAGCAGGACCCATATACTCAGTGGCACCTGGCAACTTATTCCGATGGATCACCTTTTCTTGTCCGTATATAGGGCACTTCTGATGTTACTAAGGAAGCAGGTGTTGTCTCGCATGGTCGCACTCTCCGGACCTATTCCAACATCCGTTGCAGCGTATTCGGGATGGATACTAGTGTACTAGCACCAACACCTTCTCCTTGGTTCAGTATTGGAAGTCTTGGAGGAAACTCGCTCTTCCTTGGACAAAACTATCCAATGATGGTGGAAGGCAATCGAGCTGCTGTTGACACAATGTTACTACCATTTATGAGAAGCAACTGTATCTATACCTCGGACATTGCTATGCTTCCCTACCGTCCCAATATGGGTCCTGACATAGGCCGCTTCAGCCTCGATGATTGGTCCTGCTTTGGTCTCAAGATTCACAGTAGCTCGCCCTTCCTAGAGAATCACTTATGGTTCAAAGCAAGCGATTCCAACGCCGACGAGTGGTTGAGCAGAAGTTCATTTCATCGCTTTGTTATTTGTTGTGTGAGAAAAACTTTCCTAGAACGTTTTATTGGAAATGATCTATAATCCAATGTGTATCCTCGTTGTCTTTGTGGGTTCATGACTTGTTGTATGTAATCAATGGTACATTTGCATATGCGTCCATCAACTCACGCCTGCTAGTGGTGTCCATTTGAACAATGCTAGTGATTTTAGTTGCAAAAATTAGATAGTGCTAGTGATTTTTAGCTGCATATTTTGACAAATCACAGTGTTACAAGGTTGACAAATGGCAATGTTACTAGATAAACAAATGTCAATGTTTCTAGTTTGACAAATGTCAACATACCCAAAATGACAGATATGCAAATCTTACCCAATTGTTTGTACGTGGTTGCACACGGGTCATGCAAAACAACCGTTTGTGTTGAAGGGATGCAGAAATCCTGCTTAACACATTTTCCCTTGGCTTCCTGGGGAAGCTGTTGGTTTGCATACAGCTGTTCTAACTAAATCGTTTGCGATGAGTGTTTTATATTTAAAAACCATTGACATTTTTTTCAGAAGAAAATCATTTTATAAGTCTGTACATTAAGAGAGAAAAATGCAAGTTCGTTCAAACCATATCTTTCATTCAGTCACACTGCGAGTTTATATTCATATGAGCAAGAATTCAAGATACAGTATTAAACCCCAAAAAACTATTTCCAGTGGAGGCGGCGTGCCGTGCCATCGTTGTTGCTGTCGTCCTCCGGGACGCCGTTGTTGAAGTCTTCAATGCAGCACAAAATGTTCTTCACTTGTAAATCAAACATCATGTCGTTGCGTGATCGACGGGTAGGGCGTGGGAAGACGGCAACTGGCGCCATTGAGAGGTAGCGGTTCATGACAGCGTCCCATGCTGCTGAGGGGGCCGCGGGCACGAGCACGGGCACGACGAGTGCAGCCAAACACACGGGGACCGGCACCGCGGTGGGTGGATGGGCGCGCACGGGTCAGTACTAGGAAAAGGGCTATAGATGAAATTGACACTAATGGCGCACCATGTGCTGATGCGCCATTAGTGTGGAAGACACTAATGGCGCACCAGACACACGGTGCGCCACTAGTAACAATTTTTTTTTTCATTTTTCCAAACATACTAATGGCGCATCCAGGCAAAGTGCACCATTACTAGTTCTAACTAGTAATGGCGCACTAGCCACACAGTGCACCACTACTGTATTTTTTTGTTCTTTTTTTTGCAAAACTACTAATGGCGCACCGTGGCATAGTGCGCCATTACTAGTTTAAACTAGTAATGGCGCACTATGCAACGGTGCGCCATTAGTGTGTATATATATATATATTATTTTTTATTTTTTTGCAAAACTACTAATGGCGCACGGCCAGAAGGTGCGCCATTAGTATGTTGGGTTACTAATGGCGCATGGGTGGGTGGTGCGCCATTAGTAACCTAGGACCAGCAAGATATTTTGGACAGCCACACCTACACACTCACTTTCCCCACTTCATTCCCTCCACCTCCTTCTCCAAGCTTGTCGGCTGCCTCCTCCTCCTCACCTCATTTGCACCATAGATTCATCAAAATTAAGTGGTTAAATTACCTTTTTTTATAGGTAAGTAAGGGGAAAGCTATCTTTATGTTGTAGATCTACTTTTTTTGTCCCTAGCTCGCTCCAACAACGTGCACATGCACTTTTTGTGGCCTAGCTAGATCTATGTATGTTTGTGGTGTTGCATATGTTTGTGGTGTTGCATATTGTTTGTGTTTGCAGGTACCGGTATTTGAAATGCGATAGTTGCCAATATTTTGCCGGAATGTTGATTCATTTTCGTTTCGGCGAGAACTTTGGCACTATGCATTCTTTTTGGTCCTGTTTTTAGGGAAAGTCATGCCAAATTTTTTATTGGTTCTAAAATACCGTTTTGCTCTACCTCGCAGGCGACCATGGTCCGCACGATGACCGAAGGCATCGTGAATAGGTTTTTGAGCTCCGCGAAGGCTGAGATGCTACAAAAGAATGAGACGGAGATAAGATGTCCGTGTCGAAGATGCAAGCTGAAGAGCCTTATTGCGGGCCCGGATTCCGGACAGATGCGGGACCACCTGCTCTTGCGTGGTTTCATGGATGGCTATCGGTGGCAAGGTGATGAAGATGACTATGAAATCGTCCATGGGGGCCGGGCAAGAAATGAGGAAGGGCAGCAAGACAACCACCGCGGCTCGGGCGGGTGAGAAGACGAAGAATCTCCAGGACATGATCACGACGGTGATGCTGTACACAGTCATCATGTAGAAGATGCCGGACATGATGATTAGGAAGATGCCAGAGCAGACGAAGGGCATGATCATGAAGATGAAGATGCCGACGGAGCAGACAATGATGGACCATCGATGGGCTGGGTACAGGACCCTCATATTCAAGAGCTGCTTCTCAAGCAGACGGATAAAGTAAGAGCTGCCGCCAGAGAAAGCCAAGCTGGATCAACTGGAGATAGATGCGGTTACTCCATTGTATGAAGGATGCAGGCCCGAGGATACCCGCCTGAAATTAATGCTCATGGCTTTGGAGATGAAGGTAAAACACAAAATGATCGACGCATGCTTCGACGAGAACATGTCATTCTGGCACGAACGTCTTCCCAAGGGGAACAAGTGCCCTACCAGTTTCGAGGAGGCAAAGAAAATCGTGTGTCCTCTGGATTTACCGCACGTGAAATACCATGTGTGCATGAACAATTGCATCATTTATCAGGACAAGCATGCGGAGTCTACCATATGTCCGGTGTGCGGCGTCACTCGATACAAGAAGAGGAAGAAAGCTCCTCGAAAAGTGGTGTGGTACTTTCCGATCACTCCTCGTCTACAGCGGTATTTCGCGGACCCTAAGGTAGCAAAGCTCCTGCATTGGCACGCGGATAGGGAGGAGAAGAAGCGAGAAGATGATGCAAATGATCCGGAGATAAATAAAAAAGACAAGATGCTGAGTCACCCTAAGGATGGGAGCCAGTGGCAAGCGTTGAACTTCGAACACCCAGAATTTGGGAAGGATCCAAGGAACATCGTGCTGGGCGCGAGCACCGATGGAGTCAATCCGTTTGGCAGCCAGAGAAGCACACATAGCACCTGGCCTGTGTTTGTGTGGATGTACAACCTTCCCCATTGGTTGTGCATGAAGAGGAAGTACATTCACATGAGTATGCTAATTGAAGGGCCGAAACAACTAGGGAACGACATCAATCTGTATCTGGGGCTGCTGAAAGAGGAGCTAGACACGCTGTGGAAAATGCCAGCCAATACGTGGGATGCCACAGAGAAAGAATATTTCCCTATGAGAGCCGCACTGCTCACGACGGTGCACGACTATCTCGGTTACGGATATCTCGCGGGGCAGGTGGTCCACGGATTTTCTGGATGCGTCAGGTGCATGGATGACACAACGTATCGCCAGCTAGATAGAGATCCCGGGTCTTCGAAAACCGTGTTCATGGGACATCGAAGGTGGCTTCGCGACGATGACCCGTGGAGGAAACGCAAGGATCTGTTCGATGGTGAAACCGAACCCCGAAGACGCCCGCATATGAGGAGCGGCGAGGAAATAGACGAGCTGTTGAAAAATTGGAAAGATTGCCCAATGCCGGGAAAGAAGCAAAAGGTGCCAGAGCCGGGAAAGAAGCGAAAGGCGCCAGAGCCGCTGCTGAAGGTATGGAAAACGAGGTCTGTTTTTTGTGGGACTTGCCGTACTGGAAGATCCACCGTGTGCCTCACAACCTTGATGTCATGCATATCACGAAGAACGTGTGCGAGAGTCTGCTTGGTACCCTGCTCAGCATGCCAGAGAGGACCAAACATGGGCCAAAAGCAAGGGCAGACTTGAAATCAATGGGCATCAGGCAGGAGCTTCACACTAATGATGAGGCGAAGCAGGACACAGAAAGTCGTCGCGAAGGCAAAAAGGCCAAGAAGACCGGAAATGACTACCCTCCCGCGTGCTTCACTCTAAGTCAGGAAGAGATCGAGCAGTTTTTCACCTGCCTCGTAGGAGTAAAACTTCCTTACGGTTACGCGGGGAAGATAAGCAGATACCTAGACCCAGCGAAGCAGAAGTTCAGCGGGATGAAGTCTCACGACTGTCACGTGCTGATGACGCAGATACTTCCAGTTGCAATCCATGGGATCATGGACGCGCACGTCCGTGAAATGCTATTTGGCCTATGCAACTTTTTCAACGTCATCTCTCGGAAGCCGGTTGGCCAGAGGCAACTCAGAAGGCTACAGGAAGAGATCGTGGTGATACTATGTGAGCTTGAGATGTACTTCCCGCCCGCATTCTTCGACATTATGGTGCATCTGCTGGTCCATATCGTGGAGGATATCATCCAACTCAGGTCGACGTTCCTGCACAGCATGATGCCTTTCGAAAGGATGAATGGTGTCATCAAAGGATACGCTCGCAATATGTCACATCAAGAGGGAAGTATAGCTAGGGGCTTTCTGACCGAAGAGTGCATCTCCTACTGCACGAATTATCTAGGCATCGAGAACCCCGTTGGTCTGCCCGTCAACAGGCACCTCGGCAGGCTCGGTAGATGGGGTCACCGTGAGGGTCGCCGCGAAATGCATGTCGACCTCGAGGGTCGACTCGCCGACTTTGAATGAGCAAACCTAGTCATGCTACAACACATAGACGTGGTCGATCCTTGGATGGTAGAGCACAAAACCTTTATTGAGAAGACGTACAATGACCGAGGCCAACAGAGGATGGACGAAGATATAATCAAAGAGCACAACTCATGTTTCACGCGTTGGTTCAAGCAGAAGCTTCGGTCGTACCCTTTACATGAGGATTCTTCTGCGGAAGAACAACTCATATTCGCCTTGTCACAGGGCGCCGAGCACAACCTGATGACCTATGAGGCGTACGATATCAACGGCTACACATTCTACACCGGGGACAAGGACATGAAGAGCGATGGTTATCAGAACTCCGGGGTAACGATGGAATCCTACACCGGTAACGACAAGGACAGATACTACAGAAGGATTGAGGAGATCTGGGAGCTAAGCTATGCTGGAGAGAAGGTCCCGATGTTCCGTGTCAGATGGGCCAAGAGCGCCCTAAAAGAAGACCGGTATTTCACCACCATGGTTATACTCGAAGCCAAATCCAAGACCGCGGGCGCAAACGTAACCGCGAAAAATGAGCCATGGGTACTAGCTTCCCAAGTGGACCAATGCTTCTTCATTACCGACCCGTCAAAGCCCAGTTGTGTTGTTGTGAGGAGAGGCAAAAGGAAGATCATCAGAATGGATGGAGTAGCCAATGAGCAAGACTTCGACAAGTGCGGCGACCCAAAGATCGAACATCACGACGACGATGAAGTAGCAGCATACACCACAAGAAGAAGCAGGACCACCCTACCTAAAGGACGTCCGTTCCACAGAAGAACTCCATTTGCGAAAAAGAAGGGCAAGAAGATTACGAACAGATAGCTAGCTAGGTAAGATCGATTGTATTTAAATTGTAGTCTTCATTTCTCGATTGTATTTCATGGGCACTTTTTGAACTATCATGAATATTTTTAAATTTCATGGGCACTTTTTGAATTCATGAAAAAATATTGAATATTCATGAGGACACTCGATCTCGATCCCCCCTCCATCTCGATCGCTATCCCCCCTCGCCAGATCCCCCTTGCCAGATCCCCCTCGCCGCCGAGCACCCCCCGCACCCTCCCCCGCTCCACCTTCACAAATGAATGCAACTAAAAATCCAAAAAAACAAATTTGATTATATTTTCAAAAAACAAATTTGATTATATTTTCAAATAACAAATTTGATGATATTTTTTATATTCATAAATATTTTCAAATAACAAAT
This sequence comes from Triticum urartu, assembly GCF_056163025.1. NCBI lineage: Eukaryota > Viridiplantae > Streptophyta > Magnoliopsida > Poales > Poaceae > Triticum > Triticum urartu. The sequence goes on along the minus strand of NC_141874.1, from coordinate 481,251,770 downwards.
CTGATGATATTTTTTTAAAAAAATATTACTGTTTTTATAAAAAATTATTACTGTTTCATATTCATATTCATTTTCTTAAAAATTATTAGATGCAACAAAATAATAATAAAAAAAATTCTTACTTATGGCGCACGGCTAGCTGGTGCGCCATTGCTATCTAAAAAAAGAATACTTATGGCGCACGGTCCCGCTGGTGCGCCATTGCTATGAAAAAAACATTCTAATGGCGCACCGCCAGGGGGTGCGCCATTAGTAATCTTCCCCCATCCATACACTTCGTCCCTCCCTTGTCCCTCCCTCTCGCCAGACACTTCGTCCCTCTCCCTCCACCGCGCCGCTCCCTCCCTCGTCCCTCCCTCTACCGCACCGCAGCCGCCCACGCGCCCCCGCCGCCTCCCTCTCCCCTTCCTCCCCCTCGAGCGCCGCCTCCCTCGCCTCCCTCGAAACCCTAGAAACTCGCCGGAGATTTGGAGCCTCGGAGCCGCTGGAGACTTGGAGCCTTGGAGCAGCCCCATGTCCACCAGGAGAGGAGGCCCCACGTCCACCAGGAGAGGAGGCCCGTGACCTCCCCCCCAAGCTCTCCGTCTCCACCCTCCGTCATCTCCGCTCCGGTCACCACCTCATCGTGGTCAGGTAACCCTCCTCCCTCTGCCTCTCTTCTCCTCTCTTCCTCCTCTCCTCCCTCCCGGCAGTAGAACCATGGGGGCTTCTTATTTTGGTCCGTTCTCCTGTTTTGTTGTATATGCAGTAGCTAGCCTGCGTGTTTTTCAACCTACCAACCTGATGTGCTATAGCAATTAGCATCCTGCCCGAACTGTCATGTGGTAGAAGAATTGTAGCTTAAAGCATCATGTGCATCCTACTCTTGTGTTTTCTTTCTTGTCTTGGAACCAAACCAATACATTTTCTAAATAAATCCTGATGTCGGAGATGCAAGGGCTTGAGGTAGGTCCTGTTGTATGTTGCTTGAGCTGCTGATGTTGTGTCTATATGCATTCTCGTTGGGTGTGAGGTGTTGTTGTTTATGCATGAAGCTTTGCTTCTGTGAAACTTTGCTTGACCTGTTTAACTAGTTTGCCTTGCACAAAGATCTGGCGGGCTTGGTTTTGTACTGCAAATATAGTAGATTGTGCCCATCCCCTCTAATTTTTGTTTGCTTTTGCTTGATCTGTCTAAATTCTGCATGGTGTTTGTTGGGTTGGATAATTCTGGTGGCCAGATGCTAGTGCCTTTTCCTGGCACTTTCTGGCAGTATTTCGTGGTGCGCTCGTTGATCTTGGTTGGAGAATCAACTTTTCGTGTTACTTGATAGCTTCCGTGGAAGCATCAAGTTTTCTCAGCTGACATGTTGATCCATTCTTCCGAATTTGAAAGAGCGAACATATGCCCACTGGAAAAAAATATTTTGCTTGGTTACCACCGATGGACAGTGTGAAAGAGATTCTTCGGATCTTCAATATTGTTCATTCTCTCTTCATTTTTTGGACTATGTAATCTTGAAAACATTGTGTTCGGACTGTTGTCCCTTTTTCTGCATTTTAATTTTTAATATAAAATATTGTGGGAGTTTCAAAAACAAAAGTTGATTCAGAGGTGCGGTTTCACGTAAGTACAATGTCGGGTTAAAAGGTGTTTGCCAATGTCACTGTCGAGATACTATACATTCATTCCTTTCTTGGTTAGCTTAGGGTTCCTATGGTTGTCCTCTTTTCTGTGAAGTCATGCAGATTCGATGAATCTTCTCATATGTGCTTCTATATGATTTTTTTCTTTTTTCTCCTGTTGTTCTGTTAATAACCAGATCTGATACCAGTGAGTTAGATGCCCATGCATGCATGAGCTGGCTGATAGACAAAGACAAGTAAGCCAGGCCTCAAGACAATGCAGCTTAAGCAAATTAAACTCAAGATTCTGGTGTTTAACCCTGTCGTGTTGCTTCTAGAAATAATATAAAAGCTGTGAAAAAGAAATCTGTGGAGTTGGCACTTTACATAAGGTTGTAGATCATTGTAGTGTCCTAATGTCTAAGACTGTTGCATTGGAGGTTCATGTTGCAAACATATCAGAACTTGCAAACATTTTATTACTTGTTGCATTGGAGGTTCATCTTGTCTTGAGGCAAACAAATCAGCATTGGAGGCTCATCTTTGAGGCTCATCTTTATTACATATCAGAACTTGCAAGCAAATCTATGAAAGACTTGTAAAGTTGCTGGGTTTTGTCTCCCACCATTGTGCCGTGATGAATTTGCAGGTACCCCGAGAGGCCCTTGAGTTTGCCAGAGTGTCGATTAACTTCCGTTCCGGCAAATTCGGGTACTCCATATGTCCTATTTTCAGCAAAGGTCATGCTGAAATTTTTCGTGAATTTTAGCATGACTTTGCTAAAAATAGGACATGTGGGGTACTTGCAACTAATGCATGGGCCGGGGTATCTTAGTACTTAGTTAAGTAGGATCAACTGCCCCGCCATTCTTGCTGCATTAAACCATAGGTGGCAATAGAGCCAAGTGATTAGGCCCAACTTAGAATTCTCCTTAGCATCAATAAACTCTAGATGATAAACCCAACATAGGTGGCAATAGAGCCAAGTGATTAGTGCCAAGTGATTAGGCCTAACCTAGGGTGCCTCGGCATCGATAAACCCTAAATGATGAAAACTTAACTTGGCTTCTATAGGGTGCCTCGGTGTCGATGAGAACCTAAATGATGTACGCTTAGGCTTTTAGGGTGCGTCGGCGTCGACAAACCCTAAATGATAAAAGCTTAGCTTTTAGGATGCCTCGGTGTCGACAAACCCTAAATGACGAGACCATGATCTTGTTCCTTGACAATAACCAACTTTTTGACCAAACTTTTTTCCTATTTAGAGCGAAACATGGCCCACAACGATGAGGCCGGCGATTCGGGCGGCAAGCAATTCTAGGAGCTATCCCAGGAGTTGGAGGAAGAACCTCACCGCTATGAGGATGCCGCGGAAGACACCGATCCTGACTACACAACCCCTAGTGGCGTCGGGGATGACAACACTGATGATGGCGCCGCGGATGCCACCACTGATGATGGCGGCCAACCGAAGAGGCAACGGAAGGACCGGCACCTGAGCGTGCTCGGCACCGTCAGGGAGGAATTTACTGAAGTGAACTCCGACGGGCATCCGATGGCGCCCAAACACGTAGTCAAGGGGTACTCGGTTCAGCTCAGGTGCATTCTCCGGAGCACCGTCTCGATCAACACCGAGAACCTAGGGCATAAGGATCAAGGGAATTTGCGCAACCTCCTCTGCACGAAGCTGCACGAACGATACAAGTTCCCCGCTGAGTTTGCAAACACACGCCTCTCAGGGAATAAAGTGAACGGTGCCACCCTCACGAGGATGAGCACGGCCCTGTCTACTTGGAAAAGCACGGTGAAGGAATTGATTGAAAAAGGTGATAGTTATGAGAAGATCAAGGCGAAATATCCTTTGATGAGCGAAGATGACTACAAGGAGTTCAAGATCAAGTGCAAGAGCAGCGCAACCTCCGAATCAAGTCAGTGGGGGAAAGACATGCGGAAGTTGAACTTAGGGGTCCACCAACTCGGTCCCGGTGGTTACAGAGTGGCGGAGCCTATATGGGACAAGGAGGATGCGGAGCATGCCTAGCAAGGCCTACCGCCCCGCTTCGAGAAATACCGTGAAAAGCAGACCATGATCTTTCTCAGGGCCCGGTACAAGGAGGACCCGGTAACAAAGGAGCTTACCATGGATCCAAAGACCAAGGCGCTTGAGCTTGTTTTGGTAAGGAATACATCCCTGCGTAATTAGCTCCATATGGTTGCATTCTAATTAATCCCCATATGCTTCAAAAGAATGAGACGGAGATAAGATGTCCGTGTCGAAGATGCAAGCTGAAGAGCCTTATTGCGGGCCCGGATTCCGGACAGATGCGGGACCACCTGCTCTTGCGTGGTTTCATGGATGGCTATCGGTGGCAAGGTGATGAAGATGACTATGAAATCGTCCATGGGGGCCGGGCAAGAAATGAGGAAGGGCAGCAAGACAACCACCGTGGCTCGGGCGGGTGAGAAGACGAAGAATCTCCAGGACATGATCACGACGGTGATGCTGTACACAGTCATCATGTAGAAGATGCCGGACATGATGATTAGGAAGATGCCAGAGCAGACGAAGGGCATGATCATGAAGATGAAGATGCCGACGGAGCAGACAATGATGGACCATCGATGGGCTGGGTACAGGACCCTCATATTCAAGAGCTGCTTCTCAAGCAGACGGATAAAGTAAGAGCTGCCGCCCGAGAGAAAGCCAAGCTGGATCAACTGGAGATAGATGCGGTTACTCCATTGTATGAAGGATGCAGGCCCGAGGATACCCGCCTGAAAGTAATGCTCATGGCTTTGGAGATGAAGGTAAAACACAAAATGATCGACGCATGCTTCGACGAGAACATGTCATTCTGGCACGAACGTCTTCCCAAGGGGAACAAGTGCCCTACCAGTTTCGAGGAGGCAAAGAAAATCGTGTGTCCTCTGGATTTACCGCACGTGAAATACCATGTGTGCATGAACAATTGCATCATTTATCAGGACAAGCATGCGGAGTCTACCATATGTCCGGTGTGCGGCGTCACTCGATACAAGAAGAGGAAGAAAGCTCCTCGAAAAGTGGTGTGGTACTTTCCGATCACTCCTCGTCTACAGCGGTATTTCGCGGACCCTAAGGTAGCAAAGCTCCTGCGTTGGCACGCAGATAGGGAGGAGAAGAAGCGAGAAGATGATGCAAATGATCCGGAGATAAATACAAAAGACAAGATGCTGAGTCACCCTAAGGATGGGAGCCAGTGGCAAGTGTTGAACTTCGAACACCCAGAATTTGGGAAGGATCCAAGGAACATCGTGCTGGGCGCGAGCACCGATGGAGTCAATCCGTTTGGCAGCCAGAGAAGCACACATAGCACGTGGCCTGTGTTTGTGTGGATGTACAACCTTCCCCATTGGTTGTGCATGAAGAGGAAGTACATTCACATGAGTATGCTAATTGAAGGGCCGAAACAACTAGGGAACAACATCAATCTGTATCTGGGGCTGCTGAAAGAGGAGCTAGACACGCTGTGGAAAATGCCAGCCAATACGTGGGATGCCACAGAGAAAGAATATTTCCCTATGAGAGCCGCAGTGCTCACGACGGTGCACGACTATCTCGGTTACGGATATCTCGCGGGGCAGGTGGTCCACGGATTTTCTGGATGCGTCAGGTGCATGGATGACACAACGTATCGCCAGCTAGATAGAGATCCCGGGTCTTCGAAAACCGTGTTCATGGGACATCGAAGGTGGCTTCGCGACGATGACCCGTGGAGGAAACGCAAGGATCTGTTCGATGGTGAAACCGAACCCCGAAGACGCCCGCATATGAGGAGCGGCGAGGAAATAGACGAGCTGTTGAAAAATTGGAAAGATTGCCCAATGCCGGGAAAGAAGCAAAAGGCGCCAGAGCCGGGAAAGAAGCGAAAGGCGCCAGAGCCGCTGCTGAAGGTATGGAAAACGAGGTCTGTTTTTTGTGGGACTTGCCGTACTGGAAGATCCACCGTGTGCCTCACAACCTTGATGTCATGCATATCACGAAGAACGTGTGCGAGAGTCTGCTTGGTACCCTGCTCAGCATGCCAGAGAGGACCAAAGATGGGCCAAAAGCAAGGGCAGACTTGAAATCAATGGGCATCAGGCAGGAGCTTCACACTAATGATGAGGCGAAGCAGGACACAGAAAGTCGTCGCGAAGGCAAAAAGGCCAAGAAGACCGGAAATGACTACCCTCCCGCATGCTTCACTCTAAGTCAGGAAGAGATCGAGCAGTTTTTCACCTGCCTCGTAGGAGTAAAACTTCCTTACGGTTACGCGGGGAAGATAAGCAGATACCTAGACCCAGCGAAGCAGAAGTTCAGCGGGATGAAGTCTCACGACTGTCACGTGCTGATGACGCAGATACTTCCAGTTGCAATCCATGGGATCATGGACGCGCACGTCCGTGAAATGCTATTTGGCCTATGCAACTTTTTCAACGTCATCTCTCGGAAGCCGGTTGGCCAGAGGCAACTCAGAAGGCTACAGGAAGAGATCGTGGTGATACTATGCGAGCTTGAGATGTACTTCCCGCCCGCATTCTTCGACGTTATGGTGCATCTGCTGGTCCATATCGTGGAGGATATCATCCAACTCAGGTCGACGTTCCTGCACAGCATGATGCCTTTCGAAAGGATGAATGGTGTCATCAAAGGATACGCTCGCAATATGTCACATCAAGAGGGAAGTATAGCTAGGGGCTTTCTGACCGAAGAGTGCATCTCCTACTGCACGAATTATCTAGGCATCGAGAACCCCGTTGGTCTGCCCGTCAACAGGCACCTCGGCAGGCTCGGTAGATGGGGTCACCGTGAGGGTCGCCGCGAAATGCATGTCGACCTCGAGGGTCGACTCGCCGACTTTGAATGAGCAAACCTAGTCATGCTACAACACATAGACGTGGTCGATCCTTGGATGGTAGAGCACAAAACCTTTATTGAGAAGACGTACAATGACCGAGGCCAACAGAGGATGGACGAAGATATAATCAAAGAGCACAACTCATGTTTCACGCGTTGGTTCAAGCAGAAGCTTCGGTCGTACCCTTTACATGAGGATTCTTCTGCGGAAGAACAACTCATATTCGCCTTGTCACAGGGCGCCGAGCACAACCTGATGACCTATGAGGCGTACGATATCAACGGCTACACATTCTACACCGGGGACAAGGACATGAAGAGCGATGGTTATCAGAACTCCGTGGTAACGATGGAATCCTACACCGGTAACGACAAGGACAGATACTACAGAAGGATTGAGGAGATCTGGGAGCTAAGCTATGCTGGAGAGAAGGTCCCGATGTTCCGTGTCAGATGGGCCAAGAGCGCCCTAAAAGAAGACCGGTATTTCACCACCATGGTTATACCCGAAGCCAAATCCAAGACCGCGGGCGCAAACGTAACCGCGAAAAATGAGCCATGGGTACTAGCTTCCCAAGTGGACCAATGCTTCTTCATTACCGACCCGTCAAAGCCCAGTTGTGTTGTTGTGAGGAGAGGCAAAAGGAAGATCATCAGAATGGATGGAGTAGCCAATGAGCAAGACTTCGACAAGTGCGGCGACCCAAAGATCGAACATCACGACGACGATGAAGTAGCAGCATACACCACAAGAAGAAGCAGGACCACCCTACCTAAAGGACGTCCGTTCCACAGAAGAACTCCATTTGCGAAAAAGAAGGGCAAGAAGATTACGAACAGATAGCTAGCTAGCTAAGATCGATTGTATTTAAATTGTAGTCTTCATTTCTCGATTGTATTTCATGGGCACTTTTTGAACTATCATGAATATTTTTAAATTTCATGGGCACTTTTTGAATTCATGAAAAAATATTGAATATTCATGAGGACACTCGATCTCGATCCCCCCTCCATCTCGATCGCTATCCCCCCTCGCCAGATCCCCCTTGCCAGATCCCCCTCGCCGCCGAGCACCCCCCGCACCCTCCCCCGCTCCACCTTCACAAATGAATGCAACTAAAAATCCAAAAAAACAAATTTGATTATATTTTCAAAAAACAAATTTGATTATATTTTCAAATAACAAATTTGATGATATTTTTTATATTCATAAATATTTTCAAATAACAAATCTGATGATATTTTTTAAAAAAAATATTACTGTTTTTATAAAAAATTATTACTGTTTCATATTCATATTCATTTTCTTAAAAATTATTAGATGCAACAAAATAATAATAAAAAAAATTCTTACTTATGGCGCACGGCTAGCTGGTGCGCCATTGCTATCTAAAAAAAGAATACTTATGGCGCACGGTCCCGCTGGTGCGCCATTGCTATGAAAAAAACATTCTAATGGCGCACCGCCAGGGGGTGCGCCATTAGTAATCTTCCCCCATCCATACACTTCGTCCCTCCCTTGTCCCTCCCTCTCGCCAGACACTTCGTCCCTCTCCCTCCACCGCGCCGCTCCCTCCCTCGTCCCTCCCTCTACCGCACCGCAGCCGCCCACGCGCCCCCGCCGCCTCCCTCTCCCCTTCCTCCCCCTCGAGCGCCGCCTCCCTCGCCTCCCTCGAAACCCTAGAAACTCGCCGGAGATTTGGAGCCTCGGAGCCGCTGGAGACTTGGAGCCTTGGAGCAGCCCCATGTCCACCAGGAGAGGAGGCCCCACGTCCACCAGGAGAGGAGGCCCGTGACCTCCCCCCCAAGCTCTCCGTCTCCACCCTCCGTCATCTCCGCTCCGGTCACCACCTCATCGTGGTCAGGTAACCCTCCTCCCTCTGCCTCTCTTCTCCTCTCTTCCTCCTCTCCTCCCTCCCGGCAGTAGAACCATGGGGGCTTCTTCTTTTGGTCCGTTCTCCTGTTTTGTTGTATATGCAGTAGCTAGCCTGCGTGTTTTTCAACCTACCAACCTGATGTGCTATAGCAATTAGCATCCTGCCCGAACTGTCATGTGGTAGAAGAATTGTAGCTTAAAGCATCATGTGCATCCTACTCTTGTGTTTTCTTTCTTGTCTTGGAACCAAACCAATACATTTTCTAAATAAATCCTGATGTCGGAGATGCAAGGGCTTGAGGTAGGTCCTGTTGTATGTTGCTTGAGCTGCTGCTGTTGTGTCTATATGCATTCTCGTTGGGTGTGAGGTGTTGTTGTTTATGCATGAAGCTTTGCTTCTGTGAAACTTTGCTTGACCTGTTTAACTAGTTTGCCTTGCACAAAGATCTGGCGGGCTTGGTTTTGTACTGCAAATATAGTAGATTGTGCCCATCCCCTCTAATTTTTGTTTGCTTTTGCTTGATCTGTCTAAATTCTGCATGGTGTTTGTTGGGTTGGATAATTCTGGTGGCCAGATGCTAGTGCCTTTTCCTGGCACTTTCTGGCAGTATTTCGTGGTGCGCTCGTTGATCTTGGTTGGAGAATCAACTTTTCGTGTTACTTGATAGCTTCCGTGGAAGCATCAAGTTTTCTCAGCTGACATGTTGATCCATTCTTCCGAATTTGAAAGAGCGGACATATGCCCACTGGAAAAAAATATTTTGCTTGGTTACCACCGATGGACAGTGTGAAAGAGATTCTTCGGATCTTCAATATTGTTCATTCTCTCTTCATTTTTTGGACTATGTAATCTTGAAAACATTGTGTTCGGACTGTTGTCCCTTTTTCTGCATTTTAATTTTTAATATAAAATATTGTGGGAGTTTCAAAAACAAAAGTTGATTCAGAGGTGCGGTTTCACGTAAGTACAATGTCGGGTTAAAAGGTGTTTGCCAATGTCACTGTCGAGATACTATACATTCATTCCTTTCTTGGTTAGCTTAGGGTTCCTATGGTTGTCCTCTTTTTTGTGAAGTCATGCAGATTCGATGAATCTTCTCATATGTGCTTCTATATGATTTTTTTCTTTTTTCTCCTGTTGTTCTGTTAATAACCAGATCTGATACCAGTGAGTTAGATGCCCATGCATGCATGAGCTGGCTGATAGACAAAGACAAGTAAGCCAGGCCACAAGACAATGCAGCTTAAGCAAATTAAACTCAAGATTCTGGTGTTTAACCCTGTCGTGTTGCTTCTAGAAATAATATAAAAGCTGTGAAAAAGAAATCTGTGGAGTTGGCACTTTACATAAGGTTGTAGATCATTGTAGTGTCCTAATGTCTAAGACTGTTGCATTGGAGGTTCATGTTGCAAACATATCAGAACTTGCAAACATTTTATTACTTGTTGCATTGGAGGTTCATCTTGTCTTGAGGCAAACAAATCAGCATTGGAGGCTCATCTTTGAGGCTCATCTTTATTACATATCAGAACTTGCAAGCAAATCTATGAAAGACTTGTAAAGTTGCTGGGTTTTGTCTCCCACCATTGTGCCGTGATGAATTTGCAGGTACCCCGAGAGGCCCTTGAGTTTGCCAGAGTGTCGATTAACTTCCGTTCCGGCAAATTCGGGTACTCCATATGTCCTATTTTCAGCAAAGGTCATGCTGAAATTTTTCGTGAATTTTAGCATGACTTTGCTAAAAATAGGACATGTGGGGTACTTGCAACTAATGCATGGGCCGGGGTATCTTAGTACTTAGTTAAGTAGGATCAACTGCCCCGCCATTCTTGCTGCATTAAACCATAGGTGGCAATAGAGCCAAGTGATTAGGCCCAACTTAGAATTCTCCTTAGCATCAATAAACCCTAGATGATAAACCCAACATAGGTGGCAATAGAGCCAAGTGATTAGTGCCAAGTGATTAGGCCTAACCTAGGGTGCCTCGGCATCGATAAACCCTAAATGATGAAAACTTAACTTGGCTTCTATAGGGTGCCTCGGTGTCGATGAGAACCTAAATGATGTACGCTTAGGCTTTTAGGGTGCCTCGGCGTCGACAAACCCTAAATGATAAAAGCTTAGCTTTTAGGATGCCTCGGTGTCGACAAACCCTAAATGACGAGACCATGATCTTGTTCCTTGACAATAACCAACTTTTTGACCAAACTTTTTTCCTATTTAGAGCGAAACATGGCCCACAACGATGAGGCCGGCGATTCGGGCGGCAAGCAATTCTAGGAGCTATCCCAGGAGTTGGAGGAAGAACCTCACCGCTATGAGGATGCCGCGGAAGACACCGATCCTGAACCCCTAGTGGCGTCGGGGATGACAACACTGATGATGGCGCCGCGGATGCCACCACTGATGATGGCGGCCAACCGAAGAGGCAACGGAAGGACCGGCACCCGAGCGTGCTCGGCACCGTCAGGGAGGAATTTACTGAAGTGAACTCCGACGGGCATCCGATGGCGCCCAAACACGTAGTCAAGGGGTACTCGGTTCAGCTCAGGTGCATTCTCCGGAGCACCGTCTCGATCAACACCGAGAACCTAAGGCATAAGGATCAAGGGAATTTGCGCAACCTCCTCTGCACGAAGCTGCACGAACGATACAAGTTCCCCGCTGAGTTTGCAAACACACGCCTCTCAGGGAATAAAGTGAACGATGCCACCCTCACGAGGATGAGCACGGCCCTGTCTACTTGGAAAAGCACGGTGAAGGAATTGATTGAAAAAGGTGATAGTTATGAGAAGATCAAGGCGAAATATCCTTTGATGAGCGAAGATGACTACAAGGAGTTCAAGATCAAGTGCAAGAGCAGCGCAACCTCCGAATCAAGTCAGTGGGGGAAAGACATGCGGAAGTTGAACTTAGGGGTCCACCAACTCGGTCCCGGTGGTTACAGAGTGGCGGAGCCTATATGGGACAAGGAGGACGCGGAGCATGCCTAGCAAGGCCTACCGCCCCGCTTCGAGAAATACCGTGAAAAGCAGACCATGATCTTTCTCAGGGCCCGGTACAAGGAGGACCCGGTAACAAAGGAGCTTACCATGGATCCAAAGACCAAGGCGCTTGAGCTTGTTTTGGTAAGGAATACATCCCTGCGTAATTAGCTCCATATGGTTGCATTCTAATTAATCCCCAATATTTCTAGATGGTTCACGTTCCTTCCACAGGACAATGAACGCAGTAGCGCGGGGTCATCTCAGAGCTCCCCTTTCGACACCCCTTTAAATAGGGCGTTGAACATAATCAAAAACAGGGATAAGCTCAGTAAGCCGACGTCAGCTGGTCGTGTGGCCGGCAAAGGCTTGTCCACAAAATGGTCGTCATACCATACCACTGGTGGGCGAAAGGAGAAAAAGACCATCTTGGAAAGCCAGTCGTGCGAGGTTGAAGCACTCAAGGCACAAGTGGAGCGGATTTTGGAGATTGTCCAAGAGCAAGTGCAACAACAACTGGGAAAGACGCTCAACGCCATGGTGCCTATGTTGATTCATAGGCTGACGACGTGGATTGCGGGCGGCCAACAGGGGCCTCCCCTGGTTCCCAGCTTCACGGCCAGCAACTCGCACAACGCACAGGCGGTGCCATTGGTGTCTCCGGCGGCGCCATTGGTGTCTCCAGCGGAGGCGGTATTCGTGTCTACGGAGCCGGCATGGGCATTGGAGCTTAATGCACCTGGGTGTACGCCGGCCGGCACCTCGCCAGCAAGCGGCCCCTCCGTCAGTTGCACGCCTGCCGTTGGTGGTGCCTCGACATTAGCCGAGCTCAACGGCATCACAGTAACTAAGCCTCTTGGCCGATAACTTCATCTCCTTGCCTTTGACTGGGCATCCCTGACGCCCTACATGTTTTCGCAGGGCGCCGCTGACTTTCCTTGCACTCTCCTGCACTTCGTGGGCGGCGAGTTGGTCGATGTCGCCAAGGGCAGAATCATTCAACCGGGCAACTCCGTGTTCCACGGTAATCCGATGCCACACACAGTCTATAGGGTTGAAGTGGTTCGGGTGTTGCCAGGCTGCGACGAGTTGTTACCTCCGATTAGACCCGCTGGGGCCGACGAAGAAGATGAGATGACCCTCAGCGCCTGCGTAAGCTGGCCCCTGCTTTGGCCGAAGAGCCAGATTCGTTTGGGGGCGGGGGACACCACCCCACAAACAAGACCGCCAGTCGTGCCGGCGCCAAGCCATGGCAAGAACGCCGCAACGCTACCGAACATGCCGGACATCCCTATGGTACAGGATCCGGACATGCATATGGCACAGGATCCGGACGACGACGACAACGACGACGGTACATTTACCAACGTCAATAAGTACTTTGCCGAACATGGGTACGGTGACGAGTTCTGCGGGCCTCCTTCTCAAGAACCCAACCAAGTCGACCGCGATCTAGCTGGTACGACGGATAAACCCAATTGCAACAGGCATCGTCTGGCGTTCAGTTCTTAGGAGACGCCTCTATCTGCCGCCTTCACCGAGCCTCAGATAGCTGAGGTGCAAAATATTATCAGCCCCAACATGCTCAAGAAGGCAGTTTGTGAGCAGAACTCGGTCCCATTACAGCAGATCAAGAAGAAGGGATGGAAACGAAAGGCTAAAGAGGGCGCCGGTGCGAGCCAACCGGCACCGAGTACGATCCGTGCTCAGGACGGGCCACCTTCACCTAAGGATATCTCGAGGAGGGTGCATGTGGCGGGTAGGGCATTGCTACCGACAAATATGCTCAATGCTGCAACCGGTGCTATGTGGAGTTTGCATGACAGTGTTCTTTCTTTGGAGAAGCGGCGTCTCAGAGAGAATGATGTGGCATACCCGGTTTTCGTGGCCAAGGTGCCAGAGGGCAAGGGCTTTGTGGATGGCGCCATCGGGGGTACGATCGTCCTGTGGTTTGATGACATCTTTGCTATGTTTAAGCTTCATCCGCTGCACTACACCTTCGTTTGGCTGTTTTCGCTGAGTATGGAGATGCGGATCATTAGAGACAAGACCCCGAACATCGTGATAGTCAACCCCTTCTACATGCGTGCCAAGCTCTTGGGCAGCACTGGGGACCGCCAAGTCGCGAGTTCACACCTCGAAGGCGTCATTCTGGCAAACCCAGGTAAGGATAACTTCCTCGTATCTTACTTTCCCGAGTAAGTCATCCCTTAACCGCCCCGAAACAAATGATTTCTTAGATTTCGATCGTTCTTTCTTTTTTCTAATATTCCGTGTTCTATGCAGTGACACACATTGCACACTCATCCACTTAAGCCCGAAATATTCCATGGCCACGTATTTTGACTCGAACCGTGACTCCAAGTTAGACTACAGAAATATCAAGAAAGTTCTTGACGATGTTCTCCCCGGCTACGCCAAATCTAGAGGCACCTTCACCAGGCCAGTTTGTAGCTACGGTAGGCACGTGTTCGCCCACAATACTAAGTTCTGCTGCGTCAAGCAGCCGCCTGGCGGTCAGAAGGATTCCTACTACGCCCTCCATCACATGCGGGCGATCGTACGGGACCATCATCACCTTCTGCTACCAGATAATCTCAAAGATTGGGCCGCGAGCTTGTCGGCAATCCAGGACGCGGACATCAGACAAGAATTCTTTCGCATACAGTTGGAGTTTGTGGAAATCATCCATCAAGATGTCCTTCATACCTCGGGGCAGTTCTACCTCAGATATCAACCATCCAACAGTGAGACAGACACAACGCTACAAATGCAGGCTGACAACGCCCACGGTTTCATGACCATCACGACAGACAACGGCTTCATCCACGCTCTGGTCCCATGAGTCGAGTCGAAAGTAGTGATGCTATGTGTAGTTCTGAAACATTGATTGGCTCATGTTGTAATTAAACTTTAATGAATTGTATGTCTCTTTGGTTTGGACAGTCGTTCAACTTAGATGTAACCGATTCTATTTATTAGTAGGACCATGAATCGTGCTATTAATGTCTTGCTTTTCTCTTCCGATCCTTTTGTTGCATAATTATATATTGATTATGTATTGTCTGTTGTTTGGCTTGTGCATAGAGATGTCGTCGTATGTCGTGTACAAGGGTAAGGTTCCCGGAGTCTACGACGACTGTGAGGAGTGTCGGAGACAGGTTCACCGTTTCAGCGGTAACAGTTACAAAGGGTACACCACTAGGGCGGAGGCGGAATCTAGATACGCCCGCTATCTAGCGGGAGAGAGGAGGGAGCGTTGGAGGAACCGGATGAAGATCAGTTTCATCACGATGATGCTCATCGTGATGACCGCAGCTCTCTTCTATGTGATGGTAGTTTAGATGATCGATATCGACTTGTAATGTAAAGACAAACTCGCTACTCGCGGTCTCAAGACTTATAATGTTTTATCTTTGTTCGGTCTTTTGAGTTCGGAGACTAATATGATGAATTGTATTCGGAGACTAATCTTCTACTGTATTCGATGAATCTGCTGTTGCTGTGTGCTTCTGTCTATATTCTGTCCAATAATATATTTTGTAACCTGTGCAAAAATCAAAAAAGTAAAAAAACCTAATATTCATACTAATGGCGCATCACTACACAGTGCGCCATTAGTATGCCAAAGGATACTAATGGCGCATCACCCCACAGTGCGCCATTATTATGCCAAAGCACGTGGGTAAATATGGCCCCCTGGGAGGCATACTAATGGCGCATGGTGGTCTATACTAATGGCGCACGATGTGGTGCACCATTAGTATACCAGATACTAATGGCGCACCAGTGGTGCCTCATTAGTAAAAAATACTAGTGGCGTGGTACTAGTGGCGCACCAGTAGTGCGCCATTAGTAGGCAAAACTGGTGCGCCACTATTAGGCCTTTTCCTAGTAGTGGGTAGGGGCACGGGCGCGACGGGTGTAGCCAAATGCTTGGGGGCCAGCGCCACGGTGGGTGGAGGGGCGCGCACGGGCACAGGCGCTGGCGCTGGCATGTCCACGAGCTCGCGCGGGTCCGTGGAGACCTCGCTGATGCCCGCGGCTATCAGCTCCGTGATAGTGCTCGGCGACCTGCCCATCAATGCTATGGGGATGGTCGCTGGCGCGGGCGCGGGGATGGGAGCTGGGACAGGAGCGGGTGCAGCAACCACTGCGGCCAGCTCATTCTGGGCCATGTCCATGAGGCCCCATTCCTCATTATTTCTATCTCCTCCAGCTCGGAGTTGACTTCACCAAACTTGAAGACTAGTGGCAGATGATCATTCTGTGCCATGGCGTTGGTGGAGGTCTGCGGGAGGGAGGGGTATGGGAGGCGAACGGTAAGGCCACCCGTATTAAACAGCGGCTCGGGCACCATTAATGGAGAGCAAGGCGGGCGGCCATGGAAGTGAAAGGGCTCTCTTCCCAGTGATCCTGTGCAGCGTACAACTTGCATGCTTCCCGATGAGCCTGCGCATTGGAGGACAGCTTGCACGCCTCCCGTTCAGTCAAGGTCAAGCAGCGGTCCGCATGGCACCTCCTACAGCCATTAAAACCAAGACACATGGCGTCACATGAATGCTTAACAGAATGCACACGGTTTGAATTATACAAACGTTCGAGATATTAAAGTGGCAGCTATTTTTTTTCAAAATGCATTTGTTGGCTGTCATTATTCGAGTGCGCTTTCTCTCAAAATGGACACGAAAAATGCCACAGCATGTCGGGTGCCATTCCGTGATAGCATGCCAAGTTTCATGAATTTCAGACGAGTTTTGGATTTACTAGAATTTAAAAACCAGGCATCTCAATGTTTTGCCAGCAATCAACGGTGCCCTGGTGTTTGAAATTCGCTCCCATTTCTTGCATGGGACCTAAGCATGGACCCAAGGACACAAATTTGATTTTTCAACCAATTTATATGCATTGGAGCATGTGCATGTAGTTCAAATTTGAATTATGCACATAAATGCATTGAAAACCCAATTAATGCATAAAAATGTCCAAACGAACACCGAAAAATCCCAAAAATTGAGACAACACTCCTGTTGTTCTATGTTGACATGAAATTTTTTTTGAAAGAAATAAGAGGCAATGGATATCCGTTCGTCCCCAAAGGTGGGACGTACATTCCCTACCGAAACCATCAGGCTTGTTGTGAGAAGCTCTGCTTTGTGAGAAGCATATATCCAAACCTGCCCCAAATGGGATAATTTTTTTAACACAACCTATTGATGCCGCTCCATGATAGTATGCCAAGTTTCATGAATTTCAGACGAGTTTTGGATTTACTAGAATTTAAAAACCAGGCATCTCAATGTTTTGCCAGCAATCAATGGTGCCCCGATGTTTGAAATTCATTCCCATTTCTTGCATGGGACCTAAGCATGCACCCAAGGACATGGACATTTTTTCAACCAATTTATATGCACTAGAGCATGTGCATGTAGTTCAAATTTTAATTATGCACATAAATGCATTGAAAAGTCAACTAATGCATAAAAATGTCCAAATGAACCCCGAAAAATCACAAAAATTGCCACAACACTCCTGTCGTTCTATGTTGACACGAGAAAAAAATTGAAAGCAATAAGAGGTAATGGATATCGTTTCGTCCCCAAAGGTGGGACGTTCCCTATTGAAACCATCATGCTTGTTGTGAGAAGCTTTGGTTTGTGAGAAGCTTATACCCGAACCAGCCCCAAATGGGACAATTTTTTTACCATGGCATGTTGATGCCGCTCCATGATAGCATGCCAAGTTTCATGAATTTCAGACGAGTTTTGGATTTACTAGAATTTAAAAACCAGGCATCTAAATGTTTTGCCAGCAATCAACGGTGCCCTGGTGTTTGAATTTCATTCCCAGATCTTGCATCAGACTTAGAAATTCACCCAAGGACACACATGTGATTTTTCAACCAACTTTAGTGCATTGGAGCATGAGCTTGTAGTTAAAATTTGAATTATGCACATAAAACGCCAATAAAACCCACTTAATGTATAAAAAAGGCCAAACGAACCCCAAAAAACTCCAAGATTAAACACAACACTCCTGTTGTTCTATGTTGACACTAGAAATTTTTTGGAAGCAATAAGAGGCAACGGATATCGTCCCGTCCCCAAAGGTGGTACGTTCCCTATCAAAACCATCATGCTTGTTGTGAGAAGCTCTGGTTTGTGAGAAGCTTAATCCCAAACCTGTCCCAACTGGGACAAAATTTTCACCACGGCATGTTGATGCCGTTGCATGATAGCATGCCAATTTTCATGAATTTCAGACGAGTTTTGGATTTATTAGAATTTAAAAACCAGGTATCTCAATGTTTTGCCGGCAATCAACAGTGCCCTAGTGTTTGAAATTCATTCCCATCTCTTGCATGGGACCTAGAAATTCACCAAGGACACACATGTGATTTTTCAACCTTTGGTGCATTGGAGCATGTACTTGTAGTTCAAATTTGAACTATGCACATAAAATGCCTAGAAAACCAAGTTAATGTATAAAAAAGGCCAAACGAACCCCGAAAAATTCATTCCCATTTCTTGCATGGGACCTAAGCATGCACCAAAGGAAACATATTTGATTTCTCAACCAATTTGTATGCACTGGAGCATGTGCATGTAGTTTAATTTTGAATTGTGCACCTGAAATGGATAGAAAACCAGTTTAATGTATAAAATGTCCAAACAAACCTTGAATAATTCCAATTCTTTTATGACACACATATAGTTGCATGTTCACTGCAGATAAAAGGTCTAGCAATTCAAACTGCATCCATTGCCACTGTGACCCCATTTTGTAATTCAAATCAAGTAGATCCCACACAGTTTATTATCACCAACTGTGTGAGATGTTGTACAAAATATCTTGGAGCACCATCGGTGTATAGTACACATATGGCTTACGTGAGAAGGTGCGTCGGCTACAGTCCACAGTCGGCGTGTCAAGCACACTAGCTCGCTCCACAAAAACTCTTGCCTCTGCATCCCTCGCAATCTTGAAAATATTACTACCTTGTAATCTCGAAAATATCTACCGCATAGAACATGATTAGTATGTGTGGACCATGTGCGATGTCTGTTACTTCCGCTCTAGTTTAGTCCCTAGATTCAAATTTTCAGTAGCCCTGACATTTTACTCCCGCCTCTGCATCCCTCGCAATCTCAAAAATATCTGCTGGCCCTTGATCCAAATTTTCAGTAGCCCCGCCTTGTTACTCACGCCTAGTAAAATTTTCAGTTGCCATAGTATTTCCTCAAACACAACCTTTCCCCTCCCACCCCCTCCACACACACCCCAAAACCTCCGCTCACACAGACATACACAACCCACGAAACCATTGGTAGGTCGCCGCCATCGCCGGTGCCTCCATCCTCAACCTCTCCCTGTGTGCCGAGGAGCTCGAGGAGCCAATGGCCAAAAAGAGGTTTATCATGGCCTTTTCGCCCGAAGCTGGCGAGGTGGCCGCCGAGGTGTCCTTGTCGTCTTCCGCGGGCCCGATCCGCCGTCGCCGGTCCCCCGATCCGCCCGCCACCGCACCCCTACACCGGTTCGAGGACTTCCCTGTCCTCCCTCAGACCCGGCAGCCGATGAAGTCCTACCTTAGGGTCCGGCAGCGGCGGTGGGGGACGTGGGTCGCCGAGATTACAGATCGAGAGACCCACACCCGCCGGTGGCTCGGTAGCTTCCACACGGCTAAGCTCGCGGCCAGGGAGTACGACCGTTGGCAGGTCCGCTACCACGGCACGGCAGCTAGGCTCAATTTCTCCTTAGGCACACGTCCGGTCGACCTCGTTCCGCCGGAGCCAGGGGTAGTGAGCTCGGCTATGGCGCGGGAGGACCGCGAGGCATGGGAGCGCCTCGAGGCCGAGGCCACCGACGAGGCCTACATGCAAGAGCTCCGTCGGCAGCACCCGGAGCTCGTGAAGGCGAAGCGGGCGATCTTTGCCGGCGTGGAGGGCAGCGAGGTTATCGCGCTCTCCTCCGATGACAAGGTCGAAGGCAGCGAGGACAATGGCGTGATGGGCGGCGAGGTTATCGCGCTCTCCTCTAATGACGAGGTAGAAGGCAGCGGCAACTGCGGCACGAAGGGCATTGAGGTGGGCCCCAAGGACAAGGAGATCAACATCGACGAGTGGAGGGGTGCCTTCCCCAATGACCCTGACGACAGTACTGGCCCGGACCCGGCTCTCGGCACACCGTACATGACGAGGAAGGATTGCTCGACCTCTACTTTGACCGAAAGTAGTTTAAATTTATGTTTTATTTTCAGTTATGCAAAACTATCTGTGTTTATGTTTGGATGCATCCTAATTTTGGTTGAACCTGCTTGGAACTTGATCAATTTGAAGTTTACAACCTTAAGTTTAGGGGATCGACTAGAAAAGGCCAAAAATTGCTGGAGTGTATATATATCCACTTAGGGTTTTAGTCCTTTAACTTTTTAAGGATCGCCTAGAGATGTCCTTACGACTTGTTTATTTCAGTTCTTCACAATGTGATGCTTTATATGTGCAACTATTTGCCATGCAGTTCAATTTCATCAATAACTGTTTCAACAATACCAGTATGAATTACGATATTTGGTTGCTATTAAGGATATTGCAGTTAGCATGCATTTTCATTTTTCAACTGTTGTTTAGCAAAATGCATTGTATTGAATGACTAAATACGCAACCCCAGGCTACATAGCAACAAGGAAGAGTGTTACCTTAATGTTCTGATGATGTCTAGATATACATGTAATAAAATCTTATATAATGGGATGGATGGAGTGTTGTACTACATCATTTTTCAATTGTTGTTTAGCTTCTAATATTAACTTGGTTCTTTTAGGTACATATATCATTCCCAAAGATCGACACTTCGACCATTTCTGCATATGGGGCAATGAGATATTCATGAACCAGCATCAAGTGAGCAAACTGATAAATATTGTTATTAAAATGGGTCAAAAGATGTCAATCGAACTATTTGTTTACACTTTATGCAAGACAACAGTGAACTGCAGGATGGTAAGTAAGAACCCTGTAGCCTTTTTTTACTACCAGTAATGAGTTGTGTTAGATGACAATATCTGAATCTTTCTTCTTTTGAAGTGGATCCTAAAGAAGTTTACTCAAGATTACCTCTCAAACTACATGATTGGCGGCAGGCCATCACAAGGGGTTGGACTAGAGTCCTGCATGCCTTCTGCATCGAGGAGAGCACAATAGGGCCATTCCGCTTCACCTTGTTCAGCAACTGGAATGTATGTCGCCTCTTTATTTACCATCTGTAATAGTACAAGTATAGAACCCTGGTACATCATTCTTTATTTGGTGCTTATATAATTCTTAAACATATGTACCTATGAATCCAATAATGCATTGGTTGTTTGAACCTGATGGATATGAATGAAGCTATAGCCTACATTCAAGTTTAAATTAGGTACAATTTTAAATAGCCATAATCCGATATGGTTCACAGAGGAAACGTGTGAAAGCATGCACACAGTTGCCGTTTGCAAAGCGTGTGTGATGTCACACTATCACATACGGTGCGGGAAAACTAAATGTGTGTGATTATCTACCTATTGTACACGGTTTATAATCATGACCTATTTGTGATGTGCCAGGCATCGTAAAACTCCCGTGCCTAAAATTGGCCTGGATCCCATGCCTGGAATCTGCCTGGTTTTAGGCAGAACCACAAAACTCCGACTGCGATGGCAATGCGAGCACAAACGAGTAGCAAGGATGAAGCATTTGGGATATTCAAGATATCGGAAACGTTTATATAGGGACAACTGTATACATCAAGGCTCCCAATCCCCGATGGTTTCTGGGTCGTGTGGGAAGGACCCCCTATCGCCCACACTCACTTGGCGCCAGTTCGAAATGCCGTCGCGGAAAGGGGTTAAAAACCGTTTGTTTAGGACCGATGCACACCAGTGGTAAAATCACAAATTTCACAAAGATTCCAAGCATAGCATAGCAAACTATTTATTTGATTCCATAAGAGTCTCCCTCTTTAAAACAAACGATGACGCAAAAAATGAGCATGCTCATCTAAAGATTTTCCCTCAACTAAACTAGTTGGGGTATCAGCACGAGCACATATGGATCGAAGATGATCCAAGTAGAAAACTTTAAGTTGATCCATATCAATAGATTTTTTAGCAAGCAAAGATGCAAGCAAATAGAAGGCACATGGAAACACAAGCAAAGATAGCAAACAAGCAAAAAGGCATACGGAAGAAGGGTGATGAAAAGGTAAGTCTTTTCGAGAATCATTTTAGAAGTGGGGGAGAGGAAAACGAGAGGAGAATGGCGAAAAATGGAATGCGAGGGATGAGAGTTTATGATGGGTACTTGGTATGTCTCGGCTTGTCATATATCTCCCCGGCAACGGCGCCAAAAATCCTTCCTGCTACCTCTTGAGCTTGCGTTGGTTTTTTCCTTAAAGAGGAAAGGGTGATGTACCAAAGTAGAGTAAGTATTTCCCTCAGTTTTGAGAACCAAGGTATCGTTCCAGTAAGAGACAACGCGCAAGCCACCGAATACATGCACCAACAAACACCAACTTACACCCAACGCAATAAAGGGGTTGTCAATCCCTTCACGGTTATTTGTTACGTGAGATCTGATAGAGATGGGTAAACGACAAAGTAATGTTTTTGGTATTTTTGGTTTATGGAACGGAGAACCTATATGATGGAAATAAGAAATTAGAAGTGTAGATCAGAGAACCTATATGATGGAAAATAGACCCGAGGGCCATAGGTTTCACTAGAGGCTTCTCTCGAGATAGAGATTATTCCGGTGGGTGAACAAATTATTGCCGAGCAAATGATAGAAAAGCGCAAAGTTATGACGATATCTAAGGCAATGATCATGAACATATGCATCACGTCCATGTCAAGTATTCCGAAATGATTCTGCATCTACTACTATTACTCCACACATCGACCGCTATCCAGCATGCATCTAGAGTATTAAGTTCATAAGAACAGAGTAATGCTTTAAGCAAGATGACATGATGTAGAGGAATTAACTCAAGCAATATGATGAAAACCCCATCTTTTTATCCTCGATGGCAACAATACAATACGTGCCTTTCTGCCCCTACTGTCACTGGGAAAGGACACCGCAATATTGAACCCAAAGCTAAGCACTTCTCCCATTGCAAGAAAAACCAATCTAGTTGGCCAAACCAAATTGATAGTTCGAAGAGACTTGCAAAGATATCATAGATAATATCCATAGATAAGCTGATCATAAATCCACAATTCATCGGATCTCGGCAAACACACCGCAAAAGAGTATTACATCGAATAGATCTCGAAGAACATCGAGGAGAACTTTGTATTGAGAATCAAAGAGAGAGAAGAAGCCATCTAGCTACTAGCTATGGACCCGTAGGTCTGTGGTAAACTACTCACGCTTCATCGGAGAGGTCTATAATTTTTTATTGTTCCATGCTATTATATTATATGTTTTGGATGTTTAATGGGCTTTGTTATAAACTTTTATATTATTTTTGGGACTAACCTACTAACCCAAGGCCCAGTGCAAATTGCTATTTTTTTTGCCTATTTTAGTGTTTCGCAGAAAAGGAATATCAAACGGAATCCAAACGAAATGAAACCTTCGGGAGAGTTATTTTTGGAACAAACGTGATCCAGGGGACTTGGAGTAGACATCAAGAAAGAAGTGAGGAGGCCACGAGGCAGGGAGGCGCGCCTACCCCCTGGTCGCGCCCCCACCCTCATGGGCCCCTCGCAGCTCCACCAACCTACTTCTTCCTCCTATATATATCCATATACCCCAAAAACATCGAGGAGCACCATGAAACCCTATTTCCACCGCCGAAACCTTCTGTACGCAAGAAATCCCATCTTGGGGCCTTTTCTGGAGCTCCGACGGAGGGGGAATCGATCAACACCATAGCCTATCCGATGATGTGTGAGTAGTTTACCACAAACCTTCGGGTCCATAGTTATTAGCTAGATGGCTTCTTCTCTCTCTTTGGATCTCAATACAAAGCTCTCCTTGACCTTCTTGGAGATCTATTCGATGTAATTATTTTGGCGGTGTGTTTGTCGAGATCCGATAAATTGTGGGTTTATGATCAAGTTTATCTATGAAGAATATTTGATTCTTTTCTGAAATCTTTTATGTATGATTGATTATCTTTGCAAGTCTCTTAGAATTATCAGTTTGGTTTAGCCTACTAGATTGATCTTTCTTGCAATGGGAGAAGTGCTTAGCTTTGGGTTCAATCTTGCGGTGTCCTTTCCTAGTGACAGCAGGGGCAGCAAGGCACGTATTTTATTGTTGACATCGAGGATAAAAAGATGGGGTTTATATCATATTGCTTGAGTTTATCCCTCTACATCATGTCATCTTTCCTAATGCGTTACTCTGTTCTTATGAACTTAATACTCTAGATGCATGCTAGATAGCGGTCAATGTGTGTAGTAATAGTAGTAGATGCATAATCGTTTCGGTGTACTTGTCGCGGACGTGATGCCTATATACATGATCATGCCTAGATATTCTCATAATTATGCACTTTTCTATCAATTGATCGATAGTAATTTGTTCACCCATCGTAATACTTATGCTATCTTGAGAGGAGCCACTAGTGAAACCTATGCCCCCTGGGTCTATCTTTTATCATATAAGTTTCCAATCTATTTTACTTTGCAATCTTTATTTTCAATCTATATCATAAAAATACCAAAAATATTTATCTCATTATCTCTATCAGATCTCTCGTAAGTGACCGTGAAGGGATTGACAACCCCTTTATCGCGTTGGTTGCGAGGTTCTTATTTGTTTGTGCAGGTACGAGGGACTTGCGTGTAGTCTCCTATTGGATACATACCTTGGTTCTCAAAAACTGAGGGAAATACTTACGCTACTTTGCCGCATCACCCTTTCCTCTTCAAGGGAAAACCATCGCAGTGCTGAAGAGGTAGCAAGAGGCAATGGTGTTGATGTAGAAGCCCTCCATGATTGAATCCCCCTCCGGCAGGATGCCAGAAAAGGCCCCTAGATGGCATCTCATGGGTACAGAAGGTTGCAGCAGTGGAAAAGTGGTTCCGTGGCTCCCCGGTAGTTTTTGGGGTATATGAGAATATATAGGAGGAAGATCTAGGTCAGGAGATCACCAAGGGGCCCACAAGGTTGGGGGGCGTGGCCCATCCCCCTGGGCGCGCCCTCCACCCTTGTGCCCGCCTCGTGGCTCTTCTGACTTGCAATCCAAGTCTCCTAGGAGTCTTCTGGTCCAAGAAAAATCACTGCAAAAGTTTTATTCCATTTGGACTCAATTTGGTATTCCTTTTCCGCGAAACTCTAAAACAACGAAAAAACAAGAACTGGCACTGGGCTCTAGGTTAATAGGTTAGTCCCAAAAATCATATAAAATAGCATATTAATGCATATAAAACATCCAAAACAAACAATATAATAGCATGAAACAATAAAAAATTATAGATACATTGGAGATGTATCAGAGATCCATTTGATGTAACTCTTTTTACGGTGTGTATGTTGGGATCCGATGAAATTTGAGTTTATGATTAGATCAATCTTTTTATCCATGAGAGTTATTTGAGTCTTCTTTGATCTCTTATATGCATGATTGTTTATAGCCTCATATTTTTTCTTTGATATTTGGGTTTTATTTGGCCTACTTGATCTATTTATCTTGCAATGGGAAGAGGTGCTTTGTGATAGGTTCGATCTTAAGGTGCTTGATCCCAGTGACAGAAGGGAACCGACACGTATGTATCATTGCCATTAAGGATAACAATATGGGGTCTATTTCTACATAAATAGATCTTGTCTACATCATGTCATTGATCTTATTGCATTACTTCATTTCTCCACGAACTTAATACACTACATGCATGCATGCTGGATAGCGGTCGATGTGTGGAGTAATAGTAGTAGATGTAGGCAGGAGTCGGTCTACTAATCTTGGATGTGATGCCTATATAATGATCATTGCCTGTATATCATCATGATTATTTGAATTTCTATGAATTTCCCAACAGTAATTCGTTTACCCACCGTTTGCTATTTTTCTCGAGAGAAGCCACTAGTGAAAACTATGCCCCCCCGGGTCTCGTCCTTAATATATTTCCTTTGCGATCTATTTTCATGTGCTTTTATTTTCAGATCTATTAAACCAAAAATACAAAAATACCTTGCTGGAATTTATTTTATTTGGCATTCGATCTATAAAATTATTACAACTCTCTCACATCCGTTTGCCAATTTCTGGCGCCGTTACCCGAAAGGGATTGACAACCCCTTTAACATGTCGGGTTGCGAGTATTTATTATTTGTGTGCAGGTGCTGTTTATGTTGTGTTGCTTGGTTCTGCTACTGGTTCGAGAACCTTGGTCTCATCACTGAGGGAAATACCTACCGTCCCTGTGCTGCATCATCCCTTCCTCTCTGGGGAAATACTGACGTAGTTCTAGCAGACATCATGTATCATATCACGGGGTTTGGATGTGCCGGCGAAGTTTGCACCACATCTCGAGGTGAGAAAGGGCAATGCACGGTACCGAAGAGGCTAGCAAATGGTGGAAAGGTGAGAGTGCGTATAATCCACGGACTCACATTAGTCATAAAGAACTCACATACTTATTGCGAAAGTTTATTACCCGTTGAAGCAAAATACTATTGCACATGCTCCTAGGCGGGAGGTTGGTAGGAGTTAACCATCACATGCCCCCGACCTTCACGCAAAGGAAGACACTCAATAATGAACCATGCTCCAACTTCTTAGCATAAAAGAGACTATACGTGCATGCTTCGGGAATCACAAACATTAACACCAATATTCTTACTAAACCACTATCATTCACTAGTACCTCCCACATATTACCATCTTTGTATTTCAAAACTATTGCAAGGAATCAAACTTATCATATTTAGTGATCTAAATGAAAGTTTTCATTATATCCCTCCTGAATACCTATCATATTAGGACCAAATTCATAACCCGTGCAAATTTCCATTATTATTTATCAAACTCTAAAAATAATATAAGTGAAGCATGAGAGTGCAACTATTTCTTTAAAATATAACCACCGTCGTGCTTTAAAAGATATAAGTGAAGAACTAGAGCAAGCGCCTAGCTCAAAATATATAAGTGAAGCACATAGAGTATTCTAACAAATCACGAATAATGTGTGTCCCTCTTAAAAGGTGTGTCTAGCAAATATGATTGTGGCAAACTAAAAGGCAAATAAAGCAAAGACTCATATAATCCACGACGCTCCAAGCAAAGCTCATATCATGTGATGAATAAAAATATAGCTCCATGTAATTTACCTAGGGTTGGTAGACAAAAGAGGGGATGCCATCTAGTGCATCCCCAAGCTTAGACTGTTAGGTCTCCTTGAATATTAGCTTGGGTGCCTTGAACTTCCCCAAGGTTAGGCTCTTACCACTCTCAATCCTTCGCCCATCGCGATCTCACTCAAAACTTGAAAACTCCAGCACACAAAAGTTAACAGAAAACTCGTGAGATCTGTTAGTATAACTAGCAAATCATAAACTTTACGTACTGCTGTAAACCAATTCATATTTTATTTTTTCATAACACCAATTGTATTCTAACATAACCATGACTAATAACCCCCGATACAATCCATAGATTCATTATAACAAGCAAACTATACAACAAAAAAAAGTCTATCAAAAACAGAATAGTCTACAATGATCTGGATAAGCGCAATACTTCTGTAACTCTAAAAAATATGAAAAATTAGGAAATGTGGGAAATTTGTATATAAATCAAGTGTAAGCAATTCCGAAATTTCTCATGTTCCAATGAACCTAAACAATTCTGCTACTGGGTGTAGAAGTTTCTGTTTTCTCATAGAATCAAATCAACTATCAACCAAATCATCCCAAATGCTTTACTTGGCACAAACACTAATTTGAATAGAAAAACACTATTGGCCTCCCAACAAGCGCTATTGTTTTACGCCCCTAGCTAGGCGTAATGCATAGTTTTAAGTGTTGTCATCCTTCAAATTAACTCCACAGGTTGACCTCAAAATAGATTCATATGGTGGATTAATTCTCTTTCTAGGGAAGTGTTCCATTCCTTTCTTTAATGTAAATAGAAATCTTATATTGCCTTCTTTCATATCAATAATAGCACCTATGGTTCATAGGAAAGGTCTATTTATGGGACAAGACGGATTGCAATCAATATTGAGAACAATGAAATGCACATAATTTCTATTTGCAAGTATAAGAACATCACTTATTCTACCCAAAGGTTTCTTAATAGTGGAGTCCGCTAAATGCAAATTAAGAGAACATTCATCCATATTGGTAAAACCTAGCACGTCACATAAGGATTTTGGTATTGTGGAAACGCTAGCATCCAAATCACATAAAGCATTGCACTCACAATTTTTACTTTTATCTTTAATAGTAGGTTCCTACTCAACATATAATTTCCTAGGTATTGAAACCTTAAATTATATCTCTTCTAAAGCTTTCATCACAGCGTCTACAATATGTTTAGTACAAGCCTTATTTTGTTCATAAGCATTGGTGGAATTTAGCATGGATTGCAACAAGGAAATACAGTGAATTTAAGAACAACTATCATAAATAAAATACATGAAATCCAAAGTAGTGGGAACATCACTATTTAAAGTTTTGATCTCTCCAACCCCACTTCTATAAGAAAAATCATTAAGACTTTCACCCTTCGAACAATGGGGATGCCTTCTAGATAAAGTTGACGGATCTTGAGTCCCCTTTTCATCAAGTTTATATTTCAAAACATGGTGAGACACCAATCATTTTAATATCTTCATCATTACCAAGTGCAAGAGATTCCGGCTTAGCTGCCATTTTCTAGTGTAGTTTGTGTATCAGAAACTTTTCCTAGCAAATTTTCAATAAGAGCAAGTTGAGATTGAAGATTGGCAACTTCTTTATTAGCATCATGAAGTTTTTTTCCAATAGCATCTAATAAGGTAGAGTGTTATGTAAGTTCTTTAGTAAAGATTTTATTGTGCTCCAATTATGTAAACATGAAATCCTTTGTATTTTTTCTGACTTTGGCCAACCTTTTATGATAAGAGATATCATGGTAATTTTCTCGAAACATAGCGAAAAAGCAAGCAAACAAGGAAAAAGACAAACGAAAAATATGCTTGTGTTTTTTAGAAAATGTTTTAGAAGTGGGGGAGATGAAAATGAGAGGAAAATGGAAAATGAAAGTAAATTCAAATAGATGAAAGTTTATGCGTTGGTACATGATAGGTTTTGGTAATGTCTCCCCAATAACGGCGCCAAAAATTCTTCCTGCTACTTGTGATCTGCGCTGGGATTTCCTCGAAGAGGCAAGGATGGTGCAGTACAGTAGAGATAAGTATTTCTCTCAATTAAGAACCAAGGTTATCAATCTAGTAGGAGAACCACGCAAGACCTCGTGAACAACACCTACACACAAAAGAACAAATACTTGCACCCAACGCAAATAAGGGCTCGTCTATCCCTTGGCGGCTAATTGCAAGGATCAAATCTCATAGTGATAGATAGATAAACAAAAACACAAAATAAAATAATAGTAAATAAATTGCAGCAAGGTATTTTTGGATTTTAATATATGATAAAGTTACACTCGGGGGCCATAGTTTTCACTAGAGGCTTCTCTCCTGAACATAGCATACGGAGGGTAAACAAATTACTGTTGGGTAATTGATAGAATTGTGCATAGTTATGATGATCAAGGAAATGACCATGTATATAGATATCTCGTCTGACACAAGTAGACCGACTCCTTCTTGCATCTACTACTATTACTCCACACATCGACCACTATACAACATGCATCTAGAGTATTAAGTTCATAAAGAATGGAGTAACGCCTTAAGCAAGATGACATGATGTAGACAAAGTAAACCCAATTAAGATGAATAAACTCCATCTTTTTATCATTAATGTTAATGATACAAATACATGTCATGTCCCTTTCTGCCTCCAGGATTGAGCAATGCAAGATCGAACCAATCAGAAAGCATGTTTTCAACTACAAGATAAATCAATCTAGTTGGCCAAACCAAACTGATAGATCGGCCAAAAATACAAAGCTATAACAATCATGCATAAAAGAGTTTAAAGAAGGCTCAAAACATATTCATGAATAATCTGATCATAAACCCACAATTCACCGGATCCCAACAAACCCACCGCAAAAAAGCATTACAAGGAATAGATCTCCAAGAACATCAGGGAGAACATTGTATTGAAGATCAAAGAGAGAGAAGGAGCCATCTAGCTACTAGCTATGTACCCGTAGGTCTGTGGTAAACAATCACACATCATCGGAAGGGTAACAAGGTTGATTTAGAGGCCCTCCATGATCGATCCCCCCTTTAGCAGAGTACCAAATAAGGTCTCAAGATGGGATCTCCGAATAAGAGAAACATGCGGCAGCAAAAAAAGTATTTTGGGTGGCTTTCTGATGTATTGGGAATATTTGGGAACTTATAGAGCTGGAATTAGGTCAAGAGGTGCCATGAGGGGCACACAAGCCTGGGGATGCCCCTCTGGGGCGCACCCGGCAGGCTTGTCACTCCCTCGTGACTCTTCACGTCTTCTCCCGAAGCTTCCAGGTTCCCTTCTGGTCCAAAAAAATCGTTGAAAACTTCGGTAGCGTTTGGACTCTGTTTGGTACTAATTTTCTGAAAAGCCAAAACAAGCAAAAAAATAGCAATTGACACTGGGCACTAGGTTAATATGTTGGTCCCAAACAATGATATATATAATTGCATAATAAACATCCATGATTGATACTATAATAGCATGGAACAATTAAAAATTATAGATACGTTGGAGAAGTATCAGCGGCGTGCAGTCATCTGGGTACTTCATGAAGTATGCGAAGAGGCAACTCATATCAGCAAGGTGCGACTTTCCTTTTGCCGACTCATCCAAAAGAATGCCATTGTTAAGTGTGTTGTGGATGGAGCAGTTAGCGGATGAGTGACTGGCTGGGAAGTGGCTATACCTCAAGACAAAGTTTGCTGATGCGATGGGCCACAATAAGCATTTAAATGTCTACAGATCTATGAACTATGCACATTTAAATGTCTGCAATGGTCCCCCTGTCAATTAAATTAACCTTGAAGTCCTTGTTTTTGCAAATTTTGAGAATGGTTTCTTTGTTCTTTCAAATATAATGAGCCTGTTTATTAGTTTCAAGAAGGTTTGTGGCATTCTTTGCAAAATTTATGACAAATTTTCTGTGCATGACATGCATTCATGAAAATGTCTCACATGGGTTTATTCCACAATGATGTGATATGAGTTTGGTCCACTATGATGTGATATCAAAATATCTCACATATAATGTGAATGTCTGTTGATTTCAAGGTTTGTTGCATTCTTTGAAAATTTTAAATGTTAATATTT
Source organism: Triticum urartu (assembly GCF_056163025.1). Taxonomy (NCBI): domain Eukaryota; kingdom Viridiplantae; phylum Streptophyta; class Magnoliopsida; order Poales; family Poaceae; genus Triticum; species Triticum urartu. The sequence goes on along the minus strand of NC_141874.1, from coordinate 481,220,993 downwards.
GTAAATATCTCATAGGTCAGATAAACAACCCATATCAGGAAGGTGTATCTTACCTTCTAGTAGCTCATCCCCAAGTTAACACAAATATTAAGTGTGCTATGGTTGGAGCAGTGTGAGGATTCATGATCGGCTGGGAAGTGGCTATACGTCGAGGTTGTTTTAATTGATGTGATGAGCCATTGTAAACATTGTGTAAATATTTACATAGACCCATCACATCCTTTAAAATAATTTCAAGTCCTTTTTTGAAATTTTTGGGAACATATTTTAGTTATTTTATTGATTTCAAGACACTATTGCATTTTTTGCAAAAAAATATTGTTTCTACACCTAGCAAAGTGGTACTTCAATTTTTTTATTATTTCACATATAATGTGCCTATTTATAGATTTCAAGGTATGTTCCATTCTTTGCAAACTTTTTGGCACTAAACGTAACAAGTGAAAGGTGTATGCAAATAATGGGGTGTTTGCAGTAAAAAATCATTCAAATTTTACATGTAAATAATGGGGTACACTTCATGAATTTTTTGGGAATAATTTTAAAGTCCTTGTTTTGAAATTGTTTGGGATGTATTTTAGTTATTTTAATGATTCAAGGCAGTTTATTGCATTCTTTCCAATCTTTTTGGCTAAACCTTCCAAGTGGTGATATTTTTCACGTGAGTTTGATTCACTGTGATTTGATTTGAATGTAGAAGTGATACGTCCATTTTGCATCATGTTTTCCTACTGTTATTTATAATGTTTTTATGCATAATAATGCTTGTGGGAGTAATTCTAATGCCTTCTCTCTCATAATATGCAAGGTTTACACAAAGAGGGAGAATATCGACAGCTGGAATTCTGGACCTAAAAAAGCTACGTCAGAGTGACCTATTCTGCACATCTCCAAATCAGCTGAAAATTTACGGAGAATTGTTTTGCAATATATAAAAATACTAGAGAAAATAACTACCAGAGGAGGCCCACTAGGTGGGCACAACCCACCTGGGCATGCCAGGCCCCCCAGGCGCGCCCTGGTGGGTGGTACCCTCCTCGGCCCACCTCCGGTGCCCCACCAAGAAAAAATAAGGAGAACACTACTGCGGGATGCTGCTAATGCGAGACTGCGATTAATGACCCTTTGAGGAAACTATGTGCGATGTATTAATCACAAACAGGGATGTAAAAACCGTCAAAAAAGATGCAAAACATTTGCGATGGTGGAGACATCAAACAAGGTTCAGATTTTAGTGACGTGTGCACTGCAGGGCATATGATTGACCCAAAAGAACTGTTTGCGATGAGGCAGAACAACAGAAATGGGCAGCCATATCAATATTTGTGTGATATACGGCATACAGTTCGCTCCGAAGAACTGTGTGCTATTAGGGAATGCAATAGAAATGGTCAGCCAGATCAAGGTGTGTGTGATATACGACATACGGGTCACTCGGAAGAACTATTTTCGATTAGGGAAGAGAACAGAAATGGTTCAACTTAACAAGATGTGTGTGATATGCGGCATTTGTGATGAGCCAAAAGAACACAAATGATTCATGTAAACAAGATCTGTGTGATATGCAGCAAACAACCCACTCGGATGAACTGTTTGCGATGAGAAATTATAACAAAAACGGTTACTATAGTTAGTTCGTGTGCGATCTCGTACAAAAAACTTCGAAAAATGCAAATTAGTTGCTTGCGGTGGCTAGGAGTATCGCACAAAATGCGTCTGTGAGTACTCATGTGTGATGATTAGTAAGTTACACATACGTTCCCTTATGTTAACTCGTGTGTGGTAAATAACACGTGGCACCGCATACGGTATTCGGGTTGTGTGTATACTCCACTTAGTCTTCCCACGCTCCAGCGAATGCTTCCCGCACTCCACACGAGTGAATTGTAAAATCCACGCATCTTCCCTGATAGTTTTCCGCCACCAGCTAATGGCTTCCTGCATATAACCCAGGCGGCAACACACCATCGCGACACTCTGCGCAGATCTAGTCCACACCCATCTACATTAGTTATTCCAAGCATGCCAGACAACGACCAAAGCTTCAACATTGAACCCTACCTGTGTTACATCTTCGGCGAGGAGAACGAGCTGGAGCAGGTCAGGGAGCAAGAGCTTCATCGGCCGGTGCAAGCACCCTGTCCCATGGGCAGCGATATCGGCATTACAGTCCTTGGGCGCACAATCAACATATTGCAGAGGAGGTGTGATGAGAAGTTTGCCATCCATTGTGCAAAAGATCTAGAGCTACTCGGTGGCATGATGGATGGCCCACCCGAAGAGCCACCGTCACCGGTGCTCATCGAGAGCCTGATGCGCCGTAAGGAATGGGCAGAGGACCTCAGTGATTTAGTCAAGACACAGGCAGCATGCGGCTTCATCATTACCCGTGGACGCCATGTCAACCTCGATCCTGATGATGTGGTGGCCAGGCTCGAGCGCATTCTTGGCAGAGTTGACATCCCCGATGAAGTAGAACATCACTAACGTGATATCTTGAGGATACAGGTGATGGACCAAATTTGCTACCAGGCGAGAGACATGGAAATGGAGTGGTTCCGCGGAGATATCATGTGCGCGATTGCATGCTGTCAAGCTCTTCCGGAAGAGGCCCAGCAGCCCCAAGAGCCTTCCAGTGCTAGCAGCTCCGTAGGCGGAGGCGGGTCGGGACACTTGGAATGAATGGCCGCAAGGGTGCTATGCTGATCATGGAGTCCGAGAAGACGTTCGTCGGAAGGCCGCCGGCTCAGCCTTTTAGCCTATATTTTATTATAATTGTATGCATATGTAGGTCATGAGTGTTTTGGGCCTTTCTACGTGTGGCATTTTAAATTATCCTGAATATGTAAGACAATTATTAACCGTTGCCATTGTAAAATTGCCTCAAAGGCCAGCAGAGCGTGCAGGGACGCCATAGCAGAGCGTGTCATTGCCGCCTCAATGGCGAGCAACCAGGTGGTCAACCGTCTAGCACCCCATGGGAGACGCGACGGTGCATCCATAAGACACGATGGTGATATCTTGACTGTGTGTGATAGTGGGCAGACACGTACACGTACATCCGAGAACGCGGGCCCATGTTTCGTCCTTCCGATGCGTGGCATACGGTTGATCCAAAAAACTATTCGCGATGAGTCAGAACAACAGAAAAGGGCTTCGTAGGCCTAGAACCATCAATAAATTTTGACTTTGTTTCTCGTCACATTGCATATTACAATGCAACAAGTAATTATAAATCAGTTCAAACCTATCAAACTAATATGTGTTCACACTTAGCATCGGGCTATAAAAACTATCCACTCGAAAATTACTTCACAGTTCCCCTCCTCGTCACCCACAAAACTGGTCTTTCCTGTCTAGTCGTTCTGCCATGACCGGTAGGAGGAGTTTCGGGTGGACATATAACCAGGCAGCAAAGACCAAGGCCGCGGAAGCACTAGAGAGGTCCTGTCGCGTAGCGGCAGTCGGATCATAGATGTCCCGGCATGCCGCGGAGCCCTCGAACAAGCTCTCACGGCCACATGAGGGCTCTCATAAGCGCGCTCGCCGCATCGGCGATCGCGGCGAGCTGGCGTTGTTGAAGTCCTTCGCCGGCAACGACGACATTCTCGCTGGCCTCATTAAGCATTAGGAGCTGGTCGACGACTTGATGAATCTGCTCGAGATCAGCAATGCGTCTGTTGACAAGGAGACCGGCCTCGTCGAGCAACTCATGGGTGACAATGCGAAGCTCCTCATGGCGCTCGCCGAGAAGGAGGAGGAGGCCGCCGGCTGGAAGATGTTGCATGAGCAGAGAAGTGCCTCGGGGATGACACTTACAGCGGTCATCGAGGAACTGATGGGTGACTTGAGGAAGCTCCGGACCAAGCGCGTGCTGGAGGTGGAGGAATCAATGGCTGCTTTCAAGCAAAGTCATGAGGAATTGAAGAAGGAGCTGGAAGATGTCATCGCTCGGCGATCCATTGACGAGTAGAGACAGTAGCGACCCACATCGTTGTCTGTGATTTCCTTCTTCTCTTGCCCCCGTGTCTTCCAGGCTTTGCTGCATGTGGCATTTTAAATTATCCAGAATATGTAAGACAATTATTAACTACACCTTTGTAAATTTGTCACTGTATTATCCGTTGCCATTTTATTTGTTGTTTTATTATCCATTTCCCTATGTGGCAATTTAAATTAGGCCAGAATACGAGTTGAAAACACAAAAAAAGAAAATGCTGCCATGGGATCACAAGAAAACACCCTCCGTCTAGGTTCTTTAATTAACCCATTAATGGAGAAGTTGTGAGCGAGGCAGGCGGCGGCTGGTGGATGGAGATCAAAGAGCTCGCTACACAGTGAGCATGGGCGTCCTTGCTGCTCGCACTTGTCTCATCGAGCCTGTGAGGTGGACAGGATGCATGCGTCCCGTCGAGCCTACGCGGTGGACTGCTCGCACGCGTCCCGTCGAGCCTGCACGACGAACTTCTCGCGCTCGTCCCGTCTAATCAAACAGCTGCACGCACGCCACCGAGTATGATTAAATTTTGACACAGTTCATATAATACAACCATTTGCGATATTAGCGTGTCAGCTATTTGTTTCAAAAGGACTTCGTTCCCTATTAATGTGTGCGCCTTGTCTCAAACAGGATGATTTTTTTACCACGACATATATGTGCCATGTCATGAAACCATGCCAAGTTTCATGTTTTTGGGCTGAGTTTTCGATTTGCTGGGATTTAAAAACCGAGATTCTCAATGTTTCAGGATGACAAGAAGTTTGTAATTCATTCCCATTCCTTAAGTGAGACATAAACATGCACCCAATGATACATGTACGATTTCAACCCATTTTGCTTCACTGGGGCATGTGCTTGTAGTTCAAATTTGAATTATGGACTACATTAAATGCCTAAAAAACTTAATTAATATATAAAATGGCCAAACAAACCCTGAACAGTTTCAAATTTCAGCACGACACTCCTGTTATTCTATGTTGCCTGTAGAAAACAAAGTTCAAGGAGAGAAGAGGCAACGATTATCATTTCACCCACAAGAGGGGCATGTTTCCATACCGGAACCACGAGGATTGCGAGAAGCTTCAATTTCCAAGAGACTTGTAATATAGCTTCGCCCAAATTGGACAATTATATGTGCCATGTAGTGACACCATGCCAAGTTTCATGATTTCCTGGTGAGTTTTCGATTTACAGAGATTTAAAAACCGAGATTCACAATGTTTCTGGCCAAGCTAGCACGGCGAGACGATTCAATTCATTCCCATGCATTCCATGGGACCTACACATGCACCCCAAGGAAACATATACGTTTTTTCTATCCATTTTGGTGCACTGGAAAATGTATTTTGTAGTTCGGATTTGAATTATGGACATTAAATGTCTAGAAAACTCAATTAATGAATAAAAAAGGTCAAACGAACCCTGCATAATTTCAAAGTTTAGCATGAATCTCCCATTGTTCCATGTTGCGTGTAGAAGAAATACAAGGCCGAAAGAGGGAGCGATTATCGTTTCGCCCACAAGGGGACATGTTTCCCTATCGAAACCACGAGGGTTCTTGCGACAGGCTCCGGTTTGTAAGTGGTTTGTAATAAAGCTTGGCCCAAATTGGCAATGTTTTTACCACGACATATATGTGCCATGACATGACACCATGCCACATTTGATAAATTTCTGGTGAGTTTTGGATTTATGGAGATTTAAAAACCGAGATTCCAAATGTTTGAGGACGAGCTAGGATGCCGGTACAGTTGCAATTCATTCCCATTCTTGGCATGGAACCTAAACATGCACCCAAGGACACATGTATAATTTTTCTAGCCATTTTGGTGAACTAGAGTGTACTTGTAGTTTAGATTTGAATTATGGACATTAAATGCCTAGGGAACTCAATTAGTGTATAAAAAGGCCAAAAGAACCCTGAATAAGTTTAAATTTCAGCACGGATATCCCGTCGTTCCATGGTGCCCATAGAAGAAAATAGAAGGCAAAAGAGGCAGTGATTACGTTTCGCCCACAAGGGGAACTCGTTTCCCTATCAGAACCACGAGGCTTCTTTGAGAGAAGCTCCGGTTTGTAAGAGGCTTGTAATAAAACTTGCGCCAAAATGGACGAAAAAATTCCTCGACATATATGTGCCATGTCGTGACACCATGCCAAATTTCACTATTTTCGGGTGAGTTTTAGATTTACGGGGATTTAAAAACCGAGAATCTTCTCATGAAATGTTTTCAAATAGCACATGGTTCACTCACGAAAATCGTGTGCCTACCAAATCGTGGCCGATGCCCCCCTCTCCCCCCTGCTGCGCGCGCGATCTAAGTCATCCATTCTGATTGGCCAAAACCCAAACCCCACGGATCATACGTCTGCACCGTTGGATCCTCCCACATCGAACAGCAATCCTCAGCCCTTTCGATAGCACATGCAATACAAGGGTAAGCACTGTGCGCATGCGTCGTGCTAGCTCATGCTTCCTTCTCTACTAAGTTTTCTATATTAATGTTGTTTTATATCCAAATAGTCTACCATTTCCCGCCACTCCTCTCATAGGTTTTCCACCTCTTCTCCCGTCGTTTTCCCGCTACCAATGTCAGTTCACATTAAAGGCTAGGCGGCGACTCATCGTCCATGTAAATATCACACATAGTTTCTAAAAGCACAAATGTGTGTGATAAGAGGGAGTAGGTCCCATAGGGTGACCAACGTGAAACGCCTTAAAGGCAAGGAGGCAATTCCTATCAGCAAGGTGCGGCTTCCCATCTGCTAGTCTAGTCGAATAGGACGCAGATGTTAAGCATGCTCAGGCTGGAGTAGCCCAAGGATGGGTGACCTCAGGCTTCATTTAAATGCTATGGCACGGTCATTATAGAGATAAAGGATCTTTCTTTTGCTAATTTGTAGACTATATTTTTATTGATTATTTTTCCTCTAAAAATTTAAAGAATGATTGACTCTATAGTGACCTGTCATGGCGATTATATAAACCTTTTTCAGGTCGCATGCAGGGTATAGGGGGCAGGGTGTTCTGATCGAGCATGTCTCCCTTGTGCGGTTTATAGACGCCGCACATATCTATGGGCTCCCCGAGGTATATATATTATCCTTTACCGACAATGAGGGGGCCCCACACAATCTATCCCTTTGACCCAACAACAAGAATTTTTTGACCATGATGGTTTCCTATTGCTATGTGTGCCATGTTAGACCAAATAAAGTTTGAGCGCATGCATTGGAGGACCCCCCCCCTCGCCGCCTCAAAGTTGGGAAACCGACAATGTACGTAGTAAACCAGTCTTGGGGTCGGGTACGGTGTTCGGTTTGTAATGTAGTTGCTGGCCTATCGAATTTGTGCATTCGGGATTTAAACACATCACACACCACCATACTCATATATATTTTCGGGCCACATGCAGTGTATACGGGTCTTCTGATTGACCACATCTCCCTTGTGAGTTTTTGTGATGACACACATATCTGTGGGCTCCCCGAGTGTATATATATATCATCCCTTTGACCGATAAAGAGGGTATGTGTTGGCCATGAATGGATTCCTCCTAGTTCGTGTTAGGGATGGTCACCGTCACTTTGTTTAACCAAAGCTCGAGCTCATGCGTTGTCAGGATTCCCTCCCACATGCTCGGATTGCTGGGTTCGACCTACGTCATACCCTGCGTATCTCGTCCTTAACTACCTGGCCTTCAAGGTTGTTGACTGTATCGTGAGGCAGTCACTACATCTAAATTGTACATTATTCTATTTTGAAAACACACACCACCCCTTCCAACATACATCATTTTGGGCCGCATGCAAGAGGTGCTAGTTTTGTGGTCCCTCTCGTGCGATTTTTATGATGGTTCAATCTATTGGACCAAGCGGTTTATCTGCAACAACAGTTGTCATTTGACCAAACAATAGATTCACTGGTCTGTCTTATGGTAGGTCATAGTGACATGCATGTATGACCAAAGTATCATTATGTGCATCTGCCCCGCTGACACGAAGTGGGAGGTGGTGGGTCAAGCACCCTAGCTAGCTACGACATTATGTCATTATAGATATATCCAAGGGTGCTTTTGGGTTTGCGAGGTAGGTGCCACCAAAGTTGTGCATTGTGCATTTAAAGTTTTAAACATCACACCCAATATTCCTACATATATTTGGCCACTTCGAGGTGGTCATCTTCAACGACGCGCCCAACCATGGGCCCGCGCGGTGAAAGTTGTGCATTGGAATTTTGAACATCACGGAACACCCTTTTCACTCATATATATTTGGGCCACATGCTAGTGTGGCTGACTTCTGACCCTCTCTAATGTATTTTTGCTGCAAAGACTCTGATGACGCTCAACGGACACGGGTATAATATCTTAACCGTGTGCGATGCAAGTGTGTTGTGAATCACCACGACTGCGCAAGCGCGAGCAAAGGTGGAGGTGTTGGAAATATGCCCTAGAGGCAATAATAAATTGGTTGTTATCATATTTCCATGTTCGTGATAATAGTTTATTACCCATGCTAGAATTGTATTGATCAGAAACTCAAATGCATGTGTGGATACATAGACAACAACATGTCCCTAGTAAGCCTCTACCGGACTAGCTCGTTGATCAAAGATGGCAATGGTTTCCTAGCCATGGACATGAGTTGTCATTTGCTAACGGGATCACATCATTAGGAGAATGATGTGATGGACAAGACCCAAACTATGAACATAGCATATGATCGTATCAAGTTTATTGCTATCGTTTCTGCATGTCAAGTATATGTTCCTATGACCATGAGATCATGCAACTCACTGACACCGGAGGAGTACCTTGTGTGTACCAAACATCGCAACGTAACTGGGTGACTATAAAGGTGATCTATAGGTATCTTTGAGGGTGTCTGTTGAGTTGGCATGGATCAAGACTTGGATTCGTCACTCTGTATGACGGAGAGGTATCTCAGGGCCCACTTGGTAATACAGTATCACAATGAGCTTGCAAACAATGTGACTAATGAGTTAGCCATAGGATCTTGTATTATGGAATGAGTAAAGAGACTTGCTGGTAACGAGATTGAACTAGGTATGGAGATACCGATGATCGAATCTCGGGAAAGTAACATACCGATAGACAAAGGGAACTACATAGGGGATTAGCGGAATCCTTGACATCGACGTTCGACCGATAAGATCTTCGTAGAATATGTGGGAACCAATATGGGCATCCTGGTCCCACTATTGGTTATTGACCATAGAGGTGTCTCGGTCATGTCTGCATAGTTCTCGAACCCGCAGGGTCTACACACTTAATGTTTGGTGATGATATAAGTATAGTTGAGTCATTATGGTGGCTACCGAAGGTTGTTCGGAGTCCCGGAGGAGATCTCGGATGTGACGGGGAACTCCGAAATGGTCTGGAGGTGAAGATTGATGTATTGGACGAAGGGTATTGGAGTCTGGAATTGTTCCGGGGGATACCGGGTGATGACCATCATGACCGAAAGGGGTTTCGGGGGGTCCCGACAAGTGTTGGGGGGCCTCATGGGCCACAGGGAGGGAGCAAACCCGCCCACTAAGGGGCTAAGCGCCCCTCTCACCCCATCTCACGTAACCAGGAGAGGTGGGGCAAACCATCTATTGTTCCTCCACCTGGCTTGGGGGGCAAGCCACCTAGGGTTTCCCTAGGGGTGCGCCCCCATCCGCCTTGGCCACCACTCCTAGATTGGATCTAGGGCGCCTCCTCCTCCTCCCTTCCCCCCTATATATAGAGAGAGGTAGAGAGAGGGCAGCGACACCTTTTGAGCACATCTCAACGCCATGGCGCTGCCCCTCCTCTCTCTCTCGAATCCCTCTTCCTCTCTGTAGTGCTTAGCGAAGCTCTGCTGAGATTCTGCCACCACCACTGCCACCACGCCGTCGTGCTTCCGGAGGACTCGAGCTACTACTTCACCATTGTTTGCTGGATCGAGGAGGTGAAGGCGTCATCAAGCCGTACGTGTGTTGAATGTCGAGGTGCCGTTTGTTGAACACTTGGATTGGGAGTTCGCGGGATGGATTGTGATTGGATCGCGAAGACGTTCCACTACATCAACTGCATTTCTTAACGCTTCCGCTTAGCGATCTACAAGGGTATGTAGATGCAATCTCTCCTCTCATAGATGGTCATCTCCTAGATTGATCTTGGTGAGCATAGGAATTTTTTTGTTTCCCATGCAACGTTCCCCAACAGTGGTATCAGAGATATGTCTATGTGTAGATGACATCACGAGTAGAACACAAAGGAGTTTGTTGGTGTTGATATTCACACTGCTTCCTTCCTTGGTCTTTTCTTGATTCGCCAGTATTGTGGGATGAAGCGGCCCGGACCAACCTTACATGTCCACGTACATGAGAACGGTTCCATCGACAGACATGTGACTTTGTTCCATAAAGATGGCTGGCAGATACCTGTCTCTCCCACCTTAGTTGAATTGGATTCGACAAAGGCGGTCCTTGTAGAAGGTTAAATAGCAACTGGAATATCACCGTTGTGGCTTTGTGTAGGTAAGAATCGTTCTTGCTAGATACCCATAGAAGCCACGTAAAACATGCAACAACAATTAGAGGATGTCTAACTAGTTTTTGCAGGGTATGTTGTGATATGATATGGCCAAAGACATGATGAAATATATTTGATGTATGAGATGATCATGTTTGTAATAGTTTATATCGACTTGCATGTCGAAGCATACGGCAACCGGCAGGAGCCATAGGGTTGTCTTTAATTATTGTATGACATGTGTGTCAATCATTAAGCACTATGTAATGCTTTACTTTATCGCTAAGCGGTAGCAATAGTAGTAGAAGCATGGTTAGTGTGACAACCCTGTTGGCGGCACGATGATGGATATCATGATGATGGAGATCATGGTGTCATGCCGGTGACGATGGAGATCATGCCGGTACTTTGGAGATGGAGATCAAAAACACAAGTTGATGGCCATATCATGTCACTCATGATTTGCATGTGATGTTAATCCTTTTATGCATCTTATTTTGCTTACAACGATGGTAGAATTATAAGGTGATCCCTCACTAAAATTTCAAGATAAAATTGTGTTCTCCCCGAGTGTGCACCATTGCGAAAGTTCATCGTTTCGAAGCACCACGTGATGATCAGGTGTGATAGACTCTATGTTCACATACAATGGGTGCAAGTCAGTTTTGCACATCCAGAACACTTGGGTTAAACTTGACGAACCTAGCATGTACATACATGGCCTCGGAACACAAGAGACCAAGAGGTCGAGCATGATTCATATAGTAGATATGATCAACATGGAGATGTTCACCATTAAAACCACCTCTTCTCACGTGATGAATGGACTTGGGTTGGTGAATTTGGATCATGTTACACTCGGACGACCGGAGGGGTGTCGATTTGAGTGGGAGTTCTTAGGTAATATGATTAATTGAACTCATTATCATGAACATAGTCTAAATTGTCTTTGCAAATTATGTTGTAAATCAATAGCTCGCATTGTAGCTCCCTGTTTTAATACGTTCCTAGAGAAAAACTAAGTTGAAATATATTGTAAGCAATTATGAGGTCTAGGGCCGTAGCTGAGGATTGTCCTCACTGCTGCATAGAAGGCTTATGTCCTTGATGCACCGCTCGGTGTGCCAACCCATGTGGCGTTGTCTATGGATGTTGCAAACATCTGGCGGACATGTTCTGATGACTACTTGATAGTTTAGTACACCATGCTTTACGGCTTAAAATCGGGGCTCCAAAGGCATTTTGAATGCCATGGAAAATATGAGATGTTCCAAGAATTGAAATTGGTATTTCAGGCTCATGCCCATGTTAAGAGGTATGAGACCTCTGACAAGTTCTTTGCCTACAAGATGGAGGTGAATAGCTCAGCCAATGAGCATGTGCTCAGAATGTTTGGGTGCTATAATCACATGAATCAAGTGGGAGTTAATCTTCCAGATAAGATAGTGATTGATAGAGTTATCCAGTCACTATCACCAAGCTACTAGAGCTTCGTGATGAACTATAACATGAAAGGGATGGAGATGATCCCGGAGCTGTTCATCGTGCTTAAGGTCGTGAAGGTAGAAATCAACAAGGAGCATCAAGTGTTGTTGGTTAACAAGACAACTGGTTTCAAGAAGGGCAAGGGAAAAGAAGGGAAACTTCATGAATGGCAAACCAGTTGCCGCTCCAGTGAAGAAACCCAAGGTTGAATCCAAACCCGAGACTAAGTGCTACTATTGTAAGGGGAATAGTCACTCGTAGTGGAACTGATCCAAATACTTGGTAGATAGGAAGGCTAGCAACTTCAACAAAAGTATATTTGATATACGTGTTATTGATGTGTGCCTTACTTGTAATCCTAGTAGCACCTGGGTATTAGATACCGTTTCAATTGCTAATATTGGTAACTCGAAACAAAAGCCACGGAATAAACAGAGACTATGAAAGCACAAGTGCTCCCTAGGTGGTTTTGATAATTGATGACAACATATCTCTTGTTGGACTAACATTTCGATCTAGCATGTTTCAGATAAGTTCAACAATGGAGTGGCATGGACTAAAGGTTGTGGGAACTCCTTCAAGATGCTAAGGACAAAGGATTGGCTAAAGCTTCAAGCTCAAGACTCCTCATTTTACATTTTAGTGATCCAAGATCACATTGAGTCTTTAGGAAAAGCCAATACTATCAAGGAGGGATGAGGTGTTTCTTAATGAGCCTCTTGCTTCATGTGCTTAGTGATATGCTCCAAAACCCTCAGCTACTTTCCCACTTCCACATATGACCTAAACCCTAAGCCAAACTCGGTCCTACCGATTCTTCCTATCCGGCGCCACCGAGTTTCACTTGTCATAAGCCACTGCCAAACCCTAATCAGTTCGGTCTCACCGATGGGATCTCGGTCTCACCGAGATGGGCTTGCAAACTCTCTGTTACCCATTGCAATATTCTCGGTCCCACCGAGATATGCAATCGGTCCCACCGAGTTTGCTTGGCCAAATCTCAGTTTCACTTATTACCCAAATCGGTCCCACCGAGTTTGAGTAATCGGTCAAACCGAGTTTTGGATTTACCCTAACCCTAGCACATCGGTCCCACCGAGTTGATCCAGTCGGTCCCACCGAAATCTCTAACGGTCACTAGGTTTACCTTTTCGGTCCGACCGAGTTTGTTGATTCGGTCCCACCGAGATTGGAAAACTGTGTGTAACGGTTGGATTTTGTGTGGAGGCTATATATACCCCTCCACCTCCTCTTCATTCGAAGAGAGAGCCATCAGAACGCATACACCATTCCAACTCATATGTTCTGAGAGAGAACCACCTACTCATGTGTTGAGACCAAGATATTCCATTCCTACCATATGAATCTTGATCTCTAGCCTTCCCAAGTTGCTTTCCACTTAAAATCTTCTTTCCACCAAATCCAAATCCTATGAGAGAGAGTTGAGTGTTGGGGAGACTATCATTTGAAGCACAAGAGCAAGGAGTTCATTACCTACACACCATTTGTTACTTCTTGGAGAGTGGTGTCTCCTAGATTGGCTAGGTGTCACTTGGGAGCCTCCGACAAGATTGTGGAGTTGAACCAAGGAGTTTGTAAGGGCAAGGAGATCGCCTACTTCGTGAAGATCTACCGCTAGTGAGGCAAGTCCTGTGTGGGCGATGGCCATGGTGGGATAGACAAGGTTGCTTCTTCATGGACCCTTTGTGGGTGGTTGCCTCTTCGTGGACCCTTCATGGGTGGAGCCCTGTGTGGACTCGCGCAACCGTTACCCTTGGGTGGAGCCCTGTGTGGACTCGCGCAACCGTTACCCTTTGTGGGTTGAAGTCTCCATCAACGTGGATGTAGGATAGCACCACCTATCCGAACCATAGGAAAAACATCCGTGTCTCCAATTGCGTTTGAATTCTCCAAACCCTTCCCTTTACATTCTTGCAAGTTGCATGCTTTACATTCCGCTGCTCATATACTCTTTGCATGCTTGCTTGATATGTATTGTGTGTGTTGAAATTGTGCCTAAACTCCACTCAAACCGAAAAAGCTTAAAAATTGCAACTTTAGCATTAAGTGTCTAACCCCCCCTTCTAGACACATCTACTTCTAGATCCTACAAGTGGTATCAGAGCTTTGGTCTCCATTGCCTTGGTTTAATCACCATTGGAGGAAGGTGGATGTGTCTACATTAGGGAGTCTTAGACATAGAGTGCCTATTCTTGATGGAGAGTATTTCCATGAGTGGAAAAATGAGATGCTTGTAATCTTCGATCAATATCATTTGAACAAGTATATTGCTAGCCCTTGTGCACCTCATATTGATCCTTTGCATCCTACCCTAGATGAAGATATTGACATGATTCGCAATCTTAGAACTATTGAGCTCATCATTAGAGGATTGCCCACAAATTTGATTGCTAGTGTGCCTACTCACAAGTGTGCCTATACCATATGGAAATTTCTTGAGGAACGATTTCCCGATTATTCCTTGAAAACTTTGGATGAAATTCTCCATAAATCTATTGCCTTGAGTAAGATGAACTCTAGTGATCCTAGTTTTGGTAAATGTCTTTTTAAACTTGCCAATCTTAAGCATGCTAAAGGAGATGTTGGAATCATTAATGATATCATATTCAAAGCTATAAGAATTCATAAAAGTGACCACTTTGATGATCATTTATCTAATGAATTACCCTCTCTAAGAAATGATGAGTCACAAGATCATGATGAACATGAATATTATGATGATGATGATAGTGACCTCGATCTTGATGATGCAATGAGACATTTTGGTCTTATGGCAAATCTTCGGGGATATGAATTAGGAGGAAAGGAATGGGTTCTTGATAGTGGATGTACTGATCACCTGACCGGGGATGAAGAGATGTTTCGTGAGCTTGCTGAAAATGACGGCCCTCGAAAATATGTCACCTTTGGTGATAATTCAAAGGGTAAAGTGGTTGGCCTTGGTAAGGTGGCCATCTCACATGATAGTTCCATTCAAAATGTCATGCTCGTTGAATCTCTTGGTTACAACTTACTTTCAGTATCTAGACTTGCTGATTTCGGTTTGAATGTCCTATTTACTGAGGTAGATTGCCAAGTATTTCGTCGAGACAATCATGAAATGGTCTTTATGGGTATGCGTAGAGGAGATCTTTACATTGTCGATTTCTCTAAAAAGGCTCAACCTAAAACTTGCTTTGTTGCTAAATCATCAAAAGGTTGGTTGTGGCATAGACGACTAGGTCACGTTGGCATGAGAAACCTTGACAAGCTTATTAAAGGAAATCATATCCTTGGAGTTAACGATGTCATATTTGATAAGGATAGACTTTGCAGTGCTTGTCAAGCAGGTAAACAGGTTGGAGGGAGACATCCCGTGAAGAACATCATGACCACAAGGAGGCCACTCGAGCTACTTCACATGGATCTTTTTGGTCCCAACACCTACAAGAGTCTTGGTGGAAATTCTTTTGGTCTAGTTATAGTTGATGACTTTTCAAGATTTACATGGGTGTTCTTTCTTAATGACAAGTCGCAGGTCCAGAAGATCTTCAGAAACTTCGCTAGGAAGGCCCAAAATCAGTTTGATGTGAAGATCAAGAAGGTTCGGAGTGACAACGGAACGGAGTTCAAGAACGCAAATGTGGACACCTTTCTTGACGAAGAAGGGATTTCACACGAGTTCTCGGCTACATACACACCTCAACAAAATGGAGTTGTTGAGAGGAAGAACCGGATGCTCATCGAAATGGCAAGAACGATGCTTGATGAATACAAGACACCAAAGCACTTTGGGCAGAAGCGGTTGAGACAGCTTGTCACGCAACAAATCGCTTACATCTTCACAAGCTACTCGGCAAGACGGCATACGAGCTCCTCACCGGTAACAAGCCTCAAGTTGGATACTTTCGAGTATTCGGCTCAAAGTGCTACATTCTTGATAAGCATCGTCGTTCAAAGTTTGCTCCTAAATCTCATGAAGGTTTTCTACTTGGTTATGGCTCAAACTCTCACACTTACCATGTCTACAACAATTTCACCCGAAAGGTTGAAGAGACGGTAGATGTGAAGTTTGATGAATCTAATGGCTCGCAAGTAGAGCAATTGCCAATTGATGTAGGAGACAAAGACCCTTCAGAAGCGATTCAAGACTTGTCCATTGGCAAAATTCGTCCAACGGAGGTGAAGGAGAGTACTTCATCCGTCCAAGTGGAAGCTTCTACTTCACGACAACGTGAACCAAGAAACGACATAGAAGCATCCACAAGTGGGACACACCAAGATGAAGAAAACGAGGAAGTACGTCAAGATGAACATCAACAACCTCCTTCTCCACCACGACAAGAGAACGACGACGTCAACAATGAAGAAGGCCAAGAAGAAGAACAAGATGAAGAAGATTTTCAACGAAGACCCAAGCAAAAGCTCTCACGAGTTCGAGCAAGAATTGCCAAAGATCATCCCGTCGAGCAAATCCTCAATGATATACAAACCGGGAGAATCACTCGCTCAAAAACTCGTTTAGCTAACTTTTGTGAAAACTATTCATTCATCTCTAGCATTGAACCTATGAAGGTTGAAGAAGCATTGGAAGATCCTGATTGGATAAACGCTATGCATGAAGAGCTACATAATTTTGAGAGAAACCAAGTTTGGACATTGGTCGAGAAGCCCGACAACAACCACAACATCATTGGTACCAAATGGGTGTTCCGCAACAAGCAAGATGAAGATGGACAAGTGGTTCGCAACAAACCACGTCTCGTCGCCCAAGGGAACACACAAGTCGAAGGTATGGACTATGGTGAGACGTATGCTCCCGTTGCTAGACTTGAGTCCATTCGTATCTTACTTTCCTATGCTAATCACCATAATATCACCTTGTACCAAATGGACATCAAAAGTGCGTTTCTAAATGGTGAAATAGAGGAGGAATTTTATGTCAAACAACCTCCCGGCTTTATCAATCCTAAGAAACCAAATCATGTTTACAAACTTCACAAAGCTCTTTATGGTCTTAAACAAGCTCCTAGAGCATGGTATAAATGCTTGACCAAGTTCCTTACTACAAGTGGTTTTGAAATTGGTAAAATTGATTCTACTCTTTTTACTAAAAGGGTTAATGGAGAACTATTTGTATGCCAAATTTATGTTGATGATATCATATTTGGTTCAACTAACCCTCTCTTTAGTGAAAAGTTTGGAAAGGTAATGTCAGAGAAGTTTGAGATGTCTATGATGAGTGAACTCAAATTCTTTCTCAGGTTGCAAATCAAGCAAACTAAGGAAGGTACATTTGTCTCTCAAACAAAGTACACCAAGGACTTATTCAAGAAGTTCAATATGCAAGAATGCAAAGGTATGTCTACACCCATGCCTACCAGTGGACATAATGATTTAACCAAAGATGGTGAACCGGTTAATCAAAAGGTTTATCGCTCTATGATTGGTTCATTGTTATACCTATGTGCTTCACGTCCCAATATTATGTTAAGTGTGTGCATGTGTGCACGATATCAAGCTACTCCTAAAGATTGTCATCTTAAGGCTGTGAAAAGGATAGTGAGATATTTAATCCATACACCAAATTTTGGCATTTGGTATCCTAAGAGGTCTTGTTTTGATCTTGTTGGCTATTTTGACTCGGATTATGCCGGAGACAAGGTTGATAGAAAGTCCACTTCGGGTACTTGTCAATTTCTTGGTAGATCTCTTGTGTCTTGGTCTTCCAAGAAACAAAACTCGGTATCCTTATCCACCGCCGAAGCGGAATACATTGCCGCTGGTTCATGTTGTGCTCAATTACTTTGGATGACCCAAACTCTTAAAGATTTTGGGATTTATGTGAAACATGTTCCACTGCTTTGTGACAATGAAAGTGCTATCAAAATTGGTCATAATCCTGTACAATATTCTCGAACTAAGCATATTGAAGTTCGTCATCATTTCATTCGAGATCATGTTGCTAAGGGTGACATCAATCTTAAGCATGTTCGCATCGACAAGCAATTAGCGGATATATTCACTAAACCACTTGATGAGAAAGTGTTTTGCAGGTTGAGAGGAGAATTGAACATCATTGATGCTTCGAACTTGGAGTAGAAACTCCATTGGATACATGCAAGACATGAGCTTATGACTAATCCATGATATATCTCTTATGATAACTATCTTATGTCTTGGATATATTTGCACCTTGCATGTTGCCTAACCCATGTAGGTGCTTGGTTGAATCTAATTCCATGAGATTGCGACTCACTCACATCTTGAGCAATGTTTACAAGACCAAGACTCTACACAATAGTGGTTGAAGACAAGGAAGCACAAAACCATTCAAACATATCCTTTGACAAATTCTATGTTAAGCTTCATGATTGTCATTGGATACACAAGTGCTCTTCCTTGCAAGAACTAACCCATGTAGGTAGATGAACTCAAACTCCAAGTGATGCTCCCAACTCTTGATGAGCTACATCAACCTTGAGCACCCACACAAGTTCAACTACATGAGAAAGAACCACACCACCACCCAAGGTATGTTATTCCATCTTAGAGAAGCTTTACTCCAAGACATGAGTCAAAGCAACTTAACAAGGTGAGAATACATCAAGATGCTTAAACAAAAAATGGTAACCCCATTTTGAGCTTAAAACGATGAGTATGACCTACGATCAAGTGTCCTCACTTGACTCCTAAGTCAATATACTCTAACATAGGTGACTATGTCACCGCCCAATTCCAGATGAAGTTCTCTTGTGTTCTTTTCTGAGTTATTGCATTTGTCCCTTGCATATTTGTTTCCTTCTTTTTCAAACAAAAAAACTTCATCTAGAAACTTTCACTCTTTTCTTTTTGATTTTTGTTCTGCATATTTCTGCATCAAATTCCTTGCAAATCTTTCAGCTAATTCATTGCAAATCTTTGTGAGATCTTACTTGACTAGTGAGCTGAGGTGACAAGTGTTTTTCTCTGTGATGAACTCGGTTTCACTGAATTGCCATTTTCGGTCCAACCGAATCCCTTCGGTACTACCGAAACATGCCACTCGGTGCCACCGATTTCACAACAGGAAAAACAGTTTGCCACATATTCTATATTTCTTCTGATCCAGCTCCACTCAATGAATCTTGTCCTCTACAAGCATCACAGTTTTATTCCCTGCTTTGTACTGAATCTCAAGGACCAAACCTATTCGACGGATTCCAGGAAAAACCTTCTTGGAAATTGATGTCAAAGGGGGAGAGAGAGATCACATCAAAGCTTATCATCAGGGAGAGAGAGATCACATCAAAAGCTTATGACCTACAAAGGAGAGAAAGTACTAAGGGGGAGAGAATACTCAAGGATCCCATATATTAAGGGGGAGAAAGAAATCTCCAAGGGGGAGAGAATACTCAAGGATCCCAGATGCTTGATGTTCAAGAGGAGAGATGCCACATGTCTTTTTGGGGGAAAGACATGTTCATATGAACTCATTTGAATTAAGTTCTATTCATATCTTTCAGCTCTGATTTTCTGTTTCCTATCTTCTCCCAATATCCCATGTAAGATTCAGGGGGAGCAATACACCTAAGGGAAAGAAATCAGTCAAATTCATTGCATATCTTTATTCTTGGGGACATGTTGAATTCAATGTGGTACCTTGTACTCACTCTCTACATGTCATCCCAGTCTTGGTATTCTTGTGGTTTCTTTTGTTTGCTCTGGCTAGTGGACGTACCTGTGTTATCTAACCTTGTTTGTGCAGGTTCATTCCATCCTAAGCCAACTCAAGACCACAAGGTAAGTATATGAATCAAAATCATGAGTATGAGCATGAAGGTATTTTCCTTGATAATCTTTTGCTTTGATGCATATGGCCAAGATGCATGTAACACATTGCCTACTCTGTCATGGTTATGCTCTCACATGTCTCTATATTTCATATTTACATGAGTGCATACATGTAGGGGGAGCCTATGCTTGTTACATGTCCTTCCAATGCTTTACTTGCTGTTCTTTATATCTTTATCTAAAGCTTTGATGTATGTTGCCATCAATTACCAAAAAGGGGGGAGATTGAAAGCACAAGTGCTCCCTAGGTGGTTTTGATAATTGATGACAACATATCTCTTGTTGGACTAACATTTCGATCTAGCATGTTTCAGATAAGTTCAACAATGGAGTGGCATGGACTAAAGGTTGTGGGAACTCCTTCAAGATGATAAGGACAAAGGATTGGCTAAAGCTTCAAGCTCAAGACTCCTCATTTTACATTTTAGTGATCCAAGATCACATTGAGTCTTTAGGAAAAGCCAATACTATCAAGGAGGGATGAGGTGTTTCTTAATGAGCCTCTTGCTTCATGTGCTTAGTGATATGCTCCAAAACCCTCATCTACTTTCCCACTTCCACATATGACCTAAACCCTAAGCCAAACTCGGTCCTACCGATTCTTCCTATCCGGCGCCACCGAGTTTCACTTGTCATAAGCCACTGCCAAACCCTAATCAGTTCGGTCTCACCGATGGGATCTCGGTCTCACCGAGATGGGCTTGCAAACTCTCTGTTACCCATTGCAATATTCTCGGTCCCACCGAGATATGCAATCGGTCCCACCGAGTTTGCTTGGCCAAATCTCAGTTTCACTTATTACCCAAATCGGTCCCACCGAGTTTGAGTAATCGGTCAAACCGAGTTTTGGATTTACCTAACCCTAGCACATCGGTCCCACCGAGTTGATCCAGTCGGTCCCACCGAAATCTCTAACGGTCACTAGGTTTACCTTTTCGGTCCGACCGAGTTTGTTGATTCGGTCCCACCGAGATTGGAAAACTGTGTGTAATGGTTGGATTTTGTGTGGAGGCTATATATACCCCTCCACCTCCTCTTCATTCGAAGAGAGAGCCATCAGAACGCATACACCATTCCAACTCATATGTTCTTAGAGAGAACCACCTACTCATGTGTTGAGACCAAGATATTCCATTCCTACCATATGAATCTTGATCTCTAGCCTTCCCAAGTTGCTTTCCACTTAAAATCTTCTTTCCACCAAATCCAAATCCTATGAGAGAGAGTTGAGTGTTGGGGAGACTATCATTTGAAGCACAAGAGCAAGGAGTTCATTACCTACACACCATTTGTTACTTCTTGGAGAGTGGTGTCTCCTAGATTGGCTAGGTGTCACTTGGGAGCCTCCGACAAGATTGTGGAGTTGAACCAAGGAGTTTGTAAGGGCAAGGAGATCACCTACTTCGTGAAGATCTACCGCTAGTGAGGCAAGTCCTGTGTGGGCGATGGCCATGGTGGGATAGACAAGGTTGCTTCTTCGTGGACCCTTTGTGGGTGGTTGCTTCTTTGTGGACCCTTCGCGGGTGGAGCCCTGTGTGGACTCGCGCAACCGTTACCCTTGGGTGGAGCCCTGTGTGGACTCGCGCAACCGTTAACCTTTGTGGGTTGAAGTCTCCATCAACGTGGATGTAGGATAGCACCACCTATCCGAACCATAGGAAAAACATCCGTGTCTCCAATTGCGTTTGAATTCTCCAAACCCTTCCCTTTACATTCTTGCAAGTTGCATGCTTTACATTCCGCTGCTCATATACTCTTTGCATGCTTGCTTGATATGTATTGTGTGTGTTGAAATTGTGCCTAAACTCCACTCAAACCGAAAAAGCTTAAAAATTGCAACTTTAGCATTAAGTGTCTAACCCCCCCTTCTAGACACATCTACTTCTAGATCCTACAGACTAGCTAAGGTCGAGGTGATGATGTGTGTTGGAAGTGTTTCCAAGGTTGATGTGATCACCATCGCATGCTCCCTTGACCTTCGAGATTAGTGTTGAACCTAGGTAAATGCTATTTGGTGTCTGTATTGAGCATGAACATGATCAGATTGTGTTTATTGCAATACGGTTGTTCATTTAAGTCGAAGAATAATGGTTATTCTATTTACATGAATAATACCTTCTATGGTCATGCACCTAATGTGAATGTTTATTGAATCTTGATCGTAGTGATACACATGTTCATAATATTGATGCCAAAAGATGCGGAGTTAATAATGATAGTACCACTTTCTTGTGGCACTGTCACTTAGGTCAAATTGGTGTAAAACGCATGAAGAAACTCCATGCTGATGGACTTTTGGAGTCACTTGATTTTGAATCACTTGACACATGTGAACCATGCCTTATGGGCAAGATGATTAAAACCCCATTTTCCAGTACAATGGAACGGGCAATTTACTTGTTGGAAATCATACATACTGATGTGTGCAGTCCGATGAGTGTTGAAGCGTGCGGTGGATGTCATTATTTCCTCACCTTCACTGATATTTTGAGTAGATATGAGTATATTACTTAATAAAGCATAAGTCTGAAACGTTTGAATAGTTCAAGCAATTTCAGAGTGAACTTGAGAATCATCGTAACAGGAAGATTAAATTCATATGATCTGATCGAAGGGGAGAATATCTGAGTTATGAATTTGGCAATCACTTAAGACAATGTGGAATTATTTAACAGTTGACGCCACCTGGAACACCACAGCATAATGGTGTGTCTAAACGTCGTAGTCATACCTTATTGGATATGGTGTGTTCTGTAATGTCTCTTTCCGATCTACCACTATCGTTTTGTGGTTATGCAGTAGAGATAACTACATTCACTTTTAAAAGGGAACCATCTAAGTTTGTGGAGACAACACCGTATGAATTGTGGTTCGGCAAGAAACCTAAGTTGTCGTTTCTTAAGGTTTGGAGCTGCGATGCTTATGTCAAAAGGCTTCAGCCGAAAAAGCTCGAACCCAAAGCAGACAAATGCGTCTTCATAGGATACCCAAAAGAGATGGTTTGGTATACCTTCTATGTCAAATCTGAGGGCAAAGTTTTTGTCTCTAGGAATGGGTCCTTTCTCGAGAAAGAGTTTCTCTCAAAAGAGTTGAGTGGGAGAAAGATAGGTTGTTGAACCTTTACTTCAACCAGAGAGTAGCACAGCATAGAAAGATGTTTCTGTGGAATCTACGTCAGTTCAAGAGGAAGCTAATGATGATGATCATGAAGCTTCAGATCAAGTTGTTGTTGAACCTCGTTGGTCAACAAGGGTACATACAACTTCTGAGTGGTACGGTAACCCTGTCTTGGAGGTCATGCTGTTGGACAACATGAACCTACGAGCGATGGAGAAGCGATGGTGGGCCCGGATTCCAACAAATGGTTAGGAGCCATGAAATATGAGATAGGATCCATGTATGAGAACAAAGTATGGACTTTGGTGGACTTGCCCGATGACCGGCAAGCCATTGAGAATAAATGGATCTTTGAGAAGAAGACAAATGCTAATGGTAATGTCACCATTTATGAAGATCGACTTGTCGCCAAGAAGTTTCCGACAACTTCAAGGAGTTGACTATGATGCTAAAGTCTGTTGGAATTATGTTAGCAGTTGCTGCGTTTTCAATTACGAAATTTGGTAGATGGATGTCAAAACAAAGTTTCCTTAAGGGTTTCCGTGAAGTAAGGTTGTATGTGATACAACCAGAAGGTTTTGCCGATCCTAAGGATGCTAAAAGGCATGCAAGCTCCAGCAATCCTTTTATTGACTAGAGAAAGCATCTCGGAGTTGGAATATACACCTTGATGAGGTGATCAAAGCTTTTGGGTTTATATAAAGTTTGCAAGAAACTTGTATTTACAAGAAAGTGAGTGGGCCCTCTACAACATTTCTGATAAGTATATGTGGATGACATATTGTTGATCGGAAATGATGTAGAATTTCTGGAATGCATAAAGGGTTGTTTCGAAGGAGTTCTTCAAAGGAAGACCTGGGTAAAGCTGCTTACATATTGGGCAACAAGAATCTATAGAGATAGATGAACACGCCCGATAAGACTTCCACGGAGCACATACCTTGACATGATTTTGAAGGAGTTCAAAACGGATCAGTCAAAGAAGGAGTTCTTGCCTGAGTTCTAAGGTGTGAAGTTGAGTAAGACTCAAAGCTCGACCACGGTAGAAGAAAGTGAAAGGACGAAGGTCGTCCCCTATGCCATAGCCATAGGCTCTATACGGTATGCCTTGCTGTGTACCGCACCTGATGTGTACCTTGCCACGTGTCTGGCAAGGGGTACAAAAGTGACCCAGGAGTGGATCACTGGACAGCGGTAAAAATGTCCTTTGACGAATAAGGAAATGTGTCTCGGTTATGGAGGTGATAAAGAGTTCGGCGTAAAGGGTTACGTCGATGCAAGCTTTAACACCAATCTAGATGACTCTGAGTAGTAAACCGAATACGTATAGTGGAGCAACCATTTGGAATAGCTCCAAGTGGAGCGTGGTAGCAGCATCTACAATATGACATAAAGGTTTGCAAAGTACATACGGATCTGAATGTTGTAGACCTGTTGACAAAAACCTCTCTCACGAGCATAACATGATCAAACCCTAGAACTCATTGAGTGTTAATCAAATGGTGATGCGAACTAGATTATTGTAGTAAACTCTTTGGGTGTTAGTCACATGGCGATGTGAACTATGAGTGTTAATCACATGGCGATGTGAACTAGATTATTGACTCTAGTGTGAGTGGGAGACTGTTGGAAATATGCCCTAGAGGCAATAATAAATTTCGTTGTTATCATATTTCCCCGTTCATGATAATCGTTTATTACCCATGCTATAATTGTATTGATCGGAAACACAAATACATGTGTGGATACATAGACAACAACATGTCCCTAGTAAGCCTCTACTGGACTAGCTCGTTGATCAAAGATGGTATGGTTTCCTAACCATGGACATGAGTTTTCATTTGGTAATGGGATCACATGATTAGGAGAATGATGTGATGGACAAGACCCAAACTATGAACGTAGCATATGATCATGTCAAGTTTATTGCTATCGTTTTCTGCATGTCAAGTATATGTTCCTATGACCATGAGATCATGCAACTCACTGACACTGGAGGACTACCTTGTGTGTACCAAACGTCGCAACGTAACTGGGTGACTATAAAGGTGCTCTACAAGTATCTCCGAGGGTGTTTGTTGAGTTGTCATGGATGAAGACTGGGATTTGTCACTCCGAATGATGGAGAGGTATCTCAGGTCCCACTCGGTAGTCCAGTATCACAATGAGCTTGCAAGCAATGTGACTAATGAGTTATCCACAGGATCTTGTATTATGGAACAAGTAAAGAGACTTCCCAATAACGAGATTGAACTAGGTATGGAGATACTGATGATCGAATCTCGGGCAAGTAACATACCGATAGACAAAGGGAAATACATACGGGATTGTCGGCGTCCTGGGAACGGGGGTGCCCAGACTTGCCTGCCTGCGGCCCATGGCGTGGCTCCATCATAGGCCCGGTACGGCCCTGCCTCAGAAGCGACAACTCAAGACCCTCGCGAGGGGGAAAGCTCGCGAGGAGGACGACGCTAAGACCTCCCTGGGGGCAGCCTCGCTAGGCTGGCTCCCGAGGAGCAGAGATATCTATGCAAGGGGCACCTCGCTAGGTTCGCGTGACGTGAGCCATGACGACCAAGGCCAGGCGGGCACCAGTGGGTGCAGTGTACCAGTTTTCTCTTTGGTGTCAAGGAGGCAAGCGCAGATGTGGATTCCCGAGGAATCAAGCAATGGTTTCCATATCAGTGCAACTAGACCAAGACCAGCAGGACGGCAGGACATAGGTCATCACGGAGCCCACAGCAGCGTCACCACCAGCGCCTTTGGTAGGCGAAGACTACTTTTGTCATGATAGCTTGTACTAGTTGTCCCCCTTCAAACTTGGCTGCTGTGGGATCCCTTCCCGCCTAAACATTTGGGAATAGGACCAAGGCCATCCAGAGATGGAGCATTCAGATCACCTTCACACCCACCAGCTCATCAAGCTCAAGAACACCTCACCTCCTGAGGCTGTTCATCCACTGTACTAGTTCATCCTCAGCCCCTCGAGGCAATCCATCCACAAACTGGAGTAGGGTATTACACCGCAAGGTGGGCCGAACCAGTATAAACCCCCATGTCTCTTGTTCTTTGGGTTCGTCGAGCTAGGTCGTGGGATCGTTGAGCAAGCGACTCAGGGAGGGAGTGTTCTTCTTGCACACCCCAGAGTTTGTACCTCTCAAGGGTTTGCTGGATCTCATAATCCGACATTTGGGACGCCAGGTAGGGGTGCGCTGAAACCTCTCTTCCATCGATAGACGCACCACTACTGCACCGCTTCCATGGCTGACGCTCGTCGATCCCGTGCTGAGCGTCGAGCTGCTCTCAATGCTCGCGTTGCCCAGACAATGCCCGTCAGCGGGCCTCCCCATCGCTCTCCATCATCCGCTGCCAACGCCACCATCGGCCCGGCAGGGAACGAGCAGCAAGCCTCATCACTGCACCCCTCCGTGCGGCGGGACGGACCGACGCACCGCACCCCGTCGTTGACTGCGGTCAGCTCGTCGTCCTATGCTCACCGCGGGCCCGCGGACGCGCATGCTGCACTGCTCATGGCGCGTGAGCTCCTGCGCTACCTCCTTGTCAACGACCTCTACGAGGACTGGCTGGACCGCATCGCCGAGCTCATCAGCGCCGATGGGGGCTCCCCTGCATCATCCCTTTCGCTGCCTCGTCCGCCTCCTGCAGCGGGTGACGTGGCTCATGGAGCACCTCCGCCACCTCCACATGAAGACGTCGCCCTCGCAGCAAGATGCGTGGCCCCGCGGCGCGACCCACCGCGCAGGGCGCCCACGCGTGAAGAAGGAAGCTGCCGGGAAATCCCGCGGCCGCAAGAAGATGCTGCTGCACTCCCAGCACCACCACGTCAAGACCGTGCGCTGCCAGCGGCGGCAGCGCATGGGTACCAAGACTAGGCTCCACCCCCATGACGGACTCCAGTCACCACTGCGGGCTGCTGAGCCTTCACCCCCGAGCTGTGCAGCATTGTCTGGCCCGACAAGTTCAAGCCCGACCTGCCTCCGCGCTATGACAGCACCCCCGACCCTACTGAGTTCCTGCAAGTCTACGAGTGTCACACCCACAATGCGGCTACATCTCCCATGTGTCGGGGCACGACTTAGAGGCATAGCCGCATGGTAGGTTTGTCGCAAGAGGGGTAATCTTCACACAATCCCATGTACTGGATAAGAAAGGGATAGAGAGTTGGCTTACAATCGCCACTTCACACAAATACAAGTTAAACATACATGATCCAGAGTACAATCAAGGTCCGACTACGGAGCCAAAATGAAAGAAGACAACTCCAATTGCTACATCCCCGATCGTCCAACTGGGCTCCACTACTAATCAACAGGAAACGAAAGATAACAACGACCAATATCTTCATCGATCTCCCACTTGAGCTCGGTTGCGTCAACTTCACTGGTATCATCAGCACCTGCAACTGTTGGGAAGTATTTGTGAGTCACGAGGACTCAGCAATCTCACACCCACGAGATCAAGACTATTTAAGCTTATGGGTAGGATAGGGTAATGAGGTGGAGCTGCAGCAAGCACTAAGCATATGTGGTGGCTAACATACGCAAATAAGAGCAAGAAGAGAAGCAAAGCAACGGTCGAGAAGCTAGAAGTGATCCTGAAACTACTTATGTTCAAGCATAACACAAGACCGTGTTCACTTCCCAGACTCCGCCGAAAAGAGACCATCACGGCTACACATGCGGTTGATGCATTTTAATTATGACAAGTGTCAAGTTCTCTACAACCGGACATTAACAAATTCCCATCTGCCACATAACCGCGGGCACGACTCTCGAAAGTTTAAACCCTGTAGGGGTGTCCCAACTTAGCCCATCACAACCTCTCACGGTCAACGAAGGATATTCCTTCTCCCGGGAAGACCCGATCAGTCTCGAAATCCCGGTTACAAGACATTTCGACAATTGTAAAACAAGACCAGCAAAGCCGCCCGATGTGCCGACAATCCTGATAGGAGCTGCACATATCTCGTTCTCAGGGCAACACCGGATAGGTCAAGCTACGAGTAAAACCAGCCCTCAAGTTGCCCCGAGGTGGACCAAGGTTGCGCCTTGCTGGAGGA
Organism: Triticum urartu; assembly: GCF_056163025.1. Classification (NCBI taxonomy): domain Eukaryota; kingdom Viridiplantae; phylum Streptophyta; class Magnoliopsida; order Poales; family Poaceae; genus Triticum; species Triticum urartu. The sequence continues at coordinate 481,192,954 of NC_141874.1, read as the reverse complement.
GTTTTATTCAAAGTGAACTATCAAGGGGTTCCCCTAACACCCAACCGTGTAAGGAACACAAAATAAAGGAACATAACACCAGTATGACGGAAACTAGGGCGGCAAGAGTGGAACAAAACACCAGGCATAAGGCCGAGCCTTCCACCCTTTACCAAGTATATAGATGCATTAATTAAAATAAGAGATATTGTGATATCCCAACATATCCATGTTCCAACATGGAACAAACCACAGCTTCACCTGCAACTAACAACACTATAAGAGGGGCTGAGCAAAAGCGGTAACATAGCCAAACAATGGTTTGCTAGGAAGGTGGGTTAGAGGCTTGACATGGAAATCTGAGAGGCATGATATAACAAGTGGTAGGTAGCGTGACATACGGTAGAGTGAAAAACTAGCAAGCAAAGATAGAAGTGATTTCGAGGATATGGTCATCTTTCCTGAGATCCCGCAAGGAAGAAGAACGAGTCCATAAAGAAGACAAACTGACATAGTCGCACGAATCCCCACAACTCCGCACAAGCCGACCAAGCCTTTCCCGGGAGTCATTGATGGTTCCACTGTTCTGATAGGGCAAGTTCGCCTTCCAGTCACCTTCGGGCAGCGCAACAACTACCGCACCGAGCTCATCGACTTTGACGTCGCCCACATTCGCCTGCCATACAACGCCATCCTTGGCTACCCAGCCCTAGCCAGGTTCATGGAAGTGACTCACCATGGCTACAATGTCCTCAAGATGCCAGGAAGCGGTGGAGTCATCACTGTACCTTGTGAGGATAGGGACGCGGTGTGTTCACTTGAGCGTGCGTTCCATGCCGCAGCAATCGAAGACGTAGATCACAAGAGCGGAAGACTTCCCAAGGCGACCCTTAAGAAGAAGAAGGCTTCGCCTGGCCCAAGCCATAAGGAGGCAGGCGCCTCCGGAGGCGTTGTGTCAGGATTTGCGCCCGTTCAGGGAGCACCACCCTCTGTCGCATAGGAAAGCGCGCTCGCGCCCTCTTCAGGCAGGGCTCGAGGGCTCTTTCTTGGAGAGCCACCGACCTTGCCAAGGTCACGAGGGAGGCACCCGGGCACCACTCGGAGGGGTGCTTCCAGGCACATTTCCCTCAGGAAGGTACGAGGCAAGGAAGACAAACCCTCAGGAGTTCATCGCAGGAAACACCCAGGAGCTATAGGAGTCGAGAGTCATGCACGGCAGCCGCTGCTTGCCCGCTGTGGCCCCACATCCAGGCAAGGATGGTGGGCTGCACGTTTGCATCGACGTGCCAGGGCTCAACCGAGCTGCGTCTCAGGAGCGCCTATGGCCTTTGCGCGTGGGGCGTTGCGAGGGTCCACATCACAGCTACATTCGCATGCCTTTCGGCCTGCCGAACGCGGTTGCCGCTCATCAGTGCCTGCTGAGGAGCATTCTAGAGGATCAGGAGTTCAGGCATTGTGCAGTCCTGGCGGAGGTGGATATGGCCCTCGAAGACCTACCCGTGCCCCCGGAGCCTCCCGAGGCTCCTGGGCCTGGGGGCTTGTGAGGGTCGACGTCTTCACCGCGCGTCGCCCACTTCTTCGGCATCACTTCATGTTCAACGGCATCAGGTGACATCTTTCAACTTCCATTTTTAGCTGGGAGAGCCCACAGGGCCGCGTCGTACCCAGGTCGCGTGGGTCCGTCCCTGCGGCATGTATCCGTTTTGCTTATGCTCTTTACCTACCTTGTTGGGGGCACCCCTCGGGCTGCATCATCCCCAAGCTGCTCGGGCCTGGCCCAGCGGCGTTTGCTTTTCCCGCATCTACATGAAATGAATTTGCTCCTCCGCGCTTAATCTGGTTCCCATGATCGTCATCTACTGCTTATCGCGGACTTCTCCGCTCTCATGCAAAGCACTTGCACGTTAAAAGGGGGGTACTTGAGCATCGCAACTAATGGGCTCCTACTGGCTCTCCAGCCCTCACCCCCTGGCCTTGACCCACGGCATCGCGACCTATCATACTAGCGGCGGCTGAGCTCGCTTGAGGGTCGGGACATGAGGACGTAGAGCATTTGCATTCTAACCACCCTGTAGGAACACACCATTGATAAAGGCCCAGAGCCAGGCGCAACCCGCCTCGAGGTAGGGCCTCGTGAGTCCCGCGCTGGCTCATGAGTGCCCAGATACACCTCTCCTAGCCCTACTGTGCCGACCACGTGTCAGGGCGGGGCTGTACACGCCCTGGGGGCTCCTCCCAGAGTGGAGCCCCCTCCCACGTACCAGAGGAAGCACCATGCTCCGCGCTGGCTGACGACACTGCCGAGGAGCGGCTATGCCCGTACACATACGGAAGCGCTATGCTCCGCATTGGTGATAAACAACTGAGGGCGGCCCACGGCCGTACCAACCTCAGGGAGCCCGGAGCTCAGTGCCTAGCACCATCGCAACGCCTCCCCTCGGGAGTGCCGCGCGAGGGGCTAGACACGGGGGCTACGCCCGGGCCATGCCCGAGCACATGCCACACAGCCAAGTCCCTCGGACCTGGTCGTCGCGCACCGCTCCCCGAGCGGAGCCAAGGTATGAAAACCCGTTTGAACGTCAAGGGGGACTCCTAAGAATTGCGAGTCAGGAGCCTAACTTGCCACGTAGCCCCTCACTCCTTAGTCCCATCCTGGTTTCCGGTCGGGGCTAACGGTGGTTGAGGTATGCGCGGGGCCGGCCCCTGCCGACGCAGAATGACCAGTCCACTCCTTTGCTCCCCCCTTCCCTACTTGTTGCTCGCGCGTCAAGGGGGACTCCTGAGCATCACGACTCAGGAGCCTAACTTGCCACGTAGCCCCTCACTCCTTAGTCCCATCCTAGTTTCTGGTCGGGGCTAACGGTGGTTGAGGTATGCGCGGGGCCGGGCCCTACCGACATAGAGTGCAAGCTAATAGGAGGGAAAAATGCAAAATTTCAGGGAATTTAAAGCAAGTATTACAAGCCATAGATTGTTTCATGACGCCAAACACAAGTTTAAACGCCTCTGCGAGGCATGGTGGATGTTGCAGGAGTAAAAACAGGACAGAAGGCGCGAAGGGATCACTCTTGTCAGGACCCCGATTCTAAATCACATCGATCTAGCCGGTAACACCTCATATCACTTTGCGGCCTCACGCACGGTATTCCCATGGGTGTCGCCTTACTATGGCCCGGGACCGTTTGCGCCTTTTGGCTCTCGTATATGATAGTGTCGCTAGCATCCATATGACAGAGAACCCGGGCCGACATGACTAGTCGTGAACCCAAAGTGGCACTAACTTACGGGGACAGGCATACATGAATCAACATCGAGCATGTCGGTCAGCAGCATGCGAATCCGGGCTGTAGCACTGGGCTAAGAGGACTCCGGGAACCCGGGCTGTAGCAGGCTAGGCAGGACTCCGGATGTCACCGTGTGACATTTCCCCGAAGGGACAGACACAGGAACGAAGTGAATCACATGCCGGCCAGTCAAGTGCTCCGGAGCAGTAGTGCTGGGCTAGCAGGACTCCGGTGAACCGGGCTATAGGGGACTACTATGGCTCATGGAAGCACAAGACTACATTTCCCCATAAGAGAGGCTACCAAGGATAAACAACTACGTTGTCGGATCCCACAAATACCAAGCATTTCAATCATACACACAATATGCTCAATATGTGTAAATACAACATGGCATCACAACATAACTCTACGACTCAAGTATTTATTCATTAGGCTCCTAAGAGCCAAGAATTACAAACATGGGTCGCATGACCAAACATACAGAGCATACAAGCAACAAGAACATGCGGAAGGATAACTTGTCTGAGTACAGACAACTACAAATGAAAAAGGCTGAGAAGCCTGACTATCTACCAGATCCTGTCGAGGGCACAAGATCGTAGCTGAGGTATCAAGCTAAATGTCGAAGTCCACGGGGAACTACTAGCGAGACCGACGTCTCTCTGCAAAACATAAAATAGGCAAACGTGAGTACAAATGTACCCAACAAGACTTACATTAGAACTAGCTACATATGCATCGGTATCAACAAAGGGGGTGGTGGAGTTTAACTGCAGCAAGCCAGCTTTGACTCAGTGGCTAACCTGAACTATGACTGCAAGAAACTCTTTTGAGGTGGCGCACACGAGTCCACAAATTCACCACTATGGATCTGCTCCCGTCTCCCTGCGAGAACGCCATCCATAGCACTCACACTTATCTTGCACATTTTAGAGTATCCACTTTCACTTGTCTATGAACTATGCAAGGGGTCCAAGTTTCCATATCCGAGGAATCCGGCTATTCGAATAGATAATGATAACCCTGCAGGGGTGTACTTCTTCACACACGCTCTCGCCACTTACCACCATGTACACGTCGTGTATCTCGGCAACCTTTAAGCGGAAGCCTGGTGAGGGAGTCGGCCACGATCTGACTAATCACACAAGTCTCTTGTCCAGGTTTATCGCCTATTCGGGTTCCATCCGCAAGGAGATCCGGCCGGGGTGTCGCTTACGGCCCCAAACGATGTGTACAGGGTTCCCAAGCCCACCATCCGGGTGCCACTTGGTACAGCGGGCCACTGTGCCTAGTCTGTCCCAAGCCCACCTGTACCGGGTGCCACTTGGTAGACTACTAACACTACCTACAAACACTAGAAACTAGTTGCAACTCCTGGACAGAGATCGAGTTAACTAATAAGTTGACAGGGGTCGAGTTACCGGAACCCAATGTGTGGTAGTAACTGTTCATGGATCACAAACACAGAACTCAATTCCTGAGGACGGCTGCAATGAGACAACCCACCATGTACTCCTACATGGCCTCTCACCACTACCTTTACCAAATCGTGTTCACACACTTATCTCTCAACAGTAGGACGTGTTCACCACATTCCAATTCATCCCCGATGAATCAGACCTGACTCAACTCTAAGCAGTAGCAGACATGAAAAACAAGCATGAATGAGTAGGCACATCAGGGCTCAAACAACTCCTACTCATGCTAGTGGGTTTCATCTATTTACTGTGGCAATGACAGGTCATGCAGAGGAAAAGGGTTCAACTACTTCAGCATGTAACAGTTGAATCGCTGTTGTCCTAATGCAGTAAAAGAGAGCAAGAGCGAGAGAGTGGGAATGTATCGGAATGAACAAGGGGTTTTGCTTGCCTGGAACTTCTGAAGATAGTATAGTTCTTCATCGGTGTCATCGAACTCATCGCTGGATCAACGTCTACTGAGGGGGGACAAACACCGGCAACAGAGAAAGAACACAATCAACACATGACGATATGCAACAATATGATGCATGCTATGACATGGCAATATGAATGTGTTTTGGGCTAATGCGAGGTAGAATATATTGAAATGAGTCCATTTGAACCAAAGATTCAAATGCAAACCCATTTTATGAAGTCATATTAGTGCATTAACTTGTTTCACCTAAACAGCAAGGTTAAATTGTCCTAACATGCATGAAATTATCACAGATGGAAAGATTGGATTTTTCTGATCATTTTTCATATATAATTTATTTCAATCTAAGTTATAGATTATTTTCTATGAATTTTTGAAGTTTATACTATTTTCTGGAATTTCCTGAATAAGAATAAATCCAGTAAATGCTTATTCCGTCAGCATTAGGTCATGCTGACCTCACCAGGTCAACAGGCACCGTCCAGGTCAAACCTGACCGGTGGGGCCAACTGGTCAGTGACTCAATTAACTAACATGGTTAAATAGGATTAACTAATCAAATTAACAGGCACTGGGCCCACTGTCAGTGTCTGAAGTGGGGTAATTAGTCCTAAACTAAACGAGTCAGGGGTGGATCCCACATGTATTGACCCCAGGGAGGTCAAACCCCGGGTCGAACGGGTCAAAATCGCCGGCGTTGAGTCGCCGGTGAGATAAGCGGCGGCGAGGGGCTTCGGAGAACCCCTCTGGTGCACCGTACGGCATGCGGTTGGGCTCTCCAGGACGCTGGCGAAGCAGCGCATCGAACGGCGATGGGATCCAGGCCTGGGGTGGCCGGAAACACCGACGGCGAGTAGTGCAGCGGCGGCCGGAGCTCGGGCCCGCTCGGGTTAGGTGCTACAGCGCGCAAACGCGCGAACTAAAGCTCGGGGGCTGCTCTACGTGAGGCTGCTAACGTGTTGCACACCGGCGCATGACCAAATGTTCACCGGAGTGTCGCCAACGTCGAGCTTGTGTGGCAGAGCGTCTCGGCTCCGGTGGAGGAGGCGGCTAGAGCTTGAAATCGGGCATGGAGTTATGGGGAAACTAAGCAGGGGCTCACATGGAGTCGGTAGGGCGGCTCAGCAAGCTCGGGGAGGTCCGGACGGCGACGGAATCATAGCGGCGATCGTCGGGACCAAAGGATGAAGATGACATCGATGGTGGCACTTCGAGGCCTTCCAGTCACGTGGATCAGCGGGGATGGCGTAGCGGATGACGGTGGAGCTCGTGGGCCGGTCGGGGGAGCGAGGGGGATGCGGTGGAAATGGCCGCAGGGAATGGCAGCGACGGCTGTGCTCGGTGTGCTCGGGAGAGAGAAATAGAGGAGGGGAGGAGCACAGGGAGAGTGATAGGGGTCGGGGGGTTGCGTGGCATCGCGGAAGACGTCTAGGACGACGAGGGGACAGCCAAGCAGGCAGCTGCCGGCGTGGCACGCCGCGGCGCTGTGGCTAGCTTCTCCTCTGCCTTCTGGCAGGAGGAAGAAGACGCCCCTGCCCTCGGTGGGCCGGCCAGGTGGCTGGGCTGCGAGGTGGGCTGGACCTGCTGGAGGAGCTGGGCCAGGTAAGTGGCCCAGTTGGGCTTCCTCTCTCTCTTCGTTTATTTGTTTCTGTTTTCTATTATTTCTGTAACTTCGGGGCTTTATTAAAAATGCCAGGGTATTTACAAAAATCATGAAACTAATCATGGCTACTGTTTAGAATATATCCAACAGTAAACATTTTAATTTATGATTATTTGAGCATTTAAAATATTTAATAGCATTTAAATGCCCAAATGCAAATACAATATTAATTAATTCAAAAATCCAGAATGGCCTAGAAATATGTGCATGACCTTTGGCAGAGGTATTCACCTTTAACAAAAATCATGAACTTTTCTAAAGGGCATTTGGGATCATTGAAAATATTTTCATTGAACCTAGTTGAATTCATTTGGTGCTAGGGTTTCAACAATCCCCATTTCAAATTTCATGAAATTTAAAAATGATGCATGGATGCAATGCCACTAGTTACAAGCAGACTCTAGGCTGTGACAACTCACCCCCACTAAACAAGAATCTCGTCCCGAGATTCAGGCGTGGGTAAAAGAAGAGGGGACTCAAACTATCACAATCTTCATGATCCAACTGCTCTTCTCGAGGATGTTGATTCATTGCTTCAAATTTGACCTTGACATCTTTGCTTTCAAAATCTTCATGCAACTTGATGATGACAAAAAGAGATTCTACAGAAAACGATCTTCTCGAAGATAGAGCAATTCACGATCAACTCACGGAATGAGACACAGTGACTCTCTCGAGTTGAGACACAAACATACCTCAAGAGGGATGGAAGAAACAGATGATGATGTTTTATTTGGTGGGCAACAATCCCACGCTTAAATAGATGGTGAGGGGGTTTCAAGGTAGCGAGGAGTTAAGTTGCCCATGATACCATAACGAGACATCTTAGGGGAGATGACTCATAGAGTTATTCCCTTAAGTGGCAAAAAGAATTACTTTTGATACAAAGATCATTGAAACTCTCTATACCAGCCTAAGGCAATTCACCAACAATCGTTTGCTGGAGTTCAGAGAAATGGCATACCCGGACTAGAATGGATGATGTGGACTACCTTGTTGAAGACAACGCAATGGATGATTTTGCTTGCGCGTGCTCTCAAGAGCTTGAGCATTTCCATATTCATCAAGGTTCTACCAACATCCGTGTCAAGGATCCTGGCAACACAACATACTACCATGATGAATAGTGATGGACGATGCAGATGCAAAGGAAGATAACACCTTCTCAGAGTTCACCTTAGCGAGGCCAAGGAAACAAAATCTGGGTGATTGACAGAGAGACATTTAGCACTCCACTTCTAATGTTCTCCTTGATGTAGTAGGTACCACGGTCAATGCTTAAAAGCATCGCCAACATGGCCATCAAGTAAAGGTCAGACTTCGGAAGCACAAAAATCCATAAGGAACAACTTGTGGAATAAGTCATACCAAATCCTCATGGAGAAGATGGTCGAATTGCTCATTCAAGATACTACCATAATAGATCTTCCGACTAGGTGTGTCGGCCAGAGCATCAACCTCGTCGGGACCTACATCATAGATCTTGGAGATGTTCCAGCCATCATATCTGCTTGAGATTCAGATCTGACTGGTAACATGATTTTTTTCAGACAACATGTCTAGAAAAGAAAGGTTGCAACACAAATCGATGAGAAAACGTTGCGAGACTCTCGGGAGATGAACTACGATAGCAAGCTCCAAAACATGAGCTGGTTCTGCTACACACATGTGAGCATGTTGTACAAGACAAGAATGACCACATAGTAGTATTATAATAAAACACTACCGAGTTTAGGTGGGGAACCATCAACGAGGATATCGGAGTCTTGTGCATGATCTAGAATTAACACAACAGACTCCTTTTCCTTGAGCAAATCAATCAGTGGCTTGGTGTGCTAGGGAATACATATGGAGTGGAGGTAATTAATCTACCAAACCATAGAATACATTTGCACATGCATAACTGACTTGGGATGGTACCAGAGGAATTAGAAACAAACCTTTCTCAAATTCATGGCGGAAACTTACACCTAGTGCACGTGAACTTGGAGAAAGTCACTTCTTTCACCCAAACATGTACCTCATGAGCGGGACACGAAGGCAATGCTTACAAAAGTTTCCAACACTAGCTCAATGTTCAACATGAATCCTGGAGGAGACAAGATGCTGCTGATGGGCTGAACAGCAACTCATCGTAATTTCCATATCACTGGAATTCCACCATTATGCGATCAATGTGATAGTATTGGTCAGACCAAAAGATATAATGGTGTATGCTCGAGGAATCAACCACGAGTGAGACAACATTATGAACATCATTGGTAATGATTTGATTTGGTGATAGCCCATACTCAAATCAAGTTTTGATAAGACAATAGGTCCAACAACTGATCACAGGGACCAATCAATGAAGATATCATCTTTCTTCGACTAACACACAACACAAGGATATCCTTGTGAAACGAACTAAATTAGGTAAGCTTTTATCTTCCAACTCTCCAAGTTGTTGTTTAGATTAACCAACTAGCTGAGGGGTATCCAACATGGATCCTTGGAGAAGGAGTGGTTTACAAGAAAAATCAACTTGATCACGAAGTCAACATAGCGGTCAGGTGATAACCAGGTAATACTTCCGAGAAGATATTCGGAAATTCATGAACCACCGATATGTTACTAAGCTCGAGAACAATCTTACTTTTCAAGGCAAGACGAAGTGATCAATAGAGCAAGGGTTTGACAAAATCCTAACTCATCTATTGAAGAGTGCGCCAACAGAAATGGACTAGGTAGCACGATCAATCCTAGGATGGTGATTCGATAACCAACACGCTAGGGATGAGAATATTGTCCATTAACCACCAAGCAACGGGGTTGCTAGGATTATCGATTTCACACACCACGATTCACTTGTCGGTATTCCGAGCACAATAACATGGAGACCTAGCAATGAACGATGATGGCGAGAAGTATCACTATATCAAGAGTTCATAGGAGGTGGTGAAATTCCCATGACATTCCTGACATAAAGTGGATAATACTTCAGGGTAGAACAGACCAATAGCTTGATTGCATTTGATCTGCGAAATACAACTGCTTTGACCCAATCCTAGAAATGGATGAGGTACTGGAGTTTGTTTCTCCTAGTCATTCTGGAATAGAATGTCTTGACGGACCACAAGAATATTAGACACTAACGAACACGATGGCACAACCATTCCTGACTATCACTTGATAGACGGAGGTTAGGGTACAACTAAAGAGGGACAACTCAAATGAACATATGTTTTTCTGAGTTGTGGGTGCATAGATTAGTATGTCGAGCAAAGCTCAACATTTCTTCCGGATAACCCATGCAGAAAGGTAGAATTGGCAGACTCACAATGCAAAATGGATAACTCATCAAGAGCACTCTTATTGTGATGTTTGGTTCAACAAGGAACTTCTGCCATAAGTAGTGCATGGTACTGAAAGAAGGATTTACCATGGACCTTGAGGACTATCGCAAAGGTTACTAATAACCTAAAAGGAACAAGCAAACACTAACAATGGGAAGTGAGTAGAGTGATTCTTGGGTTCAAGAACCGAGAAATAGAATACCTACATACGAAATAACATCAAGGGATGCTTTCAAGAATGATGGCCAGAATCATCACACTGTGGATACGAAAGCATTGCTAAATTCTCGAGGACACCTAGGGTCATAATACTAACTCCAACATACACGTCAAGGCAACGGAGTACCTCAACACACCAATTAGTGTGCTTAATCTGGCCCAAAATACAATGGGAACATGGAGGAAATATTTGCAAGTGCATCAGACTATTTAGAAACCTGGAATGACTCAGACAGCATAACAACTGTAAATGCTCAAAATGATTTGAGACATCCTACAAAATGGTGGCATAACCACTCAACATCACAATATCAAGGTTCTGAGGCCAGCTATGAACATATGGAAGTAGTAGGAACTGAACTGAGGCTTGAACTCAACAATCCTAGGCAACTACGGTTTAGTAACACGTCATCCCGAGAGATAGAAGAGAATCCTAGTTCTTAACCCCGTAGAAAAGATAAGATGACTCAGATCAGAAGGTCATGAGGATAAGAAGTAAAAAGAGCCTTACGTTCCCATCCACAATCAATTCCCTTATATAACTAAAGCATTTCTAGACACGACTTCGACCAGCTTGGCTTGGTAATCCTACAGGCAGTCAGGCTCTGATACCAAAGCTACGATCTTGTGCCCTCGGCAGGATCTGGTAGATAGTCAGGCTTCTCAGCCTTTTTCATCTTTAGTTGTCTGTACTTAGACAAGTTATCCTTCCGCATGTGCTTGTTGCTTGTATGCTCTGTATGTTGGGTCATGAGACCCATGTTTGTAATTCTTGGCTCTTCGGAGCCTAATGAATAAATACTTGATTCGTAGAGTTATGTTGTGATGCCATGTTGTATTTACACATATCGAGCATATTGTGTGTACGATTGAAATGCTTGGTATGTGTGGGATCTGACAATCTAGCTGTTTATTCTTGGCAGCCTCTCTTATGGGGAAATGTAGTCTAGTGCTTCCTTGAGCCATAGTAGTCCGCTACAGCCCGGTTCACCGGAGTCCTGATAGCCCAGCACTACTGCTCAGGATACTTGACTGGCCGGCATGTGTTTTGCTTCGTTCCTGTGTCTATCCCCTCAGGGAAATGTCACGCGGTGACATCCGGAGTCCTGCCTAGCCTCCTATAGCCCGGGTTCCCCGGAGTCCTGTTAGCCTAGTGCTACAGCCCGGATTCACACGCTGCTGACCGACATGCTCGATGTGAATCATGTATGCATGTCCACATAGGTTAGTGCCGCTTTGGGTTCACGACTAGCCATGTCGGCCCGGGTTCTCTGTCATATGGATGCTAGCGACACAATCATATACGTGAGCCAAAAGGCGCAAACGGTCCCGGGCCAAGGTAAGGCGACACCCGTGGGAATACCGTGCGTGAGGCCGCAAAGTGATATGAGGTGTTACCGGCTAGATTGATGTGACTTACAATCGGGGTCCTGACAACTCTCCAGTAGCGCCGCCGCCTGTGGTGGAGTCATGCTGGGCGACTCTGCCTCCTGAGGCCTCGGAGCTAGCGGCACCGTGCCCGGGCAAGGTACTGAAGGCGCGGAACCTCCCCAGCAAAGCCTCGGCTCGGCCTTTCACGGCCTCAGCGGCAGCGGCGGCAAGGTCGCCGCTCACGTGTTCCAGCAGGCTGTCGAAGTCGACGTTGGGGTCGCGTAGGTAGACATGGCTGAGGACATGCGTCAGCGCTGCAGAAGACAGGGCACGCACCTCAGCCTTGGCCGTGGGGCCGAGGCCGTCTGCAACATCTTCAAGCGCACGGACCAGGAAGGGAAGCAGCTCGGCGGGGCCGTCCTCCGCACCAGCCAACGGCTTCTGCAAGCCGCCCTCGTAAAGCGTCTTCAGCGCGGCGCGAGCTTTCTTCTCCAGCTGCGCGAAGGACACCTGATTCTCGGCCAGCACCTTCGCCTTGGCGTCTAGCTTGGTCCTCTCCGCCTTTAGCGACCGCTCCAGCGTCTCCAACCGGCCGCAACGGTCATCAAGCTTGGTGCCCCGGTCCTTGATGGCAGCCTCCCAAGCCTTCATCTCCTTCTCCTTCTCCTGGCGGCCACAGACCTCCTTGGCGAGCTCGTCACGCAGGCCTTGCAGCTCGACCTCCAGTGCCTTACAGCGGCCCTGGGAAGCTGCGGCATCGCCCAGGGCAGTGTCGCGAGCGGCCTTGGCTTGGCTAGTGGCCTGCTTCTCCCCATCGGAGGCCGACATGGCCTGGCTCATCGATGCTCGGACGGAGGCAGCAGAACGGACCCAGCCTGAAGCTAGCTCCAAGCGCCCGGCCACTAGGCGAGGGTCCCTGCTCAGATGATCCTCCCGCAGCTGGCTCAGTTCGTTGGCGACCCGGTCCAGGACGGCGGCAGAGGGATCAGAAGAGACGGGAACTAGTGGAGCGAGCGGAGAGGACGACAGTGTGATCACAGCTTGGCAGGAAGGAACCCCCTGGGCCTTGGCTACCCCGGCTGCAGCATCGAGTGCAGCCGCCTCCAGGGTCAGCAGAGCCATAGGGGCTGACTCCTCGCCGAAGCGTCCCAGTTGGCCTCGCGAAGACGATCGGGCAGGGGAGGCGCGAGCCTCGCCGTCTCCTTCCCAGTAGATGAAGGCGCCACCCCGGCAGATGGACTCGCCCCAAGCAGGGCCGCAGAAGCCCCTCCCAACCTCTTCGCTACAGGTGCCGGCCTGGCAAAAGAGTGCAGACGTCAAGCCTCGGCGGGAGAAACCAAGCGAAGCACAAATCGAGCACTTACTGGTCGTCATTCGCGGACTCAAGCAGCTTCCGGCCAAACTTGAAGCCCAAGAGCCTGCAGTTGGGGTTAGCCTTGGGAGGCCCGGAAGCAGTAGGCACGTCAGGAGGGCTGGAGCTGGCCTCAGACCGCCCGGGGACAAGAGCAGACCCGGGGAGGACCGGCCCCGACCTGCCCTTCCTTGTGACCAAGGGAGAGTCCTCCCCTCCTCGCCTGGCGCCAGCCTCATTGTCGCCCAGCATGGAGCGGAAGGCCTAGGACCTGCGCCGAGGGAAGGACTCCCCCGACTCCTCGCCAGTCGCCTTAGAGTCAGACTCTTCCTCCTCCGCCTCTTCTTCCCACTCACTCCCGCTGGAGCTGCCGGAGGACACGTCCACCATCGCCAGCGCCGCCAGATCCTTGGGAGCTTCCGCAGGCACCAGCCCCTCACCATTGAAGGTGGGCATGGTGTTCACCACCTGCTCCCAGTCATCACGAAGGAACAGGAGGACGGGGGCGCCCACTGGGCTCGCCACGTCTCCCCCAACCAAGGAGTGCAGGGCCGCGACCAGATCCTCGTCGGTCAGGGCCTCGGAGCTTAGGCACAGGGCGTCATCCGCTTCCCCAAGCCTCCACAATGGGAGCGAGTGCTCCTGGAGTGGAGCCACCCAGTGCTCCAAGAACTCCCTCAGGAGTGTAGCCCCGGTCAGCTTCGCCGCCCCCAAGTTGCCTGGCCTTAGGTCCGCGTTCATCCTCTTCAGCACCGCCTTCGCACGAGGGTCGACGAGCTCCGCGTGGGACCACGCGTCAACGGCCTTGGGCTACCCCGTAGGCAACACCAGTCGGGGGTGGAGGCACCCGACGTCCACCATGACCCACTTGCTCCGGAAGCCTTCGATTCTCTTCCTAGGCTTCGAGATAGCATTCGAGTTGGGAGTATGCGATAAAGCTCGCGCATGCGGAGACATGGGCACGAGAAACCCAGAGGGAAAAATAGTGGCGCAGCAAGGCCACCGAGAGCTTCACCCCAACATGAGCCTCGCAATAGTAAGCGAAAATCGCCAGGAGAAGAACAGAGTTGGGGTGGAGATGCAGAGCTTGCAAGTTGTATTGGTGGAGAACAACAAAGAAGAACTCGGAGAAAGGAGGCACCTGACCGGCGATGATGGCGCTCACAAAGAACGGATAGAAGGTGCTCCCCTTGCCCTCAGGCTGGTCAGAGCCGGCCTTGAGCACAGTCGCCCCTGCTGCCCTGCGCGACCGTCATCAGGCGCGTGAGGGCGAGGTTCTTCTCCGACAAGTTCGGGGGATCCAAAGCCGGCGAGTACCAGGCCTTCGTTGGGGACTTGCGAGGCGTCATGGAGTGCCGGATGGGAAGGATTGAGACAGATCTGGAGGATTTCGGGAGCAGGAAGGAGAAGAGCGAGAAAGGGGATCTGGGGCAAGGCGAACGAGAACAAAGCAAGTAAGCCTGGCCCGGGCACCTCTTTGTGAGATGGACGGTTGCCGAGGCATCATGGGGAAGCGCAGATGCCCACGTCCAATCAATCTCCACGCGGCGCCCAAGGCCGCAGGCTATTGGGGCCCACGGCGCTTTGCGCTTGCCCCTTCGCTTCTCTGCTAAGCCAAGCCCGGGCGCGCCTTGGGCCCGGGGGCTACTGTCGGCGTTCTGGGAATGGGGGTCCCCGGACTTGCCTGCCTGCGGCGTGCGGCGTGGCTCGAGTGGGGGCCCAGTGCGGCCCAGCTTCATCAGCTCAAGCTCAAGACCCTCGCAAGGGGCCAAGCCTTGCGGGGCGGACGACAGGAGGCTTCCTCAGGAGCAACCTCATCAGGCAGGCTCGCGAGGAGGCGGAGAGATCAAGGCAGGGGTGCCTTGCGAGGAGCCCGTGACGCAAGCCATGATGATCGAGATTAGGCGGGCGCCAGGCGGGCGCCGGCCTGCGCAGTGTCCTTGTTTCCCCTTCGGTGCAAAGGGAGCAAGCACATGCCAAGGCATCGGGCAAAGGTTACCATTCCGGTGCAATGAGACCAAGACC
Source organism: Triticum urartu (assembly GCF_056163025.1). NCBI lineage: Eukaryota > Viridiplantae > Streptophyta > Magnoliopsida > Poales > Poaceae > Triticum > Triticum urartu. The sequence goes on along the minus strand of NC_141874.1, from coordinate 481,177,828 downwards.
AGCAGAGCGGCAGGACAGAGGTCACCATGGAGCCCAAGACGGCGTCATCACCAGTGCTTTTGGCAGCCGAAGACCACCTTTGGTCAGGATAACTTGTACTAGATGTTCCCCTTCAAAATGGCCAATTGTTGGCGCCCTTCCTGCTCATTATTTGGGAAGAGGACCAGGGCCTCTATAAATAGGACTAACCACCATAGGGAAAAGAGGAGGAAAAAGAGAGGAGAGAGAGAGGGGGAAAAAGAGAGAGAGAAGAGAAAGAGAAAGGGAGATCCAGACCGAGTAGAACACACCGCACCAACTCAAGAACACCTCTCGTGAGGCTGTTCTTCCCCTGTAATGTTCATCATCAGCCCCTGAGGCAATCCACCATACCACACACTGGAGTAGGGTATTACACCACATCGATGGCCCGAACCAGTATAAACCTTGTGTCCCTTGAGTGTTCTTCTTTCCAGCCTAGATTTCTTGCGAGCCATAGAAGCGCGAGTCGGTAGGGGAAAGGTCTCCGTGCACACCCCAGAGTTCGAACCTTAAGGGTCTGCAGGAACCCGAAATCCGACATATCTTTCCTCAATTGGTCTTAAAAATAATCGACAAATTAGTCGTGTCCAGCATGAGTCCTTCCATGAGTGGTTTAAGAAACATCTAACTGGTCACATGTCTCTCTTTTCTTGTGATGTATATATATGTAGTGAGTTCCATCCAATTTTAAAAACACTACATTCACAGGTGGAAGAAATGGGTGACAAAGTGCCAGAGGAGATAAGTATTTTAGCTCAGGGGCCATTCAAAGTTGCACAATAGTTTAGTAGCTATACTAGAAATGGGTTACATTTTCATACGCAGTCATATGATGATGGTAGGCCAGTGCAAAATAGTGGTGTAGCTCTAGTTGCGCAGACTACACGTTATGAAAAAGGAAACGCTAATAATATGATAATAGGAAACCAAACATTTTACGGCATCATAAAGGAAATTCTTGAGTTGAACTATGAAAATAAAGGGAAAATAGTTCTCTTCAAATGTGATTGGGTTGATAACCGCAGGAAAGACAAGTGGGTAAAAGTTGACCTCCTTGGGGTAACTTCTATGAATTTCAAGCATTTGGTCAATACTGGTGAAAATATATCGGATGAGCCTTTTGTTTTAGCATAGCAAGCAACTGAAGTTTTCTATGTTGAAGACCCAATTGATGATGAACGGGTTACTGTTATCCACTACAATCCACGGGGCTCATATGCCATGCATGAAGCTGAAGATGAGGATGTAGAGGCCGCTATGCCAATGGTTGATCCACATATCTATTCATGTTTCCATGATGATCTTCAAAGTATTGATTGTGCTAGAACAGACATATATGGAAGAATTGTGTATGCTAAAAAATCTAGAAAGTAAGGGGCATTTGCATTTTTTTGTTGCCTTGTGTTTTAATCTCCTTGCTATGCATATTAATCCAATATTGTCTGTTAAGCATGTTGTTCTAACATTTGTCACTTGCAGGAAAAAAGATGGTAGGAACAAGAGGAGGAACCGCGGTCCCTCTACTTGATGAAACTACGAGGCTTGCACATATTGCAGAAAATGAGAGAAAGGTGAGAGCTCTTATAGAACATAAAAGGAATGAAGCATTAGGAGGAAACAAGAATCCCACTAAGAAAGGTTCATCACAACCACCCAGGAAAAGGAAAAAGGATGTGTACTTCTCATTGTTTACATTCAATGTACTTCTCATTGTTCACAAGCATTGGATGAAGCATTGTGTACCATATCTTTCACACATATTTATGCTTTTTTCCTAGGCAAATAACTGCACAAGTGAAGTTGCAAATGGAGGGCGTAATCTGCGTTCCCAGTCAAGGTTAAACCATGATGCTGAAGATCCAAATAATGAACCCATAGGAAATGGCTTAGATGACATTCAAGGTATTCTAGTGCTTCTCCATCATTCTCATTTCTCACTAAACTTGTTCATTTCCTGCACTAAACTTGTTCATTTCCTGCACACATCAGAGTTATGAGGGCCAATTTGCACTTCAGATTTATGTCTTTATATTTGCATTACAACTTTTTTGAGTGTGACCATGTATTTAGATTTATGACTTCAAATTCTCACCCATTCCTTTTGCATTGTAAAGAAAATGCTTCAGTTGTGACTATACACCAAAAAAAGAAGAGAGGAAGGGGTCCCACCGAATTAAGGAAGATATATGATAGAGACCAACCAAAACAAAGGTTGAACTAAATGTGTTTGGTCAGCCTGTTGGTAGAAATGGTAAAACATTTGCTAATTTCATTGGAACATTGGTAAGGAAGCAATTGTCGTTGCTAATTGAGGACTGGAGATATGTTGATCCCGAGTTAAAGTTGAAGCTATGGGATGACATAAAGGTAGTTCAGATTGTCAAAATATTTTTTCCTATAGTCTCTATTTTTGCTAGCTGGCTTTCACTAAATGGCTTCTTTTTCATGTGTGTCCAGTCATATTTTGAGGTGGATGAAGTTGGTTTCGATTACTTTATGACCGCAGCTGCAAAGAAATGGAGAGAATTTAAGTCAGACCTAAAGGAGAAGTTTGATGCCACATTGACAGATGAGGAACTTATGGAAAGACGTGATGAAAGAATTCAAAAGGATGATTGGATACAATTTATCGATCAATGGAGAAAACCAGAATCTGAGGTAAGGCACAAACTGTTCTACTTCGGGTAGGAATTGAACTAATGTCTTCATGTTATATCCTAGCTTAACTCACTGTTTGCATCTCCTTTAGGCTAGCAGTGCTAGAAACAAACAAAACCGTTCCAATTTGAAATTGCTACATGTAGCTGGCAGCAAGAGTTTTGCTCGTGTTGGTCATGATATGGTAAACTCAACTGCTCAAGCACTTCTTTTTGAAAGTGATGTATCAGATCAGTTTTGGTTGTTTTAGTTACTAGTGAAACAAATTGGTTGCAGGCTCAGAAACTTGGGTACTATCCAGGAAGAGACCAAATATTTGTTGAAGTACATACAAGTAAGAAAACTGGAGTTTCCACCCCACTAGCAGTGCCACTAATTGTAAGTCACATGTCCCATTCATCATCTCTTTTCTATAATAGTATCGTGCATGTGGCTTCATCATCATGGAAATAACTTGAGGTGCCTCATTTTGTTTTATTCTTGTAGAAGAAACTTCAAACTAAAGCTAAACTCCACCCAAAATTGGAGGGAAATTCTATTGAAGAAGGGGATCTTTATGCACATTCTTTTGGAGAGAAGGAAGCAAGAGGACATGTCCGTATGTTGGGTACGGGGCCAACTCCACAGAGTGTGGGCACGCCTGGAACAAAAGCTAGATTGCCAACAAAGCTTGCAATGCAAATACAACTTCGTCGACGTGCTGAACAACAAGTTTCAACTCTAAAGGAGAGAATGCAAGCAATGGAACGATGCTTCGATGAGATGCAGCACACCATCTTTTCACAAGGAAGTCACAGTGTTGAAACGGCCACGCCTTCGCCTCCTAATTCTGTCTCTCGACCCGTGGTAGAGTGCTTAGTTATCAACTTCTGTTAAGATACGTGAATCATAGGTACACTAATTCGTTTTCTTTTTGTGTCCCTCCATAGTTCTCACGTATTTTACCGGATGATGGCGATGAGGAAGAGGAACATGAGGGTCATCACGATACAGTCCAGGAAGACAGAGGCTTGTTCATCCAGAAACGTATACCATCTAGCCATAATGTTGCAGCCACACATTTACCACCTAGAAGCCATGTGGCCACTCCAAGTGCCCGTCAGGCCTCTCAAGCCTCTCATGATCAAGAAGACCTTGTAATCATCTCATCTCTTAACTACACATATATCTTGTTGTGTTGTGTTTGCCATTCTCCATGTTTCTAATAGACGATGCATGACTTAGGTTGGTAGGGTTGTCATATTATATCATTTGGTGAGATCCGATCCTGTGGCAAAGGCAATGGTTATCTCAACCAACCAAGACACCATAGTGGGAGGTGAAGTTCTTGGGCTGCAATATTATGAAGTTCTAGTGAATGTTGTATTGAAAAGAGAGGTCAAGCTTGCTCGTGGATATGATGGGATGCAAACAATGGGCGATGCTCACCACATGTCTATTGCATGGCCATCAAATAGGGTAAAAATTCATTATATATATTTTCCTGCCTAGCTAGTGTAAATTATCACATGATGCTAACTAATTGTTATTTTTGTAGAACAAACCTTGCAGCACGTCACGGTTGTCGTCGTCGCACAATTCAGGTCTTATTCCTGTCAATGTCACCATCTCTATCTGACACTTAGAACTGAGAGCAAATAATATATATAGTTATATACCACTACCAATACCTCTAGTAGTGTGGATCAGCATGTTTTTGCAATTCTATTGTCGAAAGTATTTGATTTTCATTCATCGAGGAGTGGTGCTGGCTGTTCTTGCTAGTGTGCACATGAATTGACTTGTGCTTTTGTCTTCTTTATAGTACATGTACCCGTGACCTATCTGTGTCCTCGTACAATCTTCTATGCTTATTTTGTTTATTTATTTATTTTTGGTTCCTCATTCTATCCTAGAGAGAATGGGGAAAACATGAGAGAGTTAAGATCTTCTATGGAGTTTTTATTGGTTCAAGAGAGGCTTTCCTTATCCTAAAAGAAAGAGAGAAAGGTTGTCCATGGTCCAGCATGTAGAGGCTAGCAGCTAGTACAATAGAACCAATTCTCAAAAAAAGCTACAGCGAACCAATTAGAGAAACCACATTTTGGACTGAAAATATCATCTTTTTTAGACTGAAAATATAGAACATCTCTGTTCTTGTACATAACTTGTAGCAGCAGTTAGCATACTATTTTTTATCATTTCTTTTGGACTAAAATATATAGCATTTTGTATAGTATTATGGTCCAGAAAATCATGTCTCTTCCATCCTGACTTCATTTTGTTGTTCCCAGTTTCTAAGATTGCTCAAAGACACAAGTTCTTTTGCAGGGACAAATCGGAGAAAGTAGCAAGTACTGAAGTTGATCTAGGATGTTCTGCTGATCGCTTTTGTCCGTAACATGGAACATGGTCGACGCATTTTGTACATATGGAAAATGATGTCCACTTGATTAAAGAATGGGTATCTTCCATAATATTTTGTAGTAGTCAAGTGATCGAACGATTGATCTCTTGAGAACTTGCTCATCTTATTTTGTAACAGGCCATGACCTGAATGTTGACTTGCATATTTTCTTAATGGCTGTAGCTAACTTGAGTGAAGAAAACTAGTGAATCTTCTATATATGTTGGATGAATGCACTGCTGTTATCTTGTGATGAATGGAAGAGTGCATTTGGAATCATTTATATATGCTGAATGAATCTGATGAACAGAAGAGTGCAATTGTATTGCATAGTGAACATGAATAAAATATTATGATTTTAATTTCATGTTAATAGGTGCATTTGCATTTATGCTGGAATGTATAACCCTCGCACCAAGTGTGTTGGTAGAATTGCTGCATGTCAGATTATCTGTTGGTATAACACATTGGCAGATAAACTGTCGGAATAGAAATGGGTGATGCACTATCTGTCGGTGCATGTAGTATCAGAAAGACTGTCGGCGTATCTATGGCATCGAACAATCCATCGGCATAGCGTGGTGACAGAGAAACTGTTAGCATAAAGTTGTCTGTCACTGTAGAAATGTCTGTCGGCATAAATATCACCAATACTGGCATACTTTTTGTCGACATAAATTTATCTGTCGGCAATGACCTTTCCCGGCAGGACTATAGGCGACAGCTTCCTTCTGTCACCAAAATTCTGTGCCGACACCAAATGTGTCGCCTTAGGTAACCTATGGCGACAGATTGTCTGACGCTGATTTGAGTGTCGTGGTGTAGTGCAATGTTCTCGTCACACGAGTATCGGAACGATTCCAAGATACCCGCGAGATCCTAAAAAAAAATTTGTGCAATTTGAGGAGAGGAGAGTCAAAACTTCTACATCAGGAGGCCTCACCAGAGCGACGAAGGGACTAAGGAGTAAAAAGAATCCTACTCTCTGATATATATAATCCTAAGACTCAAAACATTTTGTTCTAGACTCAACAACATCTGTGATTCGATCAAGCAGGGGGCTCCCAAGTCGGGGATGGCTCTGATTACCAACTTGTCACACCCACAATGCGTCTATATCTCCCACGTGTCGGGGCACGACTTAGAGGCATAGCCGCATGGTAGGTTTGTCGCAAAAGGGGTAATCTTAACACAATCCCATGTACCGAATAAGAAAGGGATAAAGAGTTGACTTACAATCTCCACTTCACACAAATACAAGTTAAACATACATCAACCAGAGTACAATCAAGGTCCGACTACGGAGCCAAAATGAAAGAAGACAACCCCAATTGCTAGATCCCCTATCGGCCCAACTGGGCTCCACTACTGATCAACAGGAAACAAAATATAACAACGACCAAGATCTTCATCGATCTCCCACATGAGCTCGGTTGCGTCAACTGCACTGGTATCATCAGCACCTGCAACTGTTGGGAAGTATCTGTGAGTCAAGAGGACTCAACAATCTCACACCCGTGAGATCAAGACTATTTAAGCTTATGGGTAGGATAGGGTAATGAGGTGGAGTTGCCGCAAGCACTAGGCATATATGGTGGCAAACATACGCAAATAAGAGCGAGAAGAGAAGCAAAGAAACGGTCGAGAAGCTAGAAGTGATCCTGAAACTACTTACGTTCAAGCATAACACAAGACCGTGTTCACTTCCCGGACTCCACCAAAAAGAGACCATCACGGCTACACATGCGGTTGATGCATTTTAATTAAGTGAAGTGTCAAGTTCTCTACCACCGGACATTAACAAATTCCCATCTGCCACATAACCACGGGCACGGCTCCCGAAAGTTTAAACCCTGCAGGGGTGTCCCAACTCAGCCCATCACAACCTCTCACGGTCAACGCATGATATTCCTTCTCCCAGGAAGACCCTATCAGTCTCGGAATCCCGGTTACAAGACATTTCGACAATGGTAAAACAAGACCAGCAAAGCCGCCCGATGTGCCGACAATCCCGATAGGAGCTACACATATCTCGTTCTCAGGGCAACACTGGATAGGTCAAGCTACGAGTAAAACCAGCCCTCAAGTTGCCCCGAGGTGGCTCCGCTAGTTGCCCGGTTTGGACCAACACTTAGAGAAGCACTGCCCCCGTGGGGGGGTAAAATAAATATGACCCTCGGGAGCGCGACTCTCAAGGGAAAAGTATAGGTGGTGGTGAGGCAAATGGTAAAACCAAGGTTGGGCCTTGCTGGAGGAGTTTTAGTCAAAGCGAACTGTCAAGGGGTTCGCATAACACCCAACCGCGTAAGGAACGCAAAATAAAGGAACATGATGCCGGTATGACGGAAACTAAGGCGTCAAGAGTGGAGCAAAAAACCAGGCATAAGGCCGAGCCTTCCACCCTTTACCAAGTATATAGATGCATTAATTAAAATAAGAGATATTATGATATCCCAACATATCCATGTTCCAACATGGAACAAACTTCAGCTTCACCTGCAACTAACAACGCTATAAGAGGGGCTAAGCAAAAGCGGTAACTTAGCTAAACAACGGTTTGCTAGGAATGTGGGTTAGAGGCTTGACATGGCAATCTAGGAGGCATGATATAACAAGTGGTAGGTAGCGTCACATAGCGGTAGAGCGAACAACTAGCAATCAAAGATAGAAGTGATTTCGAGGGTATGGTCATCTTGCTTGAGATCCCGCAAGGAAGAAGAACGAGTCCATGAAGAAGACAAACGGACGTAGTCAAACGAATCCCCACAACTCCGAAATGAATTCGAAGCTAACGAGAGAAGCAACCCGGAAAGAAGCAAACAACATAGTAAACAACGATCACATAAACATGGCATGATGCATAACCAATATGATGCATGTCCGTTTTAATGAGGCATGTCATGGGAAAGTGCAACAATCAATACTACAAATTAAGTGGAGCTCAATATGCAATGAGTCGCATACTGACGAGACATCACATTCGATTATTTAGTTCACTCCTGGTTATGTACCCAACAATATTAAATGTTGTTAAACATGGCAAGAGGTGAAGCATAATAAAACTACCTATCTAGGCAAGTTTAAATGAGGCCGGAACAACAAGCAACCAGTCTGGAAAAATCCTCATGTGCATATTATGAATTTGGTACTGTTCTGCCATAAACTATATTTTAGAGTTGTTAAACATGCAAGATGAGTGCAACATGTTAAACTAGGCATTTTTCTACCCCATTTACATATAAAGATTATTGAGTTTGGAGCTACGATTATTTAGTTATGAAATAAAACATTTTAACATGGCAATATGCAAAATAATGCAAATAGCAATTTTAAACATTTTAAACATGCATGAAAGTTCGATATAATGAAAGTAGATGAAATTCTAGTCATTTTTCATATATAAATCATTTTAAACCGATGCACCATTTGTGAGTTATTAAATGCATGAACTAGGGGGACTTTTCTGCAAAACGGACGTTCCTGGGATAATGGCTAAAATCACAAAGAGGGAAAAAAGGACATGGGTCGAATCTGCTGGGCCAAAGTGCACAAGAGAGGGGCTGAAGGGGATCTGCTCACTATGGGCCTAGCCCAGTAAGGCAGAGGAGTTGGTCGGGAGAGACGGGGCTGGATGTGGCTGAGGCCCACGCGCGTGGAGGAGGCCCACCTGCTCGGCTGGCTTGACGACGCGGTCAACGGGCACGGGCGAGCATCGCTGAAATGAGAAGAGCAGGGCAGCGGTTGGAGCAAGGAAAGCAGGGGAGCGGCAGTAGCTGGTCCGGCCGAGACGAGGCCTGTAGGCGGCGGATCCGACGGCAGAGGAAGCAGCGGACTCGACTTGAGGTGGCATGGCCGTCACGGGGTCGAGGCGGAAGTCGCCTGATCTGGTGGTGGAAGCGAGGTCCCGATGCAGCGCAAAGTAGCAGGGGGTGTCAGGCGGCCATGAGGTTCCTGGGTGGCAGAGGCGTCGGTAGGAGGTGATGGCTCGCCGGTGTCGGGGACTCAAGGCGGCCGGGTGTTGGTGCTCCTGGTTCCCTGCTGGACAGTGAAGAGGCTCCAGCGCGGCGGCTTGGCTCGAAGATGGACTAGGCATGGGCGTTCATCCTCCGTGCAACGAGGACGAAACAGGAGGCAGACGAACTGGTCACGCCGAACCAGAGCGACGACGGCGGCCTTCGACGGGAACGGGGCCGGAGGAGGTCGTGGGGTCGGCAAAAGGCGTGGCGGCGGTGATCCCCTCCAGATCCGGGGTGGCTTGCGACTTGGCAAGCCCACACGAGGTGGAACTTGGGAGCAGGACTCTTGTCCATGGCGTCGGGGCAAAGCACCTTTGGTTCCTGCGAAAGCAGGAGAAGGAGAGAGAGAGAGAGGGATTAGAGCAGAGGAGGAAGTAGAAGGCAGGGAAGGAGAAGAAGGGGTGTAGGTGAGGGCGATGGGGTCCTGGTGGTGCTACCGTTGGTAGCCGGTGGCGAGCTTCTCGTGATCCCCTCAGGATCGAGCAGAGGAGGCGCTGGTGGATGGAGCGGGCTGTTGAATGGTGGATTCAGGATTCGAAGGGATCCCGAGGTAGATGGTGAGTTGGTGGCGGCGGAGGAATGGGAGGATGGAACATCTTGCTAAATTTTAGGGTTTTGTCTCAAATAACACAAGGGGTGGACTATATATATGGAAAGGAGGGAAGTTTGGATCTTCCGATCGAAATCCGACGTTCGAGATAAAAAAGGTTAGGAGAGTCCAACAAAGAAAACGGAGATGTTTTGTAGATGTTTGGGGATGATCCGTATCCAACGGTGACGACTGCCCGGGTCGGGTCCGGGACAGCTTTCGGACGCGCACGCGAGGGGGGCCACGGGATGATGAGAGAGGTTAGGTTGGGCCTCGCGGTAGGTAGTGGACTGTGTAGACGGTCTAGGGAGGAAAGAGAGGGAAAGCACGGCAACAGTTTTCGGAGACCGAAAACGTCCGACGTTAGACCAGCTATAATGCCGCTATAGTTAACCGTTGGGGCGTCAAACGGACTCAGAATGCGATGAAACTTGGCAGGCGGCCAACTGATAACATAACAACACCGCATGCCAACTTTCAACCCATTCCAAGAACATTTTCGGGCCACTTATAAAATACTATTTCGGACATGCCGCGGGCGCATGCAAGTGTGTCTGGGCTCAGAACGGACAACGAACGGAACTGGGGGAACCTGGACGGATGCTTGTTTTGAAAACATGAAGATGCAATGCGGATGATGACAAGGCAAAATGCAACACGCAAGAAAATGACATGGCAAAGACAGCGAATAATTGGAAGACGCCTGGCGCAACGGTCTCGGGGCGTCACAACGAGCTAAGCATCGAGGCGGCCAACAGTGGTGAGAAGGTCATGGCAAACTGTTTTCCCATGGCTTTCAAATACGGTGTGCGCTCGTGGCTCTTGAACCTGCCCGCGGGATCGATCTCCTCCTAGGGCGAGATGCGCGATAATTTCGTCGCCAACTTCTAGGGCACTCGTGACCGACCGCCTGCCGCTGGTGACTTGCGGTGCATCAAGCAACAGCCAGGGGAAACCCTGCAGAAGTACATCCAGCGCTTCAACAACGTTCGCCTCAAGATTCCCAAGGTAATGGACGTGGCCATTATCTCAGCATTCTCTGATGGCGTCCGCGATGAAGGAAGAGCTTGCCATACACGAGGACCTGTGCACGACTGTAGAGATGTGCAATATGGTGACCAAGTGCGCGAGAGCTGAGGAGGGACGCCTCTCCCTCCTTGAGCTTCCAGTCGCCAAGACCAAGGACGTGAAGCGCAAGGGGACTGTCGTGCTCGCGGTGGAATCAAAGATGAAGTGCGGCTGCGACCACCTAGAGTCATCCAAGGCTAACTGCCCGTTCTACGCCTTCCACAATGTACACATCCACAACACCAATTACTGCCAGGAGCTCAGGGCCATCCGCGACGGGCACTTCGGTCGACGCCCCGAGCGCAACGACCGAGGCTACGACCGCGGAGGAGGCAGAAGTGGAGGAAACTGGTGTTGGGGAACGTAGTTATTTCAAAAAAATTCCTACGCACATGCAAGATCATGGTCATGCATAGCAATGAGAGGGAAGAGTGTTGTCCACGTACCCTCGTAGACCGTAACGCGGTTGATGTAGTCGTACGTCTTTACAATCGACCGATCCTAGCACCGAAGGTACGACACCTCCGTGATCTGCACACATTCAGCTCAGTGACGTCCCATGAACTCACGATCCAGCAGAGTGTCGAGGGAGAGTTTCATCAGCACGACGGCGTCATGACGGTGATGATCTTGCAACCGGAACAGGGCTTCGCGTAAGCACCACTATGATATGATCGAGGTGGATTATGGTGGAGGGGGGCACCGCACAAGGCTAAAAGATCAATGATCAACTTGTTTGTCTATGGGGTACCCCCTCCCCCGTATATAAAGGAGTGGAGGAGGGGTACGGGGCCTGCCTCCTAGGCGCGCCCCAAGGGGAGTCCTACTCCCACCGGGAGTAGGATCCCCCCTTCCCTAGTTGGATTAGGAGAGAAGGAAGGGGGAGCAAGGAGGAAGGAAAGGGGGGGGCGGCCACCCTCCCAATTCAGATTGGGCTTAGGGGGCGCGCCCCCGCCTTTGCCCCCTTCTCCTCTCTCCCACTATGGCCCAATAAGGCCCATATACCTCTCGGGGGGTTCCGGTAACCTCCCGGTACATCGGTAAATGCCCGATCTCACCTGGAACCATTTCGAAGTCCAAATATAGTCGTCCAATATATCGATCTTTATGTCTCAACCATTTCGAGACACCTCGTCATGTCCTTCATCATATCTGGGACTCCGAACTACCTTCGGGACATCAAAACACATAAACTCATAATACCAATCATCACCGAACATTAAGCGTGCGGACCCTACTGGTTCGAGAACTATGTAGACATGACCGAGACACGTCTCTGGTCAATAACCAATAGCGGAACCTAGATGCACATATTGGTTCTACATATTCTATGAAGATCTGTATCGGTCAAACCACATAATGACATACATTGTTCCCTTTGTCATCGGTATGTTACTTGCCCGAGATTCGATCATCGGTATCTCAATACCTTGTTCAATCTCGTTATCGGCAAGTCTCTTTACTAGTTCCATAATGCTACATCCCATAACTAACTCATTAGCTACATTGCTTGCAAGGCTTATAGTGATGTACATTACCGAGATGGCCCAGAGATACCTCTCCGACAATCGGAGTGACAAATCCTAATCTCGATCTATGCCAACTCAACAAACACCGTCGGAGACACCTGTAGAGCACCTTTATAATCACCCAGTTATGTTGTGACGTTTGGTAGCACACAAAGTGTTCCTCTGGTATTCTGGAGTTGCATGATCTCATAGTCATAGGAACATGTATAAGTTATGGAGAAAGCAATAGCAACAAACTAAACGATCATCATGCTAAGCTAACGGATGGGTCAAGTCAATCACATCATTATCTAATGATGTGATCCCATTAATCAAATGACAACTCATGTCTATGGTTAGGAAAGATAACCATCATTGATTCAACGAGCTAGTCAAGTAGAGGCAAACTAGTGACACTCTGTTTGTCTATGTATTCACACAAGTACTAAGTTTCCGGTTAATACAATTCTAGCATGAATAATAAACATTTACCATGATATAAGTAAATATAAATAACAACTTTATTATTGCCTCTAGGGCATATTTCCTTCAGTCTCCCACTTGCACTAGATTCAATAATCTAGATTACATTGTAACGATGCTAACACCCATGGAGTCTTGGTGCTGATCATGTTTTGCTCGTGAGAGAGGCTTAGTCAACGGGTCTGCAACATTCAGATCCGTATGTATCTTGCAAATCTCTATGTCTCCCTCCTTGACTTGATCACGGATGGAATTTAAGCGTATCTTGATGTGCTTGGTTCACTTGTGAAATCTGGATTCCTTTGCCAAGGCAATTGCACCAGTATTGTCACAAAAGATTTTCATTGGACCCAATGCACTAGGTATGACACCTAGATCGGATATGAACTCCTTCATCCATACTCCTTCATTTGCTGCTTCCAAAGCAGCTATGTCTTCCGCCTCACACGTAGATCCCGCCACGACGCTCTGCTTGGAACTGCACCAACTGACAGCTCCACCATTTAATAAAAACACGTATCTGGTTTGTGACTTAGAGTCATCCGGATAAATGTCCAAGCTTGCATCGACGTAACCAATTACGACAAGCTCTTTGTCACCTCCATATACGAGAAACATATCTTTAGTCCTTTTCAGGTATTTCAGGATATTCTTGACCGCTGTCCAGTGATCCACTCCTGCATTAGTTTGATACCTCCCTGCTAAACTGATAGCAAGGCACACATCAGGTCTGGTACATGGCATTGCATACATGATAGAGCCTATGGCCGAAGCATAGGGAACACCTTTCATTTTCTCTCTATCTTCTGCAGTGGTCGGGCATTGAGTCTAACTCAACTTCACACCTTGTAATACAGCCGAGAACCATTTCTTTGCCTGATCCATTTTGAACTTCTTCAAAACATTATCAAGGTATGTGCTTTGCGAAAGTCCAATTAAGCATTTTGATCTATCTCTATAGATCTTGATGCCCAATATATAAGCAGCTTCACCGAGGTATTTCATTGAAAAATTCTTATTCAAGTATCCTTTTATGCTATTCAGAAATTTAGTATCATTTTCGATCAACAATATGTCATCTACATATAATATCAGAAATGCTACGGAGCTCCCACTCACTTTCTTGTAAATACAGGCTTCTCCAAAAGTCTGTATAAAACCATATGCTTTGATCACACTATCAAAGCGTATATTCCAACTCCGAGAGGCTTGCACCAGTCCATAAATGGATCGCTGGAGCTTGCACACTTTGTTAGCACCTTTTGGATCGACAAAACCTTCTGGTTCCATCATATACAACTCTTCTTTAAGATATCCATTAAGGAATGCAGTTTTGACATCCATTTGCCAAATTTCATAATCATAAAATGCAGAAATTGCTAACATGATTCGGACGGACTTAAGCATCACTACGGGTGAGAAGGTCTCATCGTAGTCAACTCCTTGAACTTGTCAAAAACCTTTTGCAACAAGTCGATCTTTGTAGACAGTAATATTACCGTTAGCGTCACTCTTCTTCTTGAAGATCCCATTTATTCTCTATGGCCTGCCGATTATCGGGCAAGTCAACCGAAGTCCATACTTTGTTCTCATACATGGATCCCATCTCAGATTTCATGGCCTCTAGCCATTTGGTGGAATCTAGGCTCATCATCGCTTCCTCATAGTTCGTAGGTTCGTCATGGTCAAGTAACATGACTTCCAGAACAGGATTACCATACGAATCTGGAGCGGATCTTACTCTGCTTGACCTACGAGGTTCGGTAGTAACTTGATCAGAAGTTTCATGATCATCATCATTAGCTTCCTCACTTACTGGTGTAGGAATCACCGGAACTGATTTCAGTGATGAACTACTTTCCAGTAAGGGAGAAGGTACAATTACCTCATCAAGTTCTACTTTCCACCCACTCACTTCTTTCGAGAGAAACTCCTTCTCTAGAAAGGATCCATTCTTAGCAACGAATATCTTGCCTTCGGATCTGTGATAGAAGGTGTACCCAACAGTCTCCTTTGGGTATCCTATGAAGACACATTTCTCCGATTTGGGTTCGAGCTTATCAGGTTGAAGTTTTTTCACATAAGCATCACAGCCCAAACTTTAAGAAACGACAACTTGGGTTTCTTGCCAAACAACAGTTCATAAGGTGTCGTCTCAATGGATTTAGATGGTGCCCTATTTAACGTGAATGCAGTTGTCTCTAAAGCATAACCTCAAAACGATAGCGGTAAATCAGTGAGAGACATCATAGATCGCACCATACCTAATAAAGTGTGATTATGACGCTCGGACATACCATTATGTTGTGGTGTTCCAGGTGGCGTGAGTTGCGAAACTATTCCGCATTGTTTCGAATGAAGTCCAAACTCATAACTCAAATATTCACCTCCACGATCAGATCGTAGAAACTTGATTTTCTTGTTACGATGATTTTCCACTTCACTCTGAAATTCTTTGAACTTCTCAAATGTTTCAGACTTATGTTTCATTAAGTAGATATACCCATATCTGCTCAAATCATCTATGAAGGTGAGAAAATAACGATATCCGCCACGAGCTTCAATGTTCATTGGACCACATACATCAGTATGTATGATTTCCAATAACTCTGTTGCTTGCTCCATCGTTCTAGAGAACTAAGTTTTAGTCATCTTGCCCATGAGGCATGGTTCGCAAGTACCAAGTGATTCATAATCAAGTGATTCCAGAAGTCCATTAGAATGGAGTTTCTTCATGCGCTTTACACCAATATGACCTAAACGGCAGTGCCACAAATAAGTTGCACTATCATTATCAACTCTGCATCTTTTGGCTTCAATACTATGAACATGTGTATCACTACTATCAAGATTTAGTAAAAATAGACCACACATCAAGGGTGCATGACCATAAAAGATATTACTCATATAAATAGAACAACCATTATTCTGTGATTTAAATGAATAACCGTCTCGCGTCAAACAAGATCCAGATATAATGTTCATGATCAACGCTGGCACCAAATAACAATTATTTAGGTCTAAAACTAGTCCCGAAGGTAGATGTAGAGGTAGCGTGCCGACGGCGATCACATCGACTTTGGAACCATTTCCCATGCGCATCGTCACCTCGTCCTTAGCCAATCTTCGCTTAATCCGTAGCCCCTTTTTCAAGTTGCAAATGTTAGCAACTGAACCAGTATCAAATACCCAAGCACTACTGCGAGCATTAGTAAGGTACACATCAATAACATGTATATCAAATATACCTTTCACTTTGCCATCCTTCTTCTCCGCCAAATACTTGGAGCAGTTTCGCTTCCAGTGACCAGTTCCTTTGCAGTAGGAGCACTCAGTCTCAGGCTTAGGTCCAGATTTGGGTTTCTTCACTTAAGCAGCAACTTGCTTTCTAGTCTTCTTGAAGTTCCCCTTCTTCCCTTTACCCTTTTTCTTGAAACTGGTGGTCTTGTTGACCATCAACACTTGATGCTCCTTTTTGATTTGTACCTCCGCAGCCTTCAGCATTGCGAAGAGCTCGGGAATCGTCTTATCCATCCCTTGCATATTATAGTTCATCACGAAGCTCTTGTAGCTTGGTGGCAGTGATTGAAGAACTTTGTCAATGACACTATCATCAGGAAGATTAACTCCCAGTAGAGTCAAGTGGTTGTGGTACCCAGACATTCTGAGTATATGTTCACTGACAGAACTATTCACCTCCATCTTGCAGTTGTAGAACTTATTGGAGACTTCATATCTCTCAATCCGGGCATTTTCTTGAAATATTAACTTCAACTCCTGGAACATCTGATATGCTCCATGATGTTCAAAACATCGTTGAAGTCCCGGTTCTAAGCCGTAAGGCATGGCACACTAAACTATCGAGTAATCATCAGCTTTGCTCTGCCAAGTTTTCACAACATCTGGCGTTGCTCCTGCAGCGGTTTTGTCACCTAGCGGCGCTTCCATGACATAATTCTTCTGTACAGCAATGAGGATAACCCTCAAGTTACGGACCTAGTCTGTGTAGTTGCTACCATCATCTTTCAACTTAGCTTTCTCTAGGAACGCATTAAAATCCAATGGAACAACAACACGGGCCATCTATCTACAACAAAATAGACATGCAAAATACTATCAGATACTAAGTTCATGATAAATTAAAGTTCAATTAATCAAATTACTTAAGAACTCCCACTTAGATAGACATCTCTCTAATCATCTAAGTGATCACGTGATCCATATCAACTAAACCATGTCCGATCATCAAGTCAGATGGAGTAGTTTTCAATGGTGAAAATCACTATGTGATCATATCTACTATATGATTCACGCTCGACCTTTCAGTCTCAGTGTTCCAAGGCCATATCTGCATATGCTAGGCTCGTCAAGTTTAACCCTAGTATTCTGCGTGTGCAAAACTGGCTTGCACCTGTTGTATGTGAATGTAGAGCTTATCACACCCGATCATCACGTGGTGTCTTGGCACGACGAACTGTAGAAACGGTGCATACTTAGGGAGAACACTTATACCTTGAAATTTAGTGATAGATCATCTTATAATGCTACCGCCAAACTAAGAAAAATAAGATGCATAAAGGATAAACATCAAATGCAATCAATATAAGTGATATGATATGGCCATCATCATCTTGTGCCTTTGATCTCCATCTCCAAAGCACCGTCATGATCACCGTCGTCACAGGCTTGACACCTTGATCTCCATTCAAGCATCGTTGTCGTCTCGCCAACTATTGCTTCTACGACTATCACTGCCGCTTAGTGATAAAGTAAAGCAATTACATGGCGATTGCATTTCATACAATAAAGCGACAACGATATGGCTGCTGCCAGTTGCCGATAACTGTGTTACAAAACATGATCATCTCATACAATAAAATTTAGCATCATGTCTTGACCATATCACATCACGACATGCCCTGCAAAAACAAGTTAGACGTCCTCTACTTTGTTGTTGCAAGTTTTACGTGGCTGCTACGGGCTGAGCAAGAACCATTCTTACCTATGCATCAAAAACCACAACACGGTATAGTGATTGCTTTTTGATCTTTAGAAAGAACCTTGTTCATTGAATCCGATTCAACTAAAGTTGGAGAAACTGATACCCACCAGCCACTTGTGTGCGAAGCATGTCGTTAGAACCAGTCTCGCTTAAGCGCACGTGTAATGTCGGTCTGGGACGCTTCATCCAACAATACCACCAAATCAAGAATCAACTAGTGACGGCAACCAATATGTATATACCCACGTCGACAACTCCTTTGTGTTCTACTCGTGCATATAACATCAATGCATAAACCTGGCTCTGATACCACTGTTGGGGAATGTAGTAATTTCAAAAAATTCCTACGCACACGCAAGATTATGGTGATGCATAGCAATGAGAGGGAAGAGTGTTGTCCACGTACCCTCGTAGACCGTAAGCGGAAGCGTTTTAACAACGCGGTTGATGTAGTCGTACGTCTTCACGATCGGTCGATCCTAGCACTGAAGGTATGGCACCTCTGCGATCTGCACACGTTCAGCTCGGTGATGTCCCATGAACTCATGATCCAGCAGAGTGCCGAGGGAGAGTTTCGTCAGCACGACGGCGTGTTGACGGTGATGATGTTGCTACTGGAATAGGGCTTCGCCTAACCACCGTTGCGATATGACCGAGGTGGATTATGGTGGAGCGGGGCACCGCACACGCCTAAAAGATCAATGATCAACTTGTGTATCTATGGGGTGCCCCCTCCCCCGTATATAAAGGAGTGGAGGATGGGTGGGGGCCTGCCTCCTAGGCGCGCCCCAAGGGGATTCCTACTCCCACCTTCCCTAGTTGGATTAGTAGAGAAGGAAGGGGGAGGAAGGAGGAAGGAAAGGGGGGGCGGCCTCCCTCCCAATTCAGATTGGGCTTGGTGGGGCCTCCTTTGCTCCCTTCTCCTCTCTCCCACTATGGCTCAATAAGGCCCATATACCTCCCGGGGGGTTCCGGTAACCTCCCGGTACATCGGTAAATGCCCGATCTCACCTGGAACCATTCTGATGTCCAAATATAGTCGTCCAATATATCGATCTTTATGTCTCAACCATGTCAAAACTCCTTGTCATGTCCGTCATCATATCCGGGACTCCGAACTACCTTCGGTACATCAAAACACATAAACTCATAATAACGATCGTCACCGAACGTTAAGCATGCGGACCCTACGGGTTCGCAAACTATGTAGATATGACTGAGACACGTCTCCAGTCAATAACCAATAGCGGAACCTGGATGCTCATATTGGTTCCTACATATTCTACGAAGATCTTTATCGGTCAAACCGCATAATGATATACGTTGTTCCCTTTGTCATCGGTATGTTACTTGCCCGAGATTAGATCGTCGGTATCTCAATACCTAGTTCAATCTCGTTACCGACAAGTCTATTTACTCGTTCCGTAATGCTACATCTCGTAACTAACTCATTAGCTACATTGCTTGCAAGGCTTATAGTGATGTACATTACCGAGAGAGCCCAGAGATACCTCTCCGACAATCGGAGTGACAAATCCTAATCTCGATATATGCCAACTCAACAAACACCATCGGAGACACCTATAGAGCGCCTTTATAATCACCCAGTTACGTTGTGATGTTTGGTAGCACACAAAGTGTTCCTCCGGTATTCAGGAGTTGCATGATCTCATAGTCATAGGAACATATATAAGTTATAGAGAAAGCAATAGCAACAAACTAAACGATCATCGTGCTAAGCTAACGGATGGGTCAAGTCAATCACATCATTCTCTAATGATGTGATACCGTTAATCAAATGACAACTCATGTCTATGGTTAGGAAACATAACCATCATTGATTCAACGAGCTAGTCAAGTAGAGGCAAACTAGTGACACTCTTTTTGTCTATGTATTCAGACATGTACTAAGTTTCTAGTGAATACAATTCTAGCATGAATAATAAACATTTATCATGATATAAGGAAATATAAATAACAACTTTATTATTGCCTCTAGGGCATATTTCCTTCAGCTGGGCTGACCGCAGTCCCCTGTAGGAGTGGCGCGACCGGCCTCATGAGGATCGCTGGCAGGACCAACCTCGTGAGGGTGCCTGGAGGGACCAACCTCGTGAGGGATGACCTGAGGGCAACGTTGGCCTCCCTTCGCTGCCGCGACCACCAAGGAGGAACGACAACCACCACCAGGATGAGGGGGCTGAGGGCTTCCAGGAGCCTTGCGCCATCGCGTGTATGGCACTCAGGCCCCAGCCTCCCAGCGCATCTTCAAGCAGTTCGCTCGTGCAGTGAATGCGTACCTCCCCAGGCTCGAAGCCACGCACCCGCTCAGGTGGTCCAAGTACACCATCACCTTTAGCTTGTCCGACCAGCTCAAGTGCGCGGCAACTGCCGACACCCTCCTGATGCTCTGCTCGCGCATCATAATCAATGTCCTGGTCACCAAGTCCCTCATCGATGGTGGTGTAGGGCTCAATGTTCTCTTTGTCGAGATGTTCGACCGCCTCCAAGTGCCACATGATCAGCTGTAGCCTACCAAGCCCTTCTCAAGAGTAACCGACGGCTCCACCACCCCGATAGGGAAAATCCGCCTCCCTGTCACCTTTGGCAAGCGCGACAACTACCGCACTAAGCACATCGACTTTGACGTCGCCCACATATGCCTTCCGTACAATGCCATCCTCAGGTATCCGGCCCTGGCCAAGTTCATGGCGGTGACCCATCATGGTTACAATGTCCTCATGATGCCAGGGAGCTACGACATCATCATGGTCACTTGTGAGGAAAAGGATGTGGTGTGCTCTCTTGAGCGCGCCTACCAGGGTGCGACGGCCAAAGACTCGGACAATGAAGGTGCCATCTACCCTCCTAAGGCTGTCCCCAAGAAGAAGAAGCAGCTGCATAGCCAGGAGCCTCAGGAGAGCGGTGTCTCCAGTGGCACCACCTCAGGACCTGCGCCGGCGGCTGGGGCGCCTCCTTATATCATATAGGAAGGCGCGCCTGGCGCCCTCCCCAGGCTGGGCTCAAGGGCTCTCTGTTGGAGGGCTTTAGATTTAGCCAATGTCACGAGGGAGGCACTCGGGCACCACGTGGAGGCATTCTTCACCGCACGCTTCCCTCATGAGGGCACAAGGCATGGAGAGCCTGGTGCTCAGGAGTTCATCACCAATGCGACCGAGGAGCTTCAAGAGGCGAGAACCATGCGCGGTGACCGCCACCCACCACCTCGCGCAGCTCCTTGTCCTGGTGAGGACGACAAGCTGCGCGTCTGTGTCAACCTCCCAGGGCTCAACAGGACCGCATCCCAGGAGCGTTTGTGGCCTTCGCGTGTTGGTCGGTGTGAGTGTCCACCTCATAGCTATGTCCGCATGCCATTTGGCATGCCGAACGCGGCTGTCACCTTCCAGCACCACCTGCGGAGCATTCTGGCGGCTCAGGAGGCCAGGCATCACGCAGTCCTGGCGGAGATGGCGACGGTTCTTCATGAGCCTTGTGGGCCCCCAAACCTCCTGAGGCTTAGGACCTAGGCGGCTCGTGAGGACCAACTTCTTCAACATGTGTCTTCAACTGCTTCAACATCCCTCCAGCAACGGTGCCACATGACTCTTTCCGAATCATTCAGTTGGGGGCGCCCCTCGGGCAGCATTATCCCCAAGTCGGACGGGAATCTCCCTGCGACGTGCATCCTTTTGCATGTTTAACTTACTCTGGTGGGGGCGCGCCCCTCGGGCCTCATCATCCCCGGGCCGCATTAGTCCGTCCCCGTGGCATGTTTCGCATTTATCTGAATTAGCTAGCTTACCACCTTCCATGAGTTTCTTTATGATTATCGCCTTCTTACTTGTTGCCCTTAGCGGCCTCCCGCATTTCTAACCGGCCTCCTGCTCATCCTGCAACGGGGGCTACACATGCTGGCAGGGCGCTTGTGCTCGGCTCCGTCCCTGCAACGTTGACAAACCTGAGAGATCGAGCTCTGGCACACGGCCTGCCCCGCGCACGTCACCTCACCGGATCCTTAGTGCCTCCATCCTCTTGGGGAAAGATCAGCGGTAGGATAGAGAACGCGATTATGAGTCATATTTTTCCCTTGAACTTACCCGCAGGAATCTCCGGAGCGTGGCTATGGGTGGCCTCACCGGCTGTCCTCCTTTCGCGTGATTCTCTTGCGCGTTAAAGGGGGTGCTCTTGAGCATCGCACCTCAGGAGCTCCTACAGACTCGCCAGCCCTCACCCCCTGGCCTTGACCATGACACTGCGACCTGGCATACCAGCGGCGGCTGAGCTTGCTCGTGGGTCGAGACCCGAGGACGTAGAGCACTTAGATGAGCAAGGAATGGGGGGCCGACATGAGCCTCACCTAGTAACACTGTTGCTGAAGCACGAGTCAGATGTTGTACAAGGAACCACCTCGGGCTTGACAAGATAAGTCACATATCCGCGTTAGCGCAACGTTGAAATTGGAATTCTTGGTTCGGGCAGCCTTGCTCTGGCAATGCCGCCTTCCTTTTCTGCCTTCGGGATGCTGCTTGCATGCCAAAGGGTACCTTTTGAGCATCGCGGCTCCGGAGCTCTTACCGGACCTTGGGCCACTCACCTCCTATTCTTGACCACGGCATCGCGACCTGGCATACCAGCGACGGCTGAAGCCTGCCTGGGGACTGGGACCTACCGGCGAAGAGCTCGAAGCTACCGCGAGGACAAAAAGGGGACAGTGCCAAAGCAAGATATGCAACCACAAGTCTTATAGTAGGAATAGTAAACACTGGAGCAAAAGCATTACAGGTTCTTTACACACCCCCACGAGGTTCGTCCCGATTCCTTGGAGGGAACAAGAGAAGAAAAAACTTCAGGGGTCCTAGCTACAGGCGTCACCGCCGACGCCATCATCAACAGTGGGCCACGAGGGGCCGATGCCAACCCCATCCAGATCATCGATGGCAACGAGCTGACGCTGCTGCCGCGCTCCAGGCACGACGAGAGCTCGATGGCACATAGCTGTCATCGCTCGTCTCTGGAGACTCATCGAGCTCAGGAGATTCGCTGGACTCTGATGTCGCTTGAAGCTACGTCAGTATTCCGCAAAGAGGAAGGGATGATGCAGCATAGCGGTGGTGGGTATGTCCCTCAGATATGAAACCTAGGTTATCGAACCAGTAGGAGAACCAAGCAACACAACGTAAACAGCCCCTACACACAAATAACAACACCTCACAGCCCAACGTGTTAAAGGGGTTGTCAATCCCTTTCAGGTAACGGAGCGAGAAACGGTGCGTGGACGGGAGATAAATTTGTGATAGATTGAAATAATAGATAGCAAATAAAATAAAGTGCAACAAAGTATTTTTGTATTTTTGGTTTAATAGATCTGAAAATAAAAGCAAGAGAAAAGTAGATCGCAAAGGCAAATATATGAGAAAGAAGACCTGGGGGCCGTAGGTTTCACTAGCAGCTTCTCTCGAGAAAAATAGCAAATGGTGGGCAAAAAAATTACTATTAGGCAATTTATATAACCTCAAATAATTATGGTGATATCCAGTCAATGATCATTACATAGGCATAACGTCCAAGATTAGTAGACCGACTCCTGCCTGCATCTACTACTATTACTCCACACATCGACCGCTATCCAGCATGCATCTAGTGTATTAAGTTCATGGAAAACGGAGTAATGCAATAAGAATGATGACATGATATAGACGAGATCCATTTATCTATTGCGGTAGATATAGATCCCATCTATTTATCCTTAGTAGCAATGATACATACGTGTTGGTTCCCTTTCTGTCACTGGATCAAGCACCGTAAGTTCGAACACACTAGCGGGCACCTCTTCCCATTGCAAGATAAATAGATCAAGTTGGCTAAACAAAACCCAAATATCGGAGAAGAAATACTAGGTTATAAGAGATCATGCATAAAAAAGATCAAAGAAACTCAAATACTTTCATGGGTATAGAAAGATAGATCTGATCATAAACTCAAAGTTCATCAATCCCAACAAACACATCGCAAAAGAGTTACATCATATGGATCTCCAAGAGACAATTGTATTGAGAATCAAGATAGAGAGATGAAGCCATCTAGCTACTAACTACGGACCCGAAGGTCTACAAAGAACTACTCACGCATCATCAGAGAGGCACCAATGGAAGTGGTGAACCCCTCAGTGATGGTGTCTAGATTGGGTTTGGTGGTTCTGGACTCTGCGGCGCCTAGATGAATATTTCGTCTACTCCCCTAGGGCTTGGGGAATATTGGGTTATTTATAGAGCAAAGAGGCGGTCCGGGGGCACCTGAAGTGGGCACAACCCACCATGACGTGCCTGGGCCTCCTGGTGCGCCATGGTGGGTTGTCCCCTCCTCTGGACTCCCCCAGGTGCAACCAGGGCCCAATATCTTCCATCTGGTCTATAAAAAATCTCCGTAAAGTTTCGTGGCATTTGGACTCCGTTTGATATTGATTTTCTGCGATGTAAAAAACATGGAAAAAAGAGCAACTGCCACTTGGCACTATGTCAATAGGTTAGTACCAAAAAATGATATAAAATGACTATAAAATGATTATAAAACATCCAAGATTGATAAAAAAACAGCATGGAACAATCAAAAATTATAGATACGTTGCAGACGTATCAATATCCCCAAGCTTAATTCCTACTCATCCTCGAGTAGGTAAGTGATAAAAATAGAATTTTTGATGTGGAGTGTTGTTCTACATGTCATATCATATTATTTTCTTGGTAGCATGAACATTTGGACTTTTATGTGATTCAAAGCAATAGTCTAGTTTTGACATGATAATTTAGATACTCAAGCATATCAACAAGCAACCATGTCTTTCAAAATATCAACTCTAAAATAGGTTATCCCTAGCCGATCATGCTCAAACATTGATCCATTCATGAAACACACTCAAATATTAGCTACACTCAATACTTAAGTACGATCATATTGCCTCCTAGTTGGTGCTTTTATAAGAGAAGATGGAGACTCAAAATAAAAATTGCATCAAGTAAAAGAAAGGCCCTTCGCAGAGGGAAGTAGGGATTTGTAGAGGTGCCATTGCTCAGAGCGAAAAATTTGAGATAAAAACATTTTGGGAGGTGTATCCATCCCACCAACGAAAACAACTTAGAGTTCCCAATACTTTCCATGCATAGATATATCATAGGCGGTTCCCAAACATAAAACAAAGTTTATTCCTTTTTCTACCATAACTTTCACTTTCCATGGCTAGCCATATCCACGGTTGCTCTCCATACCAACACTTTCCAAGGAATTTATTATTTGACAACATAAAGTAAATTCATTTGTTTTTGCATTTCAGGAATGGGCATCCCTAATACCTTTGCCTTACTCTTGTGCAATGACAAGTGAATAAACACTCATCTTGAGAATAACACATCTAGCATGGAAAATATTAGCCACCACTCACCGCTCCGCAAGTGAAACAAACACACAAAAGAGAAGTTTATTTTGAAAATTAGAGATGGCACATGCAAATTTGCTTACAACAGCAAAAGAATACCGCATATAGGTAGATATAGTGGACTCATGTGGCAAAACTGATTTAAAGGATTTTGGATGCACAAGTAGAGGTCATACTTAGTGCAAAATGAAGGCTAGCAAAAGATTGGGAAGCGACCAACCAAGAAACGAATAATCTCATAAGCAAACATTAAGCATAATTAACATCGAATAATGCACCACAAGTAGGATATAATTTCATTGCATGATTATTGACTTTCTGTATGCATAGGGAATCACAAACCTTAACACCAATATTCCTACTAAAGCATAATTACTCATCAAGATGACTCACATATCACATCATCATATCTCAAAACTATTACTAAGAATCAAGTTTATTTTGTCCAATGATCTTCATGCCATTTTTTCTTTATCCTTCTTGGATATCTATCACTTTGGGACTAATTTTCATGTGTTTCTTTTCATAATCTCAAACAAATATAAGTGAAGACCATGAGCATAACAAATTTTATTTCTCTAAAAATAATTTAAGTGAAGCAAGAGAGAATTTCTTCAAAATTTTAATAACTCTCAAATAAATCTAAGTGCAGCAAGAGAGCATTTCTTCAAAAATAACAAAGCACATCATGCTCAAAAAAATATAAGTGAAGCACTAGGGCAAGTCCTAGCTCATAAAAGATTTAGTGAAGCATAGAGAGCAATTCTAACAAGTCAAGACATAATTTTGGCTCTCTCAAATAGGTGTGTCCAGCAAGGATTGATAACTTAAAACACAAAATAAAACAAGCAAATACACATATCATACAAGACGCTCCAAGCAAAACACATATCATGTGACGAATAAAAATATATTCTCGAGTAAACTACCGATAGTTGTTGGAAGAAAGTGGGGATGGCACTCGGGGGCATCCCCAAGCTTAGTTGGTTGCTCATTCTTGGATAATAGCTTGAGATGTCGGGGCACCCCCAAGCTTAGGCTCTTACATCCTTCCTTCATCCATCGTAAGATAAGCCAAAACTTGAAAACTTCAATCACACAAAACTCAACAAAGCCTTCGTGAGATCCGTTAGTATAAGAATAATAAATCTTTACTATAAGTGTTGTATTGTTGGTGTACAAAAGTAGGGGCCTTTCTGTACCCCTTTACTTGTGCACGGGCGGTCGTTGCCACACATGCGGCCATGCTTGGCGGGGCAGAGGAAGGAAAGATACAAGACTGCCAAGGCAGTACTCAAGTCAGAGGCGCGAAGAGCAAAAGGACAAGGTAGACTTCCCCCGGAAGGCCCTTGTCGGGGCGGCCTACATAGCCCTGGCAAGAGCCTTGCCGGGGCGACTTTCCCAAAACCAGCAAGGCCTTCGCCCTTGAGTCTGAGAGTTTTGACACCATCGACAACATCAAGACCAAGGCTCGGGGGCGCCTGCGTGGTGGCATGTAGATCTTTGTCAGGACCAAAGGCCTGCAAGCCTAGATAAGAACCAGAAGACGAAGACACCCGGCAAGATCCTTGCCGGGGCCCCCGGCAAGATCCTTGCCAGGGATAGATGAACACCCCCTGAAAAATCCTGGCAGGAGACAGCCACGAGGCCCCGGCAAGACCCTTGCCAGGGGCATTTGCGGGGCCGCGGCTAGGCCTGCACCCACCAAAGTTTTGTTGCCCCACGGCCGTGCCGACGCGGCAGCTAGCTCGCCAACTAGGCAAGTGCCTGCGTGGCAGCATGCAGCTTCTAGGACAACTAGTCAAGCACCTACGTGGTGGCATGCAGATCTTCATGAAGACCCTGTCACCGCAACAGCGCAGCAGCCAGCCAGCCAGCATGGCGCTACATGCCTTGTCAGCTTGGACGCGTGTTGAAGCAAGGTGAGGCGGCGACGAATGGGACGAGCTTTGTTGCCATCCCCAATGAAGCAAGAGGGCACATCGACAGTGCATTAAATGTGTTTGTCCGACAGTGCCAGGCGATAAACTTGTACACTGTAGATACTTTCCACCTCATGTGTGCCACTGTGGCGACCCCTTTGACATATAAAAGGAGGCCCGAGGCACAATGGAAGGATTCAGACTTTTTTCGACTGGGCATGCACCACACCTAGTTCAAGAACTCAAGAACACAAAATAAACACAGACAAGCAGGATCATACGTCTCCGTCGTATCTACTTTTCCAAACACTTTTGCCCTTGTTTTGGACTCTAACTTGCATGATTTGAATGGAACTAACCCGGACTGACGTTGTTTTCAGCAGAATTGCCATGGTGTTATTTTTGTGCAGAAATAAAAGTTCTCGGAATGACCTGAAAATCAACGGAGAATTATTTTGGAATATATAAAAAATACTGGAAGGGAGATCCACGTCAGGGGGGCTCCACCTGTCCACGGGGGTGGGGGGCTCCCTACCCCCCTGGGCGCGCCCCCTACCTCGTGGGCCCCCTGACGCTCCACCGACCTCAACCCTGACTCCATATATTCACTTTTGGGGAGAAAAAAACCAAGGAGAAGGATTCATCATGTTTTACGATACAGAGCCGCCGCCAAGCCCTAAACTCTATTGGGAGGGCTCATCTGGAGTCCGTTTGGGGCTCTGGAGAGGGGAATCCATCGCCATCGTCATCATTAACCATCCTTCATCACCAATTTAATGATGCTCACCATCGTGCGTGAGTAATTCCATCGTGGGCTTGCTAGACGGTGATGGGTTGGATGAGATTTATCATGAGAGCCACCGCCAAGCCCTAAATATGCTGTCTGTTTTCTGAATTATCCATGCAATAAAAAATACCCCGAAAATAAAATTCTCCAAATGCCCTAAAATTTAAATATGATTTTTTTCTGGAATATTTGAGAATATCTGACACTCAGAACACAGCAGGGGGAGCAAGCACCTGGCCATGAGGGTGGAGGGCGCGCCCTACCCCCTGGGCGCGCCCCCTGCCTCGTGGGCCCACGGTGGCTCCCCTCCACTTATTCCAGCTACCACACACTCCTTCTTCCTCCCACAAACATCACTAACCAGCTCAAACCCGAGTCCAAGCTCATTTTGCTGCCATTTTCGATCTCCTTGCGCAAAGCGCCTCTCACAAAACTGCTTTGGGGGATTGTTCCTTCGTATGTGACTCCTCCAATGGTCCAATTAGTTTTTGTTCTAGTGCTTTATTCATTGCATATTTTTGCTGCTTAGGTGACCCTGTTCTTGAGACTGCATGTCAAATTTATGTGGTCAAAAGTAGTTTTGATGCATGATATTGCCCCTAGGCACTTGTAGGAGTAGTTGCTATCAATTTTGTTGAGTTTGGTTCACTTTTATTTTGAAGTTACTAAACATTTCAGAAATTTTCAGAAAAAGATGAAGAGATTTTTGAGGGGCTCATCGAGCCAAAGCTCGAAGGACAAGCAAAGTGAGGAGGATAAGAGGCCTGTTAGATACTACAGTAGGGTGCGTCGACTACAAATTAAAATTTTCCTACGCGTAGAACAACCAAGAACATGCTATGGGAGATGGATCACAGTTTGTTACCACTAGACGCGCAGTGCTGTGCAGCGGAAGAAGAGTTGGGGCAGCACGTCCGCGTGGATCGTCTCCTCCTCATCCGATCTCCCTCGTACAGCCGGTCATCGGTTCCCACGTACAGGTTCTCCATAGCGGCGTAAGTGCACCGCCTCTAACGGTATCCGCGCGTGTAGGAGGAACGTCGTGTGGCGGATTGATAGGTTCGATCACACAACCGGCGGCGCGTGGAGGTGTCTATTCGCAACACATGCAAACCCTAGTGACGGCGCAGAAGCGATCAACCACGCGAGTGTGTGGCACCTCCACTTTATATAGGCGTCTGTCGTGGGCTCAACACTTGGGCCTCGCACGGACCCTAAAGCCCATAAGTCTACTCGGCCGCAATCTGAATGTAGCTCGGATCACATCCGACCAATGTCCTCCGATCTGACCTCGTAGGTTCCTTCCCTTAAGCTTGACCCCGTAGGTTCAAGCCGGCTTGGTCGCAGTTCGGATCACCTCCGAACTGCACAGTTGGTAGCGGCCTCTAGTAAGGCATGCCGAACACCAAACAAACTATGAAGCTGGTTAGGCAAACCTGTACATCATACTTCCATTCCTTTTGCCACACGATATATGTTGTCAGGCTCAAGGTGAGTCTGTCATCCTTGTGCTAGCCCGACCTCTTTCTCGTTCCAGTGATGTCGACCACAAACCGGATTATCTCATAATCCTTGTCGCATGGCCATGGTTATCCTAGTCAGATCACATGAGGGGCCCAGAGTATATCTCTCCTGATCGGAGGGGCAAATCACATCTTTCTCGGCCATGTCTCGTAGCATGTGTCTGGACAAGCCTGAAACCTACCTTTGTAACTACCCAGTCACAGAGTAGCGTTTGGTTGGCCCAAAGCAAGTTTGTTACCATCCCATGTACATGCGCCAGCTCAGGTCTTAGGACATAGAACGTATGTTGTACTAGAGACTCACAGATGACATATCGCCGCGTCTCATAGTTGGGTCTGTCCGACTCAGACCTTATCTCGACTCGGATCCGACTACGTCGAACCCCACCAGATCCTTCCAAGTCCATATTATCCGGTTAGCATCCAGTGCTCCATGGCTAGCGAGACCAAGCCATCAACCATGTCATATGCTAGTCTAGTTGGCTGCGCGTCCACACAGCCCTTTCGACTAGGGACCTTTTAGGACAGTCTTCATACAATGCATAGTCCCACAAACAAGTCACGTACTTGCTGATACACATCATTGATAATGTCCAAGGACTATCTTTATTCATAAACCCATAGGAAATATCATCATACATGATTGCCTCTAGGGCATATCTCCAACAGTCTCCCACTTGCACTAGAGTCAATCAAATAGACATTGAATGCCCATAGCTCTAACGTGCCCCTCATGCTTTGGTTGTGGAAGAGGCTTAGTCAACGGATCCGCAACATTTGCATCCGTGTGAATTTTGCCTAACTCTACATCACCACTCTTTACGATCTTTCGTATAAGGTGATATTTCCGATCTATGTGTCTATCCTTGTGGTGATTCCTCGGCTCCTTGGCTTGTGCAATGGCACCAGAATTATTGCAATAAAGGTCCAACGGTTTTACCGAGGCTGGGAAAATACCAAGATCATCCAGAAAGTTCCGGATCCAAACACCTTCCTTTGCAGCTTCACAATCAGCCACCGTATCTTGCTTGGAACTTATCCAGCTCACTGCTCCTCCGTTCATGATGTACACGAATCCGGACTGTGATCGACAATCATCTTTGTCGGTTTGGAAACTAGCATCGGCGTAACCCCTTATGACGAGATCTTCCTCACCTCCATAAACTAGGAACGTCTCTTTAGTCCTTTTCAGGTACATCAAAATAGTCTTTACCGCTGCCTACTGACTCTCATCCTCGGTTGGCCTGCTATCTACTTGTTAGGCTTATTGAAAAAGCAACATCGGGCCGTGTACATATCATGGCATACTTGATGGATCCGATTGCCAAGGCATATGGAATCCTGCGCATCCTGCTTCGCTCATCAGATGTCGAAGGACTCTGAGTCTCGCTTAGCCTTATACCATGTTTAGAGTGGCAAGAACCCTTTCTTTGCCTCACTCATGTTGAACCACTTCAACACTTTATCTATGTACGTGCTCTGGCTTAAGCCGAGCAGCCTCCTTGATCTATCTCTATAGATCTTAATGCCTAAAATGTACATTGCCTCACCAAGGTCCTTCATCTAAAACTTGCCATTCAATCACTCATTGACCGAGTTTAGCATCGAAATATTAGTTCTGATCAGTAGTATGTCATCCACATACAAGATCAAAAACACTATCGAGCTCCCACTTAACTTCTTGTATAAACGAGAGTCCTCTTTGCTTTTGATGAACCCAAAACCTGTGACGACCTCATCAAAACGAATGTTCCAGCTCTGAGATGCTTGCCTCAACCCATAAATGGATCTCTTGAGCTTGCATACCTTACTAGTGCTAGTCGGATTGACAAAACCCTTGGGATGTATCATATACATGTCCTCGGTTAAATTTCCATGAAGGAAAGCCGTCTTGATATCCATCTGCCATATCTCGTAATCGAAATATGCAGCTATAGCTAGTACAATCCTCACCGACTTCAGCATCGCTACCGGCGAGTAAGTCTAGTCGTAGTCAATTCCTTGAACTTGTCCATAACCCTTAGCGACAAGCCAAGCTTTGTGGATCTGAACATATCCATCCACATTAGTTTTCTTCTTAAAGACCCATTTGCAACCAATGGTTGTTACGCTAGGAGGCGGATCAACCAAGTCCCAGACTTGATTCTCATCCATGGACTTTAACTCGGATCTCATGGCCTCCAGCCATGCCTCAGAATGTGGGCTCACCATCGCTTCCACATATGTGGCCGGCTCGTCACTTTCTAGAAACAATACATCACGCACTCTGCGCAATCTTTCTGACCTCCGTGGTTCCGGTGCCACTTCCACTACGGGTTCCCTGACTGACTCTAGTATGATCTCATCATCAGCCGAGCCATCCCCGAGTGGTCCTCGAATTTCTTTGAGTCGGACTGTCCTCCCACTGGCCTCCCGACTGAGAAACTCTTTCTCAAGGAAAACCCCGTTCCGAGCAACAAACACTTTGTTCTCTTCCCGGTTGTAGAAGCTATATCCCAAGGTTTCCCTCGAATATCCTACGAATATGCATTTATCCGACTTGGGTGTAAGCTTGTCTGACATAAGTTTCTTGACAAATGCTTCACAACCCCAAATATTTAGAAAAGACAAACTGGGACTATTCCTGGTCCACATCTCATGTGGTGTCTTGTCTATGGATTTTGATGGTACCCTGTTAAGTGTGAAAGCTGCAGTTTCTAGAGTGTATCCCTAGAATGACAAGGGTAAATCCGATTTGCTCATCATAGATCGAACCATGTCCAACAAGGTACGATTCCTCCGTTCCGATACACCATTAATTTCTTTGTGGCATACCCGGAGGTGTGAGCTGAGGTACTATACCTATGCTTTTCAGATGATTATCAAACTCCTGGCTCATGTATTCACCTACACGATCAGATCGTAGAAGTTTTATAGTCTTGTCGAGCTGATTCTCAACCTCGTTTTGAATCTCTTTGAACTTTTCAAAAGTTTCTGACTTGTGCCTCATCAAATAGATATATCCATATCTACTCAAGTCGTCAGTAAAAGTCATGAAGTACTGATAGCCACCTCTGCAGTTGTGCTCATTGGTCCACACACATCACTATGTATCAGTTCCAATAGCTCGGATTCCCTCTCACAACTCTTTGCGAAAGGAGACTTAGTCATCTTGCCGAGCAAGCATGACTCGCATGTCTCGAACGATCCAAAGTCAGTCGAAGTTAGGAGTCCATCATCATGGAGCTTCTTCATGCATTTCCGACTAATGTGTCCAAGCCGGCAATGCCAGAAGTATGTCGGATTTATCTCATTAGGCTTATGCCTCTTGACATTCACATTATAGACCTGTTCCTGTTCTAGATTCAATATAAATAACCCATCAACAATGGGTGCATAGCCGTGGAACATACCATTCAAATAAATCGAACAACCATTGTCCTTTAAATTGAATTCATAACCCTGAATCATCAAACATGAGGCAGAAATAATGTTCCGACTAAGTGTAGGAATGTAATAACAACTATTCAATTCCAAAATAAATCCAGAAGGAAGCTGGAGCTACATTATGCCGACCTCGAATGCAGCAACTCTTGCTTTGTTGCCGACCCTGATGTCAATCTCCCCTTGCGCCACACACCTAGTTCTTACCAGCCCCTGCATCGAGTTGCAAATGTGAACAACCGATCCGGTATCAAATAAACAAGAGCTGCAAGGTATGTTAGCAAGGTAAATGTCTATAACATATGCAACAAGTGTACCTTTGCCTGAAGAAGCATTCCCGGAATTCTTGCCATGCTTTGCAAGCCACTTGCTACAGTTCCTCTTCCGGTGACCAGTTTCCTTGCAATGATAGCAAATGGTCCTTGAGTCCGGCCCAGACTTCGGCGCAGCGGCGGAGGTTACCGTCTCCGTGCCCTTTGCCTTAGCCTTTTTCTTGGACCAACTCTTCTTGAACTTAGCCGATTTCTGCACCATCAACACTTGATGCGTGCCTTTCTTAATATCCTGCTCTGCCACTTTGAGCATCCCATGCAATTCAGTGAGCTTCTTATCCATGCCATGCATATGATAGTATGAGATGAACGTCCCATAGTTGGGCGGAAGAGAACCTAGAACTGCATCAGTAGCCAGCTCATCCAAGAGCGGGAAGCCCAACCGATCGAAGCTTGCACATATCCGATCATCTTGATCACATGCGGGCTTAGTGGATCACCTTCCTTCAACTTACAACCCATCAAGGATTGCCAGACGTTGAACCTTTCGGTCCTAGCATGCACCTGAAACATGCTCTTGAGACTCTCGATCATATCGAAAGCCCCAACGTCTTTGAAATGCTGCTGCAAATCAGGCTCCATACAAGCCAGCTTGAGGCAGCTGATCTCGTTCGATTCATCAACAAGTTTCTGGTAGGCATTCTTGGTTGTGGTACTAGCATTATCGGCAGGTTCCTCTAGAAGCGGATCTTCTAGAAAATGTTCCTTTTTATCATGCTTCAGAACAATTCTCAAATTTCTATACCAGGTGGTAAAGTTTGTTCCTTTCAGTTTATCCTTTTCCTGAATTGATTTCAATGCAAAGTTCGGTTGATCGGGTGGTACCATTGATCTAGAACAGAAAAATATGCAATGACTAAGCAATGTGTTTATGTAGAGTAGTTCTAGCCTTAAACAGAAATACTCCCACTGAAGTCAGCATCCCTCCGCAAACTCTCAGTGATTCAGGATCTGACTAGCACATGTGACTAGTGAGCTTTAGCATCACTGCTAGACAACATGCCTATCCGGTAAGCAACTCCTTGCTAATCGTATCTCCATACGGTTCCTGTCGGTCGGGTAGGTATCTCATACCCTGGCTCCCGACCTCTTTTGCCACAAGGCCCAAAACCGTTTTGATAGCCTTGTCAAGTTAACCTAATGCAGTGCATGTCTGTGTCCGACACGAACCCTTCAGTTCAAGGACACCTAGTAGCACCCCAATTTTATGAGCCCACTACTAGACGTACTTGACATGCGAAGGTGGAACATAGGGAATGGCAATTTACTTGATAGTTATGAGGGATCTTTCTACCATTCTAACATGCATAGAAACAAAGAAGCATAACAATCACAAGTAAAACATATATTGTGAAATAGTATGGCTCCTTCATGGACGTTCTTCCAGGTTGGCTCCGACTCCGATGACCATCTAGGAACTCCATATTGTTTGTCACGCTAGGACGCCAAGCCACCAACCTGATCTCTATTATCCAACTACTACAACAAGTACTGAATTTTACATAGAGTCACAAGTCGACACGCAGGTCGTTATACAATATAATGATAGAAATTTGGCTCCTGCCGGCTGACAAACATGACACGCAGGCCATGTATAATTTACACACATGCATTACATACATATGAGCCATACTATTCACATCAAACCCTGCAAAATAAAGTTATTTATAGAATCGCATTCTACCGGTTTTGAGTGATCGTGCACGACCTCATCGATTCTGATCATCAGAAAACATAGCCACATCGATCCCCATGTGCATTTGATCTCATCAACCGTGCACACAGCCGATCTTATCAACGACAACATATCTCATCTATCGCCTCCACATATCTAATATGCATAAGATCTGAATCCAAATCCTATAGTAGAGGCTCTGATACCACTGTTAGATACTACGGTAGGGTGCGTCAACTGCAAATTAAAATTTTCCTATGCGTGGAACATCCAAGAACATGCTACGGGAGATGGATCATAGTTTGTTACCACTAGACGCGCAGTGTTGTGGAGCGGAAGAAGAGTTGGGGCAGCGCGTCCGTGTGGATCGTCTCCTCCCCGTCCGATATCCCTCGTACAATCGGTCGTCGGTTCCCACATACAGGTTCACCGGAGTGGCGCAATTGCACCGCCTCTAACGGTATCCGCGCGTGCAGGAGGAACGTCGTGTGGCAGACTGCTAGATCCGATCACACAACTGACGGCGAGTGGAGGTGTCTATTCGCAACACATGCAAACCCTAGTGAGAGCGCTGAAGTGATCAACCATGCGAGTGGGCAGCACCTCCACTTTATATAGGCGTCCGTCGCGGGCTCAACACTTGGACCTTGTACGGACCCTAAAGCCCATAAATCTACTAGGCCGCAATCCGAATATTGCTCGGATCACATCCGACCAGTGTCCTCGGATCCGACCTCTTAGGTTCCTTCCCTTAAGCGCGCGACCCCTTAGGTTCAAGCCATCTTGGTCGCAGTTCGGATCACCTCCGAACTACACAGTTGGTAGTGGCCTCTAGCAAGGCATGCCGAACACCAAACATACTATGAAGCTGGTTAGGCGAACCTGTACATCATACTTCCATTCCTTTTGCCACACAATATATGTTGTTGGGCTCAAGGCGAGTCTGTCATCCTTGTGCTAGCCCGACCTCGTTCTCGTGCCAGTGATGCCGGCCACAAACCGAATTATCTCATAATCCTTGTCGCATGGCCATGCTTATCCTAGTCGAATCACACGAGGGGCCCAAAGTATATCTCTCCTGATCGGAGGGGCAAACCCCATCTTGCTCGACCGTGTCTCGCAGCATGTGTCTAGACAAGCCTGAAACCTACCTTTGTAACTACCCAGTCACGGAGTAGCATTTGGTTGGCCCAAAGCAAGTCTGTTACCATCCCGAGTACATGCGCCATCTCAGGTCTTAGGACATAGAACATATGTTGTACTACATACTCACAAATGACATATCGCTGTGTCTCATAGTTTGGTCTGTCCGACTCAAACCTTATCTCAACTCGGATCCGACTACGTCGGATCCGACCAGATCCTTCCAAGTCCATATTATCCGGTTAGCATCCAATGCTCCATGGCTAGTGAGACCAAGCCATCAACCGTGTCATATGCTAGTCTAATTGGCTGCGCGTCCACACAACCCTTTCGACTAGGGACCTTTTAGGACAGTCATCATACAATGCATAGTCCCACAAACAAGTCACGTACTTGATGATACACATGATCGATAATGTCCAAGGACTATCTTTATTCATAAACACATAGGAAATATCATCATACATGATTGCCTCTAGGGCATATCTCCAACAAGGCCCAAATATTATCTTCCTCGCACCGCGGAGGTTCGGCCATGTGAATGGCCTTTTGATGATTTCTTGAGAGCAGCCGGGATTTATGATGATTTCTATGAATTGGCTGAGAATGCAGGTCTCACCGCCTTCCTCCACAACCGACGCGAACAGTATCTCTTACTCACCAATATCTTTGTGCAAAACTTTCATTTCCATGCTAGAAGCTCACCACCTACAGTGGAATTTTATTTATATGATGAGCATAAGGAGATGTCACTTCATGATTTTTGTCGGGTTTGTTTGATCCCTTTCGAGGGCAGCGTAGAGGGACCACATCGTGACGATGTGGATGGGTTTATTGATACCATTACTGTAGGGAAAACGCGGAAGGTTTCCGACACACGAATTACTAGCATACACTTTCCAGCTCTACGTTACTTTGCTATATTTGCTAGTAGATGCTTAATTGAGCGCGGAAACTATGGAAACCTGAGTGCCCCTGATATTGTTATTTTGTGCCATGCTTTATTTCGTGATGACACATTTAGAATGGGCCCTATTGTTGCAAAGCGGTTAAATCTTAACCATACTAAGGGCCCCGTCCTTGGAGGTATCTTCGCCTCGCTGCACATTTTAACATACCTATTAGGCATTATGACAAAGAAGAAAAATTGATGCCTCCGGTTTATCTAGATTACAAGAGTATGGTAGCACATGATTTTATTATTAACAATAGGGAAAAGGTGATTAAGTACAAATTAATATTTGGTAAAAATCATCCTGAGACTATTACCTTGCCTGCTCCTTCCTTGTTTGATTTATCTGCAGGCAAGTACCTTGTTCCATTGGAGGCCAT
The DNA here is from genome assembly GCF_056163025.1 of Triticum urartu. NCBI lineage: Eukaryota > Viridiplantae > Streptophyta > Magnoliopsida > Poales > Poaceae > Triticum > Triticum urartu. Next base: position 481,140,531 of record NC_141874.1, on the reverse strand, counting down.
CGGAACCCTACATCAGCTACAGAGCCGGAGCCAGAACCACAATTTGATCCTCCACGACAGTCTGATTATCAGTGGGGTTTGGAGGTGATTGCCAACAAGTGGCAATCCGAGGCTTCTTCACAGTACAACCCCAGTTACAACTTTGGATATCTGCCAGGCCAGCCGTGGCCATAGACCAACTTAGGCCTAAAGCCAAAGCTTGGTGGAGCACGTATTTCTCACCGGCATTACATTCACGTTCACAAACTCATTGCCAGTTGTCGGTGCTCATACTTTGTCACTGTATCATCCATGCTAGTTTATTTTCCTTTTTTATGCTTCCTTCTTGTGTGTTTAATGAACCTTAAGAAAGACAAAAAAACTAGTTTTAGCTTTTAATTAGTTCACTTTCCATGCTTGTAGTAGTAATTAAAAAGAAAACTCAAAAAGATTTCTCGTTCTTCTTTTGCTTGTTGGGAGCTTTCCTGTGTAAATAACTTTAATTCTTTTCTTGTTATTTGGGGGTCGAGAGGAGAAGACCATAATTAAAATGTTAAAGTGGCTCTCATATGCATTATTGTTGATCTAACAGAGAGCCCATATTACCTTGTCTTCTCTCTTGAATTGAATGCTTGCAGATTCCAGCTTAGTCCAATGCACGTGCACTATTACTATTATCAACACTATTTGGTTGTGCAAGTCAAAGGAAATTATGACGATATATGATGGACTGATTGAGATGAGAGAAGCTGGTACGAACTCGACCTCTCTTGTTTTTGTAAATATGATTAGTTCATCGTTCCAGATTCAGCCTATTATGAATAAACATGTTTGCAATGACAATTAGAGATTATAGTTGCTTATGCCATGCTTAATCAACTAGGAGCTTATAATGGTTTACCTTGCGTGCTAACATGCTATTAAAATGGTTATGGTGTGGTATGATAGGGTGGTATCCTCTTTTGAACGATTCGAGTGGCTTGACTTGGCACATGTTCACGCATGTAGTTGAACCAAAATCAACGTAGCCTCTACGATATTTATGTTCATGGTGCATTATATCCTACTCATGCTTACATTCGATGTTGATTAATTTTAATGCATGTTCATGACTGTTGTCCCTCTCTAGCTGGTCGCTTCCCAGTCTTTTGCTAGCCTTCACCTGTACTAAGCGGGAATACTTCTTGTGCATCCAATTCCATAAACCCCAAAGTTATTCCATATGAGTCCACCATACCTACCTATATATGGTATCTACCTACCGTTCCAAGTAAATTTGTATGTGCCAAACTCTAAACCTTCAAATAAACATTCTGTTTTGTATGCTCGAATAGCTCATGTATGAACTAGGGTTGTCCGTATCTTCCATGTTAGCCAGGTTATTCTCAAGAGGAGTGGACTTCTCTCCTCACTCACGAGAAAAGGGCTGGTCACCGGGATGCCTAGTCCCATCCTTTATGCAAATCAAATCAAAATAAATGCAAACAAAACTCCCCCGGGACTCTTTTTAGTTGGAGGCACTTGTTGTTTCGAGCAAGCCATGGATTGATGCTTGTTGGTGGAGGGGGAGTATAAACTTTACCATTCTATTTGGGAACCGCCTATAATGTGTGTAGCATGGAAGATATCGCCATCTCTTGGTTGTTATGTTGACAATGAAAGTATACCGCTCAAAATATTATCCATATATATTTCAAAACCAAGCTCTAGCACCTCTACAAATCCCTGCCTCCCTCTGTGAAGGGCCTATCTATTTACTTTTATGATGAGTCATCATCCTCTTATTAAAAAGCACCAGTTGGAGAGCACCACTGTCATTTGCATCCATTACTGTTAGTTTACATTGAGTATGACTTGGCTGTATCTCTTTTACCATGAATTACAATGTCTAGTCATTCCTTGATCTTTAAAGGTGCTCTGCATTTATGTTTTGCGGTCTTAGGAAGGGCTAGCGAGATACCATCCTGTTATGCCATATTATGATTGTTTTGAGAAAGTTTTGTCATCCTAGATTTATTATTATTGCTCGCTAGTTGATTATGCCATTGATATGAGTAAACATGAGACCTAAATGTTATTGTGAATATGGTTAGTTCATAATCTTTGCTGGAAACTTGAATGCTGGCTTTACATATTTACAACAACAAGAGCAAACAGAGTTTGTAAAAGTTTTTTCTTTATCACTTTCAGTTTATCAACTGAATTGCTTAAGGACAAGCAAAGGTTTAAGCTTGGGGGATTTGATACGTCTCCGTCATATCTACTTTTCCAAAAACTTTTGCCCTTGTTTTGGACTCTAAGTTGCATGATTTGAATGGAACTAACCAGGATTAACGCTATTTTTAGCAGAATTTCCATGGTGTTATTTTTGTGCAAAAATAAAAGTTCTCGGAATGACCTTTAAATCAACGGAGAATTATTTTGGAATATAATAAAAATACTGGAAGGAAGATCCACGTCAGGGGGCCTCCACCTTTCCACGAGGGTGGGGGGCACGCCCTACCCCCCTGGGCGCGCCCCCTGCCTCGTGGGCCCCCTGACGCTCCACCAACCTCAACCCTGACTCCATATATTCACTTTCTGGGAGAAAAAAAACCAAGGAGAAGGATTCATCACGTTTTACGATACGGAGCTGCCCCCAAGCCCTAAACTCTCTCGGAAGGGCTGATCCGGAGTCCGTTCGGGGCTTGAGACAGGGGAATCCGTCGCCATCGTCATCATCAACCATCCTCCATCACCAATTTCATGATGCTCACTGCCGTGCGTGAGTAATTCCATCGTAGGCTTGCTGGACGGTGATGGGTTGGATGAGATTTGTCATGTAATCGAGTTAGTTTCGTTAGGGTTTGATCCCTAGTATCCACTATGTTGCGAGATTGATGTTGCTATGACTTTGCTATGCTTAATGCTTGTCACTAGGGCCCGAGTGCCATGATTTCAGATCTGAACCTATTATGTTTTCATCAATATATGAGAGTTCTTGATCCTATCTTTCAAGTCTATAGTCACCTATTATGTGTTATGATCCGTTAACCCCGAAGTGACAATAATCTGGATACTTACTGGTGATGACCGTAGTTTGAGGAGTTCATGTATTCATTATGTGTTAGTGCTTTGTTCCGGTACTCTATTAAAAGGAGGCCTTAATATCCCTTAGTTTCCGCTAGGACCCCGCTGCCACGGGAGGGTAGGACAAAATATGTCATTCAAGTTCTTTTCCATAAGCACGTATGACTATATTCGATACATGCCTACATTACATTGATGAACTGGAGCTAGTTCTGTGTCACCCTAGGTTATGACTGTTACATGATGAACCGCATCCGGCATAATTTTCCATCACCGATCCATTGCCTACGAGCTTTCCATATATCGTTCTTCCCTTATTTACTTTTCCGTTGCTATTGTTATCATCACTATAAAACACCAAAAAAATTACTTTTTCTATCGTTACCTTTTACCACCATTACCATTACTATCATATTACTTTGCTACTAAACATTTTGCTGCAGATACTAAGTTTCTAGGTGTGGTTGAATTGACAACTCAGCTGCTAATACTTGAGAATATTCTTTGGCTCCCCTTGTGTCGAATCAATAAATTTGGGTTGAATACTCTACCCTCAAAAACTGTTGTGATCCCCTATACTTGTGGGTTATCACAGGACCAGGGTTTTATGCATCGTTTGCTGCCCGAACCTGGGTAAAAATCACCTCGCGCTGATCTTTTATACCTACTCTTTGCATAGCTCCACGCCCCGCCAACCGTAGAAAGGGATTCCCTGAGATCCCATAGGTGTCGTTTCCCCCGACATGTATCGAACCAATTCATATTTTGTTTTTCTATTATATCTATTGTATTCCAACTTTTCTATGGCAAAAACTCATCAAAGAAAACCATAGAGCCATCAAAGTAAGCACACAACACAAAGAAAACAGAATCTGTCAAAACAAAACAGTGTGTGTCAATCTGACTATTTCGAATACTTCTGTAACTCAAAAGACTCTGAAAAATTTGGATGACCCAAGAAATTTCTATATTGATCTACTGCAAGTGTAAAGGGTATTTTATCGCTCTCTGGTAAAAAAATGAAAATTAATTTCGTGAGGGGAAAACTTTCTGTTTTTTAGCAGGATCAAACAACTATTGCCTAAGAAGATCCTAAAGGATTTACTTGGCACAAACACTAACTAAAACATAAAAAAAACATAATCATAATGGTAGCATAATTGTTCTAACACTCAAAAACAGGAAGCAAAAAAGCAAAAATAAATTATATTCATTGGGTTGCCTCCCAACAAGCGCTATAGTTTTACGCCCTTAGCTAGGCATAGAGCAAGGATCTAAGTTTTGTCATCTTTGTACAACTCTTCAATCAAACACTTAGAATCCTTCAAAGATTTAGCATAAAGACTTTCAATAACAACACTTCTAGGAATAAATTCAAAGATTTCATTCTTGCAAGAGGATCTCTTATCACTTCAACAAAATCAGGGTGGATACTAATCATCTTAAGATCTCCTTTATTGCTATCACTAGAAGTTGCACCCTTGTTTCTGGGTCTCCTATTCTTTACGGGAGTTTCCTCAATAATTTTAGTGGTAGTAAAAGTCGTGCTTAGATTACTAAAGATTTCTTCCAATTTATCGATCCAAGATGGACTTTCTTCTATTCTTTCATGGATTAAGGTACCCCTCTCTTTTAACAACTTAAAAATATCACCCGCTTTTGACCCAAGATTAGTAGCAAAATTATGCATCTTTTTATGTATAATTTCCATATGATCTTTAGTGAACATTTTATTTTTGATAACATCTAGTCTTTCCATAACATGCTCAAGTGTCAAAATTGTTTTGTTAACCATAAGAGGTGGTGAGACCACTAAATTTCACATAGCATTAAGAGCATCAAAGGAGGAATCATTAAGAAATTTCCAATGGTAATCGTATCAAGGACGAATCTATACCAAGTGGTGATGCCAACATAAAAACAATGCAAAAACACAGTGGTAGATTGCTTATGGATAGATCTATTATGAGCATTGCAAATTCTATACCAAGCATCTTTTAAACTTTCTCGTCCCCTTTGTTTAAAGTTGAGAACCTCGTTCTCGGGAGTGCAAGCAATAGAGGAGGAATTATCCATAACGGCAAACAAGATCTCACACACAAAAACAGATCTGGCAAGAAAAGGAGAATGGAAAAGAGAGGCGAATAAAATGGCAAATTTTTGTGAAGTGAGGGAGAGGAAAATGAGAGGCAAATGGAAAATCATGTAAATTGTGAGGAGATGAGATTTGCGATTAGGAACCTGGTTATGATGAAGATCCTCCCCGACAACGGTACCAAAAATGGCGTGTTGATGGGAGGCTATCTTGACTTGATTCTCCCCGGCAACGGTGCCAGAAATTCCTTTTGATGTCGCTTGAAGCTACAACGGTATTTCCCCAAAGAGGAAGGGATGATGCAGCACAGCGGCGATAGGTATTAGATATGAAACCAAGGTTATCGAACCAGTAGGAGAACCAAGCAACACAACGTAAAGAGCCCATGCACACAAATAACAACACCTCGCAAACCGACGAGTTAAAGGGGTTGTCAATCCCTTTCGGGTAACGGCGGCAGAAACGATGTGTGGACGGAGATAAATTTGTGATAGATTGAAATAATAGATAGAAAATAAAATAAAGTGCAACAAAGTATTTTAGTATTTTTTGGTTTAATAGATCTGAAAATAAAAGCAAGAGAAATGTAGATCGCAAAGGCAAATATACGATAAAGAAGACCTGGGGGCCATAGGTTTCACTAGCGGCTTCTCTCGAGAAAAATAGCAAACTATGGGTAAACAAATTGCTGTTGGGCAATTGATAGAACCTCAAATTATTATGACGATATCTAGGCAATGATCATTACATAGGAATCACGTTCAAGATTAGTAGACCGACTCCTACCTGCATCTACTACTATTACCCCACACATTGACCTCTATCCATCATGCATCTAGTGTATTAAGTTCATGGAAAAACAGAGTAATGCAATAAGAACGATGACATGATGTAGACGAGATCTGTTTATCTATGGTGGTACATATAGATCCCATCTTTTTATCCTTAGTAGCAACGATACATACGTGTCGGTTCCCTTTCTGTCACTGGGATCAAGCACCGTAAGATCGAACCCACTACCGGGCACCTCTTCCCATTGCAAGATAAACAGATCAAGTTGGCCAAACAAAACCCAAATATCGGAGAATAAATACGAGGCTATAAGAGATCATGCATAAAAGAGATCAAAGAAACTCAAATACTTTCATGGATATAAAAAGATAGATCTGATCATAAACTCAAAGTTCATCGATCCCAACAAACACACCGCAATAGAGTTACATCATATGGATCTCCAAGAGACCATTGTATTGAGAATCAAGAGAGAGAGATGAAGCCATCTAGCTACTAACTATGGACCCGAAGATCTACAAATAACTACTCACGCATCATCGGAGAGGTGCCAATGGAAGTGGTGAACCCCTCCATGATGGTGTCTAGATTGGAGCTGGTGGTTCTAGACTCTGCGGTGGCTCGATGAATATTTTGTCCACTCCCTTATGGTTTGGGGAATATTGGGGTATTTATAGAGCAAAGTGGCGGTCCGGGGGCACCCGAGGTGGGCAAAACCCACCAGGGCGCGTCTGGGCCTCCTGGCACACCCTGGTGGGTTGTCCCCTCCTCGGGACTCCCCCCAGGTGCAACTAGGGCCCAATATCTTCCTTCTGGTTGATATTGATTTTCTGTGATGTAAAAAAACATGGAAAAACAACAACTGGCACTTGGCACTACGTCAATAGGTTAGTACCAAAAATGATATAAAATGACTATAAAATGATTATAAATCATCCAGGATGGAACAATCAAAAATTATAGATACGTTGGAGACATATCAGACTCCCAGGAGCCATCGCTGCTGCTAGAGGAACTGCTGGCAGGGCCGGGGCGGGCTCGGCGCCTGTTGCTGCGCCGTCCTGGCGGCCCCCATGGCAGCTCTCCAGGCGGTGGCCTTCCTCGTTGAAGACTTTGAAGAACATCGTGGAGGCACCATCGTATTCAAAGTGGATGGCGAGGGCCCCCTTCGCACAGCAAGCGCGAGCGACCTCGCCCCATCCACGAGTCATGAAGATCTAGCCCGGGGAGACGACCTCGACCTGCGCCCCCGTTGCCGGAGTGCTGCACTCGGCGTGCTGCAACCACAGCTCGAGCGGTACTCTCGGCGGCAGCTCTTCGGCAAAGATCCACAAAAGCTTGATCCACGTGCGTGGTGGCATCGCCGCCCATACCACGAACTCGCGCGAGGAGCCCTCGGCATGCGTTCATGGGCCGGTGGCTCGTGGAACCACGACATGGAAACCACGGCCGTGGCGTGAGCGGCGCGGGGCACTGCCTCCTCCTCCGGAGCATTGTGCTTGCACATACAAGGGCGACAGATAGCTAGGCGGCGGCCGCTCGTACCATGGCCGTGTCACCTCTTGCCTCGCCCCGGCGTCATGACGGTGCTGGGTCCTCTTCTTCGATGGAAGCAGATCCGGCTCCTCAAGGGGGTCTTTCCCTTCTCTGCTGCGGATAACCTCCTAATCAGCGCCATGGGAGTAGCGGCAAGATAGCGAAGCGATGGGGAAGAAGAAGGAGCAATCAGCGAGAAGGCAAAGATGATAGAGGGGGATCTTCCCCCTCCTCATTTATAGACCGAGGAGGCCAACCACTGGTCACCACAATCGTGCATAATGATCATTTTCTTCTGCATGCCGCAGGGTCTCATCAAGTCGAATGGTTGTCGAGGCAGCGTGAGGAAGCGGAGGCGCCCACGTCCCATCAATCGCCATGCGTCAATCAAGGCCATAGGCGATTGGGGCCCGTGGAGCTCCGCACTTTCCCTTTGGCTTCACCTCGAAGCCAAGCTCGAGCGCGCCTTGGGACCGGGGGCTATTGTCGGCATCCTGGGAAAGGGGGTGCCCAGACTGCCTGCCTACAGCCCGTGGCATGGCTCCATCAGCGGCCCAGTACGGCCTAGCTTCAGCAGGACAACTCAAGACCCTCACGAGGGGCCAAGCCTCATGAGGTGGACGACACCAAGACCTCCTTGGGGCAGCCTCGCTAGGCTAGCTCCCGAGGAGCAGAGATATCTATGCAAGGGGTACCTCGCGAGGTTCGCATCACGTGAGCCATGACGACCAAGGCCAGGCGGGCGCTAGCAGGCGTAGTGTACCAGTTTCCTCTTAGGTTTCAAGGAGGCAAGCATAGACGTGGAGTCCCGAGGAATCAAGCAAAGGTTTCCATATCGGTGCAACAATACCAAGATCAGCAGGACAGCAGGACGGAGGTCATCGCGGAGCCCACAACAGCGTCACCACCGGATAGAACATGGCGTCTCCCCCCTCCCACCTCCCACCTCCCACCCCACCTTCGGCGATATCCTCCCACCACCACTAAAACCCTAATCTTTCCCTACCAATCTCTCCGGCGTCTCCCCCTCACTCAGGGGTCATGGTTTTCTCATCGGGATCAACCCTTGGCTTGGACTTCTCCAAGGGTTTGGAGTTTGCGGATAAAGTTTTCAGATCTACTGGTTTTTCGGTCCACCCTACGGAGGACATATGTCACTTCACGTTGGTGGTGTCCTTTAGCCGTCATGTTTTCAGGCTTGATGATCATTCTGTGGCGGCGGCTCTAGAGGCTGCTGTTGGTGGATCTGCGATCGAGTTGGGTGTCTCATGCTTACATGACAAGGTTTATTCCTTCAACGTTTCTTCCAAGCAAGTTGGTTTCTCTATTGTTGATCTTCGATCTTTTGCTTGCCCGCAATTCAAATGTTATTTTAATTTTTGGGGCCGTGGAGGACCAAATTGGGTTCGAGAGTTTAAACTTTGGAAGTTGCAAAGTGATGCGGAATGGATCTTAGTTAGCCCATCTAAGAGATGGGCGGCGCTTGGGATGATCGCTATGCATAAACCACCGTCTAAGTCCTCTTTTAGATCTTCTGGTTCTGTGCAAAAGAAAATGTCTTTTGCAACGTTCCAAAGCTATGATGCATGCAAGGGTTATATATATCCGGCCACGCAGGATTGTATTGATACTCTTTCTGATGCTGGATATGTTGTCCCGGCAAATGAGCGTTTGATCATTCGACCATCGCCGCTGGTGAATCTCCAGTGGACTGTTGCTTCTCCGTCGATTACTTTCGGTTCTGTTGACCCGCCGCGGATTCAACAGAATTCACCTGAGGCGGTTAGTTTGTTCTCATCTGCTCTCGATTCTCCTGCATCCCATGTTGGGCCAGCCCTCCATGACGGACTACAGCCCACCACCCAGCCAATGGATATCCCGTCTACTCAGGAAGCTGCTGTTTTGTTTGATGAGATGGTCAATGACATGGTGGACCGAGTTCTAACTTGTTCCAACCGTCACCAGCGGGGCCACTTGTCGGTCTCTTGTCCTGTTTGCCTGGCTTGCTCACGTTATGGTCATCGTCGTCGGGATTGCATTAATTGGGCCCAGGATAATGATTATGTTTGGAGAGTTAAACACACGAAACAAAATCCAGAAAAATCTCCACTGTTGATTCCCATGGCCGCCATGAGTCAGCCTACTACTCCATCGCCTAGGGACTCCTCGGGTATAGAGACGACCCACGTGCCAGCGCAGACGAGTCACATCACGTCTTCACCACTTCCCGTGCATCACCAACCTGCTCCACCTCCACCAAAGCAAGCCATGGCAAATTTTCCACTGGATCCTCTTGAGTTCCTTCCACCAGGGTTCGAGTTCATCGATGGAGGGCCAACCCGCGTGCCTTGGACTTTCTACTCTCCAGCCATTGCGCCGGACCGTCGCCATGAGCAGTTTGCCATTGGCTTTGTTGAGCCTCCGCCGCCACCCGGACAGATTCATCACTTCAGGCAACTGGTTAGTGACTTTGTGATGACTCAGCTTCACCGTGACGTTCTTAGTGATCAGCAATGGATTGAGGGTGTTGGTTTGTTTGAGTTCCGATCTCCTGCATCTAGGCATGCCATTATAAATCATCCTCCTTATGATCTTGGCAATGGTCACTTTGTTCGGTTTGTTCCTCATGATCAAGGCATCAATCACAGAGCTATTCAGGGTTTTCGTAGGGGCTGGATTATGATGTTAGGTGTTCCTTTGGACTACCGCACAACACAGCATATTTCTGAGGCAGTTAGCACCTTTGGTCGTTTTCATATCTGGCATCAGGATGATCCGCGGCTAGTCAGGACTCTTGTTTATGTTTCTTTCCCAAGCCCTCAGCAAGTACCTAGGGATGTTGTCTATTGTGAGTATGCAGACTTTGGAGCTACGCGTCTTTCTTGGACAGCACCTATCTATGTGCTCTCTGCAGAATTTGCTGACATTATGCCAGCTGATGAAGTTCCGATGCCTTTCAATGGGAACCCTCATCCGTTGCCTGGGAACAAGCATTTTGAAAATGTTAACTTTGTCATGCCCGAGTTTCCAGAGCTGGGTTGGAATGAGGACCCTCATGCTCATAATGACGATCCACAGCCTCATAACCAGCATGACAATGTCATTATTGAGGAGATTCATGAGGATGAAGCACTACCTGCTTCTCAAGAGTCAGTGGTTTTAGAGAACTTGGGGCTTGTTGATTCTACTGAGGGATCTGTCAATAATCAGCAAGGTGTTGTGGCAGCTTATGTGCCTCCTCTGATCCAGCCTCACGTTGTTATTGGTCAAGTTCTGACAGTTTTCAGACCAGAGCTTCCTCCGGTAATGCAATGGACAAGATCTTTTCAGCGTATGATGCCAGTCTTTGATACAATGCACATTCCTCGAGGGTTATAGTTCTTCAGTCCTTTCAAACCAGTTCTACTGTCTAAGCGCTCTTGGGAGTTATCTTTTTCTTACTCTGCTATGAAGAACAAGCTGGTTTTTCATCCTTCACCTGTTCGTCGGATGGTAAATATTCCAAGGAAGCCTCCTGTTGCTCGTGCACTTTGTTTTGACAATGTTGCTGAGGATTGTGCCATGGTTGACCCAGCGTTGTCTGCGGTTGAGATGTATGCCTTTAATTTCTCTGCAGCCCCAAGTTAGCGTCCATCTCGTTCTCGTAAACCAAAGTCTGTGATTGTTGAGTCTGAGGTTAAGCGCAGTGCCAGGCTCTCAGCCTTACATGATGGCTTCAGGCATTCTACTCCAGCCAAGTCCCCTATGAAGAAACCTGCAGCAAAGCCCTAGAAGAAGTGCAAGGTTACTGTGGATGGTGAACTACCGCGGGCTCCTCCTCACGATGCAGATCAACCTACTATGCCGCCGCCCACGCCAATCAATGTGCTGCAGCAGGTTGGCCTTCGTCTCGGCATTGGGCCGGAGAAGCTTGAGGCTTCTTCTTGCAAGTCTTCTGCTCCTCCTAGCTCCAATGATAGCTGATCATTTCATTTGGTGGGGTTTATGGTTAACCCTTGTGAAAACCATTTATCTGCACTTATCTTTTAGGCTTTGTCTGAACTTTTATGCTATCCCTTGGCTGAACTGGTACTGTCATTATGTGACAGTCTTTTGATGTTACTTAATTATGGTCTGTAATGAATCACAATGATGTTAGAGATTGGAAAGTTCTCTGTTGGAATGTGCGAGGTCTGAATTCAGATGACAGAAAGCGTGCAGTTCGTCAGAAAATTGATGAGAGTGCTTGTTCCATTGTTTGCCTCCAAGAAACAAAATGTGAGGTCATTGATCAGCGTTTCATCCGTAAGTGTTGTCCACGACATTTTGATCAGTTTATCCATGTGCCTTCGTCTGGAGCCTCGGGTGGGTTATTAGTCATATGGAATACTTTTGCTGGGAAGCTAATTGAGTCCAATAGTTTTGGTATTATGGTGGAGTTCATGTCTGTTCATAACTCCCAAACCTGGACTCTAGTTTCAGTCTATGGACCCTGTCAAAATCTAGCTAGAGATAATTTTATTAATTGGTTGCATGATATAACTATCCCTGATGATGCTAACTGGCTGTTACTGGGTGATTTCAATTTCATGCGATCAATGGATAATAGGAATAAACCAGGTGGTGATATTAATGAAATGTTCATCTTTAATGAGGTTATTGGGCATCTGGGCTTAATTGAATTACCTATCAAGGGCAGAAGGTACACTTGGACAAATATGCAAACTGCTCCTTTGCTTGAACAGATTGATTGGTTTTTTACAACCCCTTCATGGACATGTTCTTTTCCTAACACTATGGTCCTTCCTCTGGCTAGAACCACTTCAGATCATGTGCCATGTGTAGTGCAAATCAAAACCACTATTCCCAAGGCCAAAGTGTTTAGATTTGAAAATTACTGGACTAATTTGCCTGGTTTTCTTGATTGTGTCAGTGAATCTTGGAATAGACCAGTTCATAAGAGATCTTCTGCTGCTATAATATCTGCAAAGTTCAAAGCTCTCAGGTAGGCACTCAAACACTGGCACATTAGCCTTTCTACCATCAAGGCTCTAATTTCCAACTGCAATAAAGTAATTCTTTGTCTGGATGGTCTTGAGGAGTTAAGGCCTCTGTCTGGGCCTGAGGAAAATTTCAGGAAAATTGTAAAGTTACACTTGGAGGAAACTCTAAGGTTGCAATTTACCTACTGGAAACAGAGATGTACCATTAGAAACATTAAAGTGGGAGAGGAAAACACCAAATTTTTCCATGCCATGGCCACAGAGAGATACAGGAATAACTCTATTTCTAGTATAACTTCTGATGATGGGAAAGTGACCTCTGATCATGCATCAATTGCTGGATTATTTTTGCATGAGTTCAAGCAGAGGATGGGATGCACAAATAATACACAAATGGGTTTTGATATGCCAAATATTATTAAGAAGGTTCAGGGAATAGATGACTTGATCAAGCCCTTTTCTGAGCAGGAAATGGATTGTGTTATTAAGGAAATGCCTCCTGACAGAGCACCTAGCCCAGATGGTTTCACTGGCCTTATTCTTAAGAAGTGTTGGCACATAATTAAAGATGACTTTCATCAACTGGTCAAAGAGTTGTTTGAGGGGCACCTTGATTTGGAGTGTATCAACAGTTCTCTCATAACCTTGATCCCAAAAAAGCTTTCACCTGAGGGTTTGAATGATTACAGGCCAATATCTTTGACAAATACCTGTTTGAAATTCCTCACTAAACTTTTGGCAAACAGGTTGCAGAAGGTCATCCTTTCCTGTATTCATAAAAACCAATATGGGTTTATTAAATCCAGGTCTATTCAGGATTGTCTAGCTTGGTGCTTTGAGTATATCCACCAGTGTAATGCTTCAAAGAGACCAATAGTGCTGCTGAAATTGGATTTTACTAAAGCCTTTGACACTATTGAGCATGATGCCATTCTTAGAATCTTAAGATACAAGGGTTTCAATGAAAAATGGATCTCCTGGATGCAAACTATTTTGTCTTCTGGCTCTTCTTCTGTGCTTCTTAATGGTGTTCCTGGTAACCATTTTAAATGTAAGAGAGGAGTCAAGCAAGGAGACCCGATGTCACCTCTTCTTTTTGTCCTTGCCGCTGACCTGCTTCAGTCTGTTGTCAACGACATGTGCAGTAAAGGAATTCTGACTTTGCCAATCCCTTCCAACAGCCAGGATTACCCCATTGTTCAGTATGCTGATGATACACTAATTGTGTTGCCTGCTATTGATCACCAACTGCTTGCTCTTAAAGACATGCTTGATGTCTTTGCTGCGACAACAGGATTATCTGTGAATTTTACAAAATCCCTTATGGTGCCTATGAACTTGTCATCTGATGAAGCTAACAGGTTGGCCTCAATTCTTGGCTGTAGCATAGGAACCATGCCTTTTACTTACTTGGGTCTACCCATGGGGACTACAAGGCCCTCAATCCAAGACCTCATGCCCCTTGTGCATAGGATTGAAAGAAGATTGTCTGCCACTTCATGTTTTCTGAATCAAGGTAGCAGGTTGCAGTTGCTCCACTCTATTCTAACATCAATGCCTATATACTTCCTGTGCACACTAGTCATCCCAACTGGAATTTTGAAGCAAATTGAAAGGATTCAGAGACAATGTCTATGGAGAGGAAACTCTGATACTTCGAGACAGTCTCTGGCCGCCTGGGACTTGGTATGCTTACCAAAAAACAAAGGGGGTCTTGGTGTGCTTAATCTCAGGGTGCAGAATGAGGCCTTGCTTATGAAGTTCTTGCACAAATTTTATAATCATCATGACATCCCCTGGGTTGGCCTTATTTGGAATGCCTACTATGCCAACTCTGTCCCTCATACTACCACGCTCTGTGGATCTTTTTGGTGGCGTGATGTGTTTAAATTGGTTGAAAAATATTGTCAGATGGCTACTCCAGCGTTGGGTGATGGCAGGTCCATTCTCTTTTGGTCTGACAGATGGATGGTTGAGCTTAAGGGTTCCTGTCTCAGTGAAAAATTTCCCAGGCTCTTCTCCTTTGTTATTGATGAGCAACTTTCAGTGTCTGATGTGCTTTCCCAGGAGATTCTGTCAAATTTGCATTTGCCCATCTCTACACAGGCCTTTGCTGAGCTTGAATGTCTTCAACAGCTGACTCATGATTATTCTTGCTCTGCAACTCATGACGCATGGATTTGGCCTTTTCATAAGGGTTGTTTCAGACCCAAATCCTTCTATGTGTATGAGCATCAGCATATTGTTGTTGATCCAATCTTCCAATGGATTTGGAAATCTTCATGTACATTGAAAATCAAAATGTTTGGTTGGTTACTGCTGAGAGATCATTTAAACACCAGAGACATGCTACTCAGAAGGCATTGGCATGTGGAAGATCATACTTGTGTCCTATGTCCATATCTGATCCATGAAGATCGTGCACATCTGTTCTTCTCTTGTAATTTTAGCATTAGAGTCTGGAATTACTTGCAGATTACCTGGGACCCACAGCCTGGGATGACAACTTACAACATGGCAGTAAAGGCTAGGAACGATTTTGGGCATTCTTTCTTCACTAAAGTGGTCTTCACAGCAGCTTGGAACATTTGGATCTTGAGGAATGGCAAGGTTTTCAGGAATGAGACACCTTCTTTCAGAGCATGGAGGCATAACTTCATCCATGACATAACCCTTCTTTCTCATAGGATAAAATGTAAATACAAGGATAGCCTTCTAACTTGGATCTCTAACCTTCCTTAGGTAGTGTTTTTCTTTGCCCTGCTTGGGTTGTAACTTTGTAAGTATTTCTGTCTTCCTCTTTTCTCTTCTTGTATGGACTTGTAATAGGACTTTGTTCTTTGTTGTTTTCAATAAAGAGCTGTGAGGCTGTTGCCTTGCAGTACATATTCAAAAAAAACAGCGTCACCACCAGAGCCTTTAGCAGGCGAAGACTACTTTTGTTAGGATAGCTTGTACTAGTTGTCCCCTTTCAAACTTGGCCGTTGTGGGATCCCTTCCCGCCTAAACATTTGGGAAGAGGACCAAGGCCACTATAAATAGGACTTAGGCACCACCGTAGTGGAGGATCTACCCATCTAGAGACAGATCATTCAGATCACCCTCACACCCACCAGCTCATCGAGCTCAAGAACACCTCACCTCCTGAGGCTGTTCATCCACTGTACTAGTTCATCCTCAGCCCCTCGAGGCAATCCACCCAAAAACTGGAGTAGGGTATTACACCGCAAGGTGGCCCAAACCAGTATAAACCCCGAGTCTCTTGTTCTTTGGGTTATTCAAGCTAGGCCGTGGGATCGTTGAGAGAGCGAGTCGGGGAGGGAGTGTTCTTCGTGCGCACCCCAGAGTTCGAACCTCTGAAGGGTTTGCCGGAACCTGTAACCCGACAGGGACTAGCTGAATCCTCGACATCGAGGTTCGACCGATAAGATCTTCATAGAATATGTGGGAACCAATATGGGCATCCAAGTCCTGCTATTGGTTATTGAATGTAGAGGTGTCTCGGTCATGTCTGCATAGTTCTCGAACCCGCAGGGTCTACACACTTAACGTTTGGTGATAATATAAGTATAGTTGAGTCATTGTGGAGGCTACCGAAGGTTGTTCGGAGTCCCGGATGAGATCCCGGACGTGACGAGGAACTCCGGAATGGTCCGGAGGTGAAGATCGATGTATTGGACGAGGGGTATTGGATTCCGGAATTATTCCGGGGATACCGGGTGATGACCAGCATAACCAAAAGGGATTTCGAGGGGTGCCGGCAAGTGTTGGGGGCCTCATGGGCCAAGGGGAGGGGCAAACCAGCTCACTAAGGGGCTGAGCGCCCCTCTCACCCCATCTCACATAACTAAGAGAGGTGGGGCGCCCCATCTAGGGTTCCCTCCACCTGGCTTGGGGGGCAAGCCACCCTAGGGTTTCCCTAGGGGGGCGCCCCCATCTGCCTTGGCCGCCACTCCTAGATTGGATCTACGGAGCCTTCTCCTCCCTTCCCCCTATATTTAGAGAGAGGTTGAGAGAGGTCACCCACACCTTTTGAGCACATCTCCATGCTACGGCGCTGCCCCTCCTCTCTCTCAAATCCCTCTTCCTCTCCGTGGTGCTTAGCAAAGTTCTGCTGAGATTCCGCCACTACCACAGCCACCACGCCGTCATGTTGCCGGAGGACTCGAGCTACTACTTCAACATCGCTCGCTGGATCGAGGAGGTGAAGGCGTCATCAAGTAATACATGTGTTGAACACGGAGGTGCCGTCTGTTCGGCACTTGGATCGGGAGTTTGCGGGATGGATCGTGATTGAATCGCGAAGACTTTTGACTACATCAACCACATTTCTTAACATTTCCGCTTAGAGATACAAGGGTATGTAAATGCAATCTCTCCTCACGTAGATGGTCATCTCCTTGATTGATCTTGTTGAGCATAGGATTTTTTTGTTTCCCATGCAACGTTCCCCAAAAGGAGGTACTGGCTAAACCGTGTGCGATGCAAGTACGCTGTAAAATCACCGCGACTGCGCAAGCGCGAGCAAAGGGTGGAGGTACTGGCTTAACCGTGTGCGATGCAAGTGCGCTATAAAATCACCACCTACGCAAGCTCAACTTGAGTAGTTTATTTAGAAATTAGGGCTAACCATGTGCGATAGACCAGCTAGCTAGAAATATTAAAACAAACTTCCCACCTTGAGCGTTGCAAAAATTGGCGGTTTCGCTACTTTTCTTTATTATCATACATGCATATTCTTATTGGACCGTGTGCGATCTTGGGCACTCCCGCCCCGCATCAATTCCTTTACCCAAATTTTAGTAGCCGTCATACTTAAACTGTCGCCCACACTCCTATAGCACCGATCTTATAGTAAAATTTCAGTAGCCAAAGCATTTGAACCGTCGCCATCCCTCGTCCACCACCATCTCCACCCAGCATTACTCAAACACCACCCCTCTCCTCCATAGTCCCCCACCCGACCCCTCCCGCCTCGAACCCTAGCTCGCGGCTGCCGCCGGCACCGCCGCCAAACCCTGCCAGTTTGACCGTTCCTCCTAGCTTACATAATAAAGTTGAGGTTACCCAACGATTCCCATACCGTCGCCTCACTCCCCTAAATTTTTAGATGAGGCTTGCGGTGTCCCTCCCCGCCAGATCCTCATCCCGTGCTATAGAATGTCACAGCCTAAGCTTGACCACGTATCCCGGGGAGCCCGACGAGCGTTCGACCAAGAAGAGGTTTATCATGGCCTCTCTGGAGGACGTTGGAGAGGTGGTCGCCGTTTGCCCCGACCTGTCGATCCTGGAGCAACACGTCGCTGCGGAAGCCGGTGAAGACGTTGACTATGTTGCCATGCCGAAGGCTTCATGTCAGCGGGCTAGGGTATTACTGTATCCTAGGAAAGCTGGCTACGACATCAAGCTCATCGACAGCGACGGCTTCACGTGTGCCATGTCACAGGTTAAGTGGTCCATCCCCAATCCCTATGGTTCAACTACCATCGATCTCTTTAACGGCCCTGCCACTGATCTCCTCCGCCAAGCGGTTAAGGATTTGCGATCCTTGTACACTATCGAGCCCATTTGTCATTTCTGAAGGACACGTACTATGACGGTGGCTTGGGATCCTCAATTGCCAAGTCAGATCTCATCGACCGCGACCTCAAGCACGAGGAGGGCACCCACAAAGGTTATTCCAAGGTGAAACATCCCATCTATGCACCAGAGAGCGCACCATGGGTATGTGCTCTTCCAACTGGAAGGATCCCGTCCATGACATGTGAGGCAATATCCTATTAGCAAATCTTACCTTTTCTAGCTTGCCAACACTACAAAAAAAATACACTTCTGTGATGATACGTGTTTGTCACAGTAGGTCACGTTTTCTGTCATGCATGTACATCCATGACGATTTTATGATAGAATCAAGATAGTCATACATGTGTTGTCATAGAAGTGTTCCATGACATCACCAAAATTAACATCATGGAAGTGTCCACTTCCATGATGATAAATCATGCGTCATAGAATTGCTTTCGTCAAGGGTGACCGACACGTGGCATCCACCGTAACAGGTCGCTGTTATGCTATCTGTTCCGGTTTTGGATTCGATAACCCGTTAACAGCCCGGACCAAAGAGGATTTTCCACATGCAAAATTGTCATTGGCTAGAGGAAGCACATGCTGGCTCACCGTTGGGACAGATGTCATCCATTCATTGGACAGGAGGCACCTATGATACGTCGACACGTGGCATGACCCAACAGATGCCCATTCCGGTGAAAAGGCCGGCCCATTTGACTTGGTCAAAAGGTGACAGGCTGGCCCACAGAAAGCCTGTTAACGACTTGTTCGTATATAGCCCATTTACGGCCCGCGAACTCACGACCCGTTATGGCCTATCGGAATTATGCCCAGTAGCTTCATCTGGGCCGTCCAATATGAATCTAGCCCATTGTAACTTCCAGCCCATGTATGGCCCATGATGTCTTTCAGCCCATACGAGGCCATTTGTAACTCTTGGACCATTAACGGCCAGTGGTGAATCTGGCCCGCAATTAACAGTGTACCGCTTTATACCCATTAATGGCCCATTATTCCATTGGGCCGTTTCCAACCCGTGTTATGTTTCGGCCTTCTCAGGGCCCATTTATTCTTGGGCTTATTTCCAGCATTCGGTTACTTACAGCCCGTTATTAGCCTTTTCTACTTGTGGGCCAAATTCAACATGTGGTTACAATCGGCCCGTTTGCGGCCCGTTAATCCGTTGGGTCGTTTTCATAGCGTCATCAAATACGGTCGATTAACGACGGCCCATTATGGTCCGCCCACAAACGGACGATTCCAAATCTAGCCCATTTACGACCCATAATGCGGTCTGTTATTGGCCCATGTTTGGTCTTTTGATCATACAGCCCGTAGAAGGCCCATTGATGCTAGGTCCTGTAGAAGGCCCATTGATGCTATGGCCCATAGAAGGCCCATTGTTTCTACGGCACTTTGAAGGCCCATTGTTTCTACGGCCCGTAGGAGGCCCATGGTAACTACTGTAAATATGTACCCATGGTTATTGTGGCCTAGTTTTAAAAAATAGGTTATTGCGGCCACTAGCAAACCACGGAAAAAGAACTGCACTGACTACAAGCAAACAAATGAACAAGACAACATGGAAAAGCAAGCAACTTACGCTAGGCTATCACGGCTATTACACATATTACGTCCACTGGGCATCAAAGTTCGCCACCAGTGCAAATATAGGGAACAAAGCAGCATATCATATACACTAGTTGTCAAAGTTGGCGACCAGTGCAAATAAACACCGCATCAAAGCAAGTCCAGAACTGAAACCACTTCAGAAGAGCTCAAGAAACAATATCCCGGGTACCCATAATGCTGGCAAGATGCTTAGGAAGCTTATTAACTTTATCTTGTTTGGCGCTTAAATCCTCCAGCGCTTGCTGTTGCACCAAAAAGTATGCATCTGAATTCTGTAGGGACTTCCTCAGTCCTTCAGCTTCCTGTCGCAGCACATCTGATTGATGTCTTTCAACTTGAAGTTGAGACTCAAGAAGATGAACTGATTCAGGCAACGAGTTCGAAGAGCTTGTGCCAGAAGTAGTGGCCAGTAACTCAAACACTACATCAAGACAGGACTTTTGGGTTCTCTCACTGTCGTCAAGATAGTTTTTATCAGCTTTTTTGTAGACCAACAGGGATGTCTCACTATCTTGAACATTATCTACATTACTTCCTTTACCATTGCATAACGGGGTACTATTCTCCATATTTTGTCGGCATTCCAAAAGAGAAACAAGCAGACACATCAGAGGTTTACCATGTTGTATATGAAACTCATTTTGGTAAACAGTTCAGTAATAAAGTGGACAGGATAATAGCATGAAACAAACATATATCTATGTACCATGGTTACTTTATGGTCTATATCATTCTAGTTTTTGTTGCCGAATCAAGATAGAGACACAGTTCAAATAATATTTGTTCAAGAGAAAGCAGAATAGAGACAATATAAGTGTGGGAAACTATAGAGCAATAACAACACTTGTAATGTGCATGACTTGAGAACATAACTATTTATTCAATTGAAACTGAAATCAACATAGAGCAAGTTACAAGCAAACCAGTTAAAGAAATAGGTTTAAAACATACCTGTTGCGCCATTAGAGTTTCAATTCCATCCTTCAAATTTGAAAATAGTTGGTATGAGTAAATATAGTGATGCAAGAGCAAAGGAGTATGAATCATAGCTATAGAACCTGACCCCGAGAACAATTCTTCTTCTCCTTTAAGCGTTGATTTGGGATTCGTAGTGGTGGTCCTCGTGCTTTGGGCACTGCAGTTCCCTTACTAACTGCTCGTGTTTGGGTGCTCTGTGGTGGTGACGGTGTTGTGTCAACTGGAACTAGGTTACTATCTGCTGGGGTTGGGGTTAGAAGGGGTGTAGTTGGTTCTCTATCCAACTGGGTAGGGGTACAATCTATGAGAGTCTGGGCTATGTATGGTGGGGCTGGTTCTTGGGCAAGTACAACCGTGGTTCTATCTGCATCAACTGGTAGCACTATCTTTTCTGAAGACCGCGTTGTTACTCCCTTAGATACTACCATCACGCTCTCCAATTCAAATGGCTAATAAACAAGAAAAGTAATTGAATGTACAGACATTGTATGATAGACATGTGCAATGGATAGTGGGGAATAAAAGAGGGCATGAAATAATTCACATTTATGTTGTTTAACCAAATAGGATAGCATGACACAATTTCACATATATGATGTCTAACTAAACAGGATAGCAGGACACAATTTCACATTATGATGGCTAACTAAAAAAGATGGAAAGACATAGTTCAAAATATGATGACTATGTAAATAGGATGACATGATATAACTATATAATATGTTTATTAAATAGGTTGGCATGCCACAATTCACATACATGCCGCCTACGGAAACATGATAGCATGATATAATTCACGAATAGAATGACATAATTCAAAATATGATGACTATAAACACTAAACAAGATGAGATAATATAATTATATGATGTCTTTATTAAATGGGTTGCCATGCCATAATTCAGATAGATGCTGTGCATGTAAACATGATGGCATGATATAATTCAAATATATGATTTATATAGTAAGCAAGTAAGCACATGACAATCCACATATGATGTAAAAACTAAGCAATGCAAGACAACATGCATCACATGGGTAATATAACCCTGCTAAGTTTGAGCATAGACCACAGGGGGCAAATAGGACTGGTCATCAGTCTCTGAATCCTCCTCTGAGGAGCTCTCTGTAACCAGCAAGATGTCTGCTTCACCAGGTAGTATTGTCTGCTCTGAATACCTTATTTTCACTCCAGATACTTCCATCACCGCTTCAAATGGCTGATGCATGGGAAGAGTAGTTGAATATACAAACGTTGTCGACAAATGGAACACGTAATACAACAAAATGATAGCATGATATAATTCACATACATGATGATTGGCTAAACACCATGGCATTGCATAATTCACATATATAATGCCTTTGCAACAAGATAGCATTGCATAATTCACATATATAATGTCTTGCAATAAGATTGCAATGCATAATTCACATATATGGTAATTAGACACTAAAGAGGTGGCATTCACACAAAGCATGTCTAAACTAATCAAATGGCATAGCAATGCAAGACACCATACGCACGATATGAGCAACATAACCTTGCCAAGTTAGAGCATACACACCTCGGGGGGGAGGGAATAGGACTGGTCATCTGTCTCTGAATCCTCCTCTGAGGAGCTATCCATAACCAGCGAGATATGCGCTTCGTCAGATAGTATAGTTTGCTCTGAAGACCTTGTTTTCACTCTAGAATTTTCCATCACCGTGTCAAATGGCTGATGCACACAAAGAGTAGTTGAATTTACTAACATTGTTGACAAATATAATACGTAACAAAAAAAGGATGGCCTGATATAATTCACATATAAGATGACTGGCTAAGCAAGATGGCATTGCAAAATTCACATATATGATGCCTGGCTAAACACTCAAGGCATCCAACGCGCAAAACCTTCCGTCTTTCCTATGAAAACAACTTCCGCCTGGATAGAATAGTTAGCCAACATGAATTCCTGCTTATTGTCCTTCCTGCCCATAAGTGAGAGCAAGGCCGAAGTAGAGCATAGAGCTTAGAAGTAGGATCTGGTAATTGGTTCTGCTCAGCAGATGCAAAAAAAGAGGTGTTTTTGGGGTGAGTCCCTGCCAAGCGGCTTTTGATGACGGCGTCGTCAACGTACACTTCTGCATTATGACCCAACTGAGACCTGAGGATGAGGCTCATTAGGCGCTTAAATGTGGCGCCGGCATTTATCAAACCGAAGGGCATCCGCTTGTAGCAGAAGGAAGGGGCGATAAAACTAGTTTTTTCTTTGTCTTCCTCAGCCATATAGACTTGCTGATACCCAGAGTAGGCGTCGAGGAAGCTCAACATCTCGCACCCTGCGGTGGAGTCGACCAGTTTAGTCCTTGTACTTCGGTGGAACCAAATTCCAGTATATGGATTGCAAACCTTTTCTGCTTTGGGTCTTAAGTGAATGAAAGGGTGGGTTAAAAAACCATGGCCAGCCCCCCTCAAGAAATCTCGCCCGTAGGTTACTGATGGGATGCTAGCTGCCGGTATACAGGAAAAACGTGGTGCAGAGCACGAACAAGATGTGCTAACACATATCCCTTATATTTATTGGTTCTACAGAAGATGTATGATAAAGAGCTGGCATTAAGTCATGCAACGCGCTCAGGCTTTATAAGAGGAAAGACTCTCGCCAGTATAGATTGAACGTACGGCGCTTGCTTACAAGACTGCTACTGAAAAAGGCTACCTCTTCAAACTGCTGAATGCCCTATTCCATCTATCTTTCCCTGAAAAAGCGTATACTTTTGTTCTATAAGCAAATAAAGCATACTTCTTTTGCGGATCAAGCAGTCTTCTACCTTGGTGGGTAGCGGAGAATCAAATCAATATCGGAGTATTGCTCTAGCTGCTGCTGAATTAACCTGGATTCAATCGTGACTCTCTGAACTAGGCTGTACTTCGTCTTCCCCTCTGGACCTCGGAAATGGAAAAAAGTTACCGGTGCGTAATTGAAGATTCGGTGAAAACTAGTCGACCTTTCATCACAAATTGAAGCAGAGGCTGTTAGTTGAAAATCCATTTGCAGATCCTGTTGTTGAGGTAGAACCAGCTTCACCAATAGCATAGACTCTATCAGTCGAAGAGATCAGCAGGTACGAGGATAACAGAGACAGAGATAAAGGCTTCGTCAGCAGAGACGAGAGCGGGGCCCTTTTGAAAATCAGAAATAAAAGGGGCGATCAACGAATTGACTAGGTGTAAGCAGAGGGAACTGGAGCAGAGCAATATGTAGCATACTTTTCCGTTCGAGACCCGTATCTAGACCCTTGTGATCGATAGCCGGACCCATGCTGACGGCACCGAAATCCTGCCCCTCCCGCGGAACTAGTACCACCAATAGATAGGCCCGTCCCTTCTTGGGCAACCCTGAAAGTATCTTCTTGTACGGACTGAAACAAGACAAACTACTCGCGGGACCCACTTAAGATCTCTTTCTTTAGTTTTCTGCTTTATTCCTTTCTTAGAAAAAAGTAGCTTCCCTTATTAGTAGCGCTAGTATCTTTTCATAATGATGACTTTTTTTCAGAGCTTCCTAGATTTTGAGAAGCTGAGGCATTGCCGGCTGGGGGGAAATTTGATCGAAACTAATAACAACTAGTCACGATTAGGGACAAAGCTCAGCTAGTATACGTAATGTGTTCAAGGCGCATTTCCTCCAACAACTAGACTAAAGAAAATAAGGGCGGAAGGATTTACTTAAACGTTGTTGCATGAGCGGCTTCTAAATGAGTGGTTGATGATTCACTTTCTGATTATTACCCGCTAGCTATTGAAGCGGCAGTGTGACGTCGGCCCACTGCGGAATGGGTGCCAGCTAACTATGATTCGGTGAAGGTTCCACCTTCCTTCCACAGATATAGTTATAGTAGTTCCACTCGATGTGGATCGCGCCCATGCTTGCTCAGCTCCAGGATCAGGCTCCTAAACCTATTTTCAATAAATAAGTCATCTGGTCTATGTTGTTGGAGTTCCGCATGACGCCTTAATCCCACCTCTGTGTCTAAGGAATAGCCTTTTCTTCTTTTCTTTATTGTTCGTGGGAACATGTAAGATTAGCAATGGAAATTTAGCTACGGCCGTCCCTTCCTCAAGCAAACAACGCGAGACTTAGTTAACGAAACAGGAACTCCATCCCTTGACACTAATTTCTGATACAGAAGTGGAATCGAAAAAATGCGGGAAAAATGCACATTCAATATTGAGAAAATGTTGCGTAACTGCCCTTGCCTCAAGGTCTTGAGAAACCAGAAACTAGTGTTCGATGGCCCAACAAATCCTATTGGTTTTCGCAGGGGATGTCATTTTTACAAGCTTTCGCATGCTGAGCGTGACTATGGATTTTATATAGTTATGGAATAACCTTCTTATCCGCGAGTTCTTCGGCCAAAGACTCCTGATATCGCTTGTTGGGCCCTTGATTCCGAAGTACCAGTACCGAAGGCAGACTTGAATGCATTAGGTTGGGAAGCGGCCTAGAAGGTGCTTAAAGATAGGTGACAGTTGTGAAAGTTTAGTCGACTTGTCGGCAGCAACTGACCTTTCATCAAAAGTAGGAATGAAAGCTGGCATGCAGATAAGGAAATCTCTTTTCTTCTCTTCTACTCGGCTACGGACCTTCTAAAAGGAGAAGCAATAAATACAAAAGTGCTAGGTTTGGATTTGAGTGAGATCCCGGATCGGTAGCTTCAGATATCCCCTCAGACTGGAATGAGAATTTCGATAGATTTCTTTGCTTTAAAGCATAGTTGCAGGTAGGTTATGCTCCTTTGCTTCATCCCTATAGTCTAAGGATTGCCAATCAAACAGTAGCAGTAGACTAGCCATATTCATCTTCTACAGTCTCCTGTTTCCCCCTATTTAAAATGGTAAGCCTGCGCAGCAGAAAAACGCTCTAATCGTACTCGAGCCCTTAATCCCCCAATAGGGCTTACTTACCCGAGTCAATTCTTTCCTTCCTGTGCGAAAGCAAGGCCTCTTTCTCAACTTTACTTGAATGCCATTTACTGAGCTATCTTCTTTTTTCTTCTTCTGGCGAAAGCACATTTTATTATTTTACGGAAGCAAGACGAAAGGTCATTTCGCCAATCTGGGGAATAACAGTTAAAGCAATCGATCGGAGAAGCCCCCCCTAGTATTGAGAATGAAAAAGTGGATTCATTCCCCAGGCGTGTGTGTGTGCTTTCCACGGGCCTGATCTCGATTTCTTCTTAAGCTGTTATGTCCTCCGAAGTGAAGTGGATTGGTCGAAAGCTAGACTCCAACAGCATCGATACTCAAATAACCGGCTCTGATACATGGCTTAGAACCTTCAATCTTTAGCCATTATTCCCAGTTCAGGTGGTTAGGTACCAAAAGTTATAAATAGGCCCAATTTCTCCTTTTATACTAGATTTCCTTAACAAGGGCATCCAATTCTTGAAACAAGTCACGCTCCCTTCTCTTTCCACTTTCACTTTCATGCCCAGTTCTTTTTCGACTTGGCAATCGTAGCAATTTATGTAAAGCCTCCTGATCCGGAGAAACATGCTCGATACATTCTAGTGAACTACGAAGAGAAGCTAGAACGGTGGAAGCCTGAATCCAGTGAGTGCCCATTCTTAATAAACTTGGGAATAGTAGCTCCTATGGTTTCTAGAGCGAGTGAATGAAACGCTATCTTCTTATGAGCGGAGATAGAGAGCTATGTCACAATCAATAAGTGAGATGCTGTGGGCGAGGAATCTTCTGTCACAATAGAGGTCTTCTTTTCGAATTTAAGTGGGACTAGCTTCTTCCTCAATTGATATTACTGACAATCTAGCAATTCCATCCTTTAGAAGAAGATAAGTAAACCATTTCTTTGAATTGCATGATTGAGTGATGGATGCGGACAATCACAAGCCTACTTTGTTTATAGAAAAGAGCGTATAACCCCCGATCCCTACCTGTTGTAGAGAATCTATCGTCTAAACTCTTCTGTGCCATTTGCCGCCTAATACACTATTTCAGTATAATGTTGTTTGCTGGTGCATATCTCTTGATTGACTATTTATTGGTTATTAAGCATTAGTGAGCTGACCTATGTACAAGTTCTGAGTCAACCCCCAGATCTGTATCTCCTTGCCTTGTAATCTCTCATTCATCTATTTATGTGCATGCTTTAGCGAAGTCTCCAGCCCCATAAATATTAGTTAATGCGTGATGCGTAAATCAATAACTAAAACTAAAGTGCCGATCATCCCATGCTACCACAGGATTTTTCAACAACATGACATATTGAGAAAAATCTATGTTAGAGCCGCCATTTCTTTACGGTTACATTAGTGTGGATTGTTCTTCTGATTCTTATAGGCCTGGCACCCTAGCTTCGATAGATTTATTTGATTTTGCAAGCTATGGCACAGGAATGTGATATGGGTCGTATCCCGCACCTCCCTTGATTCCGTGTGAAATCCATCCAAAAAAGCACGAGTTGGATCGGCGTAAAGAACAAGACGAACGTGGTATTATCTCTATTAGGACGGTTATGAGGCTCTGCTCTTTTTTTTTCTTTATTCAATATCTATTCTTTGTTTCTTATATTCCGCTAATTGTTATCTTGAATGTATCTTTATGCTTAATAGATAACTGGTGATGCTAGAGCTGTCAAGAAGGCATTGTTTTCAGTATCAACCATCATCTACAAATGCCCATCAAAAGAGACCATTTCTCTTGAAACTTCTGTTCCTCCAAGCATTGTACATCCTTCAGAGCTTCCTGTCTATCCTGCTAGTAACTTCTACTCAGTGTCAGATGCAGCTATACCTTATGGAATGGACATCCAAATCTAGCTATCTTAGCAAAGGAAGTGGCATTCAAATCTACAGGTTTTTCTTCTTTAGCCTTTTCGCCCAGCGTTGTCATTATTGACACGTTTTTGCGATCCCTGTTTTTGAGATCCTCAATGACTACCACCAGAAAGGGAATGTGACCACCATTCTTATTTGAGAAAAGTGTCTCCACTATAGCACTAACGATCCTAGACAGCAGAGAAAGCTTGATTGGAGCTAAGAACTATTTCTAAAGGATCCCTTCCACTCTTGTGTGGAAAGATCTTTCTTCGTTCAGTCCAGTCTGATTTAAAACGTGTTGTCTACTATTATAGGGGCTGTCGTTAGGGTCACTCCTTCTTATGCCGGGAGATGGCAGTTATCTATATTTAGAAATAATAAAGAATATGGGTGTGATTGTCATCACAATGGAGTGATCGAGTAATCAGCCCTGTAGGTTCCTCTCTATTTAGATAGACCCCATCAACATGGCCATTCCCTTCTCCTGGTAGCAAAAACCCATTAGAGGTTTGATTCTCAAAAGAAAACAGACCAGAAACTCGAAACTATTCCTACTCGCCAGGTGGCTTTATCAATTTGAGTTTAAAAATAGGAAAAAAAGGGTGTCAAAAGTAGAAGTATCATATCTTCTTAAGGAGCCCAACTCTAGCTAGAGAATAAGAGGATTAGGTTTTGGCAGGATGCGAGGTGCCAACTTATTAAGCACGAGAGTCGTAAGATCCCGGTTATAGAAGAAGAGTAGGCCAATCCCAATCTTAGGCTGCAACAAACAAGGAAATTCCTGTCATCAAATCGGCCTGATCCCCAAAAGGAAATCGCAATCCAAAATCCCTATATACGATATACGATAGATTCCGGGCACCTTGCTACATGACACTTGTCTCGCATTGCATTACTGACTGCTTCTTCTTCTGATTTCTTTGCTTTGATGATGCCCTTGTCCCAAAGAGAGTTCTTCAGCTGAAGAGTACTTTGGCACCCTAGAACACATCTCCCTCTGGATGAAGCCAACAGGTCTCAGACAAGAGTAGTATCTGTGGCTTCATCGAAAACTATCAGCCAAAATCCAAATAAAATGCATCATAGACCCAGCATCATCCTTCACTGGGAACTACAAAAGCAACATCCAACTTCAACCTGGCGGCCTCTGCACACAAAACCTCCTATATATCAGAAAAGAAAACCTTTTTTTACAGTATGGGAATTTGGCCCAATAGTCCCTCCAATTTGAAGTGATCAAGCCACCACTGGTACCAGTAGGGAACAGGTACTACCACCTCCTCCAGCTCTAGCTGAGCTCTCCAGTTCTTCTCCATCAGTGAGTTGCAATGGGAGCATCTCAACATCCTCTGGTAGAATCTGTGCAATCCAAGCCTTCTGGGACATCATCCACCCGCAACTGCTTTCTCTCTTGCAGCTCTTTCATAGCAATGGCCTTTATGTTTGGAGGCTAACCCAGGCATCCATCACTCTCCTCCCAAAGAAAAAAGATGCCAACACCGTCGAGGATTTCAGGCCAATCAGTATCATCTCGAGATTCATGAAAATCGTTTCAAAGAAGAGGAACAAACATTGTCTTTAACAACACTCATCCACTTATTGACATTGACACGTATCAATCGGCGTTTATCAAGGGTCGCTCACTCATAGAAACTTTCTTGGTTGTGACAGAACCACTTATCTTTCGCCACAAACATAAGATCCCTATGGTCCTACTCAAGGTAGACTATCGCAAGTCATTTGACCGAGAAAGAGAAGAGTTGTGTCTTAAAGTAAAGACGAGGATGTGGAAATCCACACACACTTGTCTTTCAGGCCCAGCCCACCAGGGATTTCCAAATCGTTAGCGGCGGGTCTTTCTTCTTCTGGGCGAGCTGCGGAGCTACTTTTTCTTTCTTTCATTCCATCTGTCTCTGTATGCTTGGGTGAATGCCATAAGCGGATTTATATGCCCCGGTTCCCAGGGTTAGGGTATTCCCTATGTTGAGCCTACTCAGATCAGAACAAAACTTTTGGATTCTCTTTCGCCTATCGGCCGGCTTTAAACAACCTTCACATTTCCTGCTGAGATCCCAAGTCTCCAAGTGGGCCCTCTTGGCCACCTAAGACCTTGGCTTTTTAGAGAATCCCGCTCCTGTGTCGTAGGACTTGTAGCTCGGCAGTCCACCGGGTAGGTTTGTTTATCCTTCCTTTTTCGAGTGTCTTCTTG